>NC_040909.2:129332839-129640672 GCF_004126475.2 Phyllostomus discolor | reverse complement strand
CATGTCACCGTGGGACCGTGGGATGGGGCAGGGGCCAGGAACCTGGGTTAGAGCCCACACCCCTGCTCCCCGAGAAGGCGCAGACCCACACCTGGGACCATGAGGGGGCTCCCCCCCCGTGGTGAGCACCCTGCATCCCACACAGAGCACGGCTCCCTCTGTCCCCACACCATCAAACCCCAGACCCCCCACGGGGGGTAGTGACAACAGCCTGTGCTGGGCGTCCCCTTCCTGGGCTTTACCAGTTCCTTCTGGTTTGTCTGAAAACAGCCCTGGGAGGTGAGTCCTTGGATTGTCTCCGTCTCACAGGTGCAGCGCGGAAGCTCTGGGAAGTTCACGGCTTTCCCCCGAGCTCAGATGGCTGTCTGGCGGGGGAGCGGGATCGCAACTCAGATCTAGCAGAGGCCGGAACCTAGGGGCCCGTGCATTCTGCTGTGTTGCCACCGTTTCCACACAGCTCAGCCTCCCACGTGAATAACCCGAGGGTTCGCCAAGTGGCCCAACCGTCCCTGCAGGCACTTTTAGAGCATTTGTGTCCCTCCCACGGAGAAACCACTCCATACCTTTATTTAGCTGTTAGCCCTTAGCCACGCCCCCCTCCATCACCTCCCAGCCCCGGCAATGCCTACTCCAGGTTCAGTCTCTGCACACGTGCCTGTTCTGGACACTTCATACGAATGGAATCATTAAGTGTGTGGTCTTTCTTTTAAAAATATTTATTTATTTATTTATTTATTTTTAGAGAGGGAAGGGAGGGAGAAAGAGGGAGAGAGGGAAACATCAATGTGCGGTTGCTGGTGGACCTGGCCTGCAACCCAGGTATGTGCCCTGACTGGGAATTGAACCTGCAATGCTTGGTTCGCAGCCCATGCTCAATCCACTGAGCTACGCCAGCCAGGGCTTAAGTATGTGGTCTTTAGTGGCCGGTTTCTTTTACTTTGCATAATATTTCAAGGTTCATGCATGTTGTAACGTGTATCGGTGTTGTCTTCTTCTTCATTGCCAAGTATTATTCTATTGCATGGGTCTACCACACGTTGTCCATGCACTGATGAACATTTGGGTTGTTTCCGCCTCTGGCCTGGTATGAAGAATGCTGCCGTGGACACTCACATACCAGTTTCTGTGTGGACATATTTTCCCTGAGCGCATACTCAGGAGGAGAAGTGCAGGGTCAAGTGGCAGCTCTGTGATTTCATCGCCACTGTTCTGAGGGAGGTGAGATCTGTCTGTCCCAGCTTTCAGATGAGGAACTAGAGCCTCCCCAGAAGCCCCAGTGACCTGCCCGGGCTGTACAGGGAATAAGTGGCTGAGGAGGACCTGCCCATGGTTACAATGCATTTCGAAAGCCAAGCTCTTTCCGCCTACTCCACCGTGCATTGTGGGAGCAGAATTCTCACAATGTGAAGATAATGCAAAAAAAAAAAAAAGATGCTGTCGGAATTAAACCAACGATCAAGCAGGGTCTGCCCCTGAGTGGCTTACCATTACCAGACCGTTCACGCAACACACTTTATTCAGCACCTACGACGAGCTAAGCTTTGTGCTGAGCGTGGTGGTGGCCAAGAAGGTGAGGGCGTGCTAACCGTATTGAAGAAAGGCCTGGGCGTGCCCGTGGGTAATGCTGCCAGGAGAGAAGTGCAGCGGCTGAGGAAGGCGCCTGGGACGCAGGGTGCAGCCGGGGAAGCCTCTGGCTGGTGAGCTGGGCGCTGAGCGATGAGGGTGAGGAAGAGCAGAAGGGGCTTCCAGGTCAGAGCACAGCCTGTGCAGAGGCCTGGCCGGGCTGCTGGGTCCGAGCAGAAGGCGGGGGGCAGAGACCAGGACCAGAAGCTGAGCAGCAGGCCTGGGCTGCAAACACCATCCAAGGAGATTCGATCTGTCCTTTGGAAGTGTCGTCAGCGGGAATGACAGAGGGTCATCTGAGAGGGAGGAAAATCCCTCCGGAGCAGCAGAGAGGACGGGAGGAGGAGATGAGGTGGGGGCAGGCGGCTGCGGCAGCTGGGAAGGCCACTGCCGGCACCAGTCCCAGCAAGGGGAGAGAGAGCCTGCACACGTGGGGCCGCGGCTGTTGGGATAGGGGAGGCCAGGACCAGGGAGAGGCATCTGGCAAGGAGGGAAGTGTCTGTCAGAGGCAGCTTCTAGGATATGGTGGGTCTCGAAGACTGCCCTCCCCGCTCCTTTTTTCCACCGGGAACCTGTGAATGTGACCTTATTGGAAAAGGGTCTTTGCAGAGGTCACGAAGTTACAGATCTCGAGATGGGAACATCCGGCATTATCCCAAAAGGCCCTGCGTCTGACGATCAGTGGGCCCTCAGGAGAGACGCAGACCGGAGGCCGTGTGAGGAGGGCAGAAGGGGTGGGAGTTATGCAGCCATGAACCCAGGGACGCCAGAAGCTGGGGAGCCAAGACGAGGTCCTCCCCTAAAGCCCTGCAGGCACCCCGATGTGGGACTCTGGTCCCGCCCCCCGCCGTGTGGGTTTAAGCCACGGAGACTGCAGGCATCTCCACAGTCGGCAGCCCTAGGCCAGAGGCACACGGTGTCGCGCAGGTTCTCTGGGCTTTGGAAGCCTAGCCCCGCGCCTTCCTGTGCCCACCTCCAGGGCTCTGGGCTCCCAGGGTGGCGGCGCCTGGCTTCCAGCCGGCAGATGGAGCCGGGGCAGGCTGCAGGGAGAGGAGCTCACCAGGGCTCTGCCTCCTGCTAAGCAAACAACCCCCAGTGTGTTGCCTCATGAGGATTAGTCAAACGATTACGAGCTCTGACTTCCCCTGAGTAATTCCTCAGGCTGCAGGCCCAGGCCTCCGGAGGGATGAGTGGACTCGTCCCTGGTCAGCGAGGACAGGCAGCTGCAGCCACCTCCCAGAGAAGGGCGGTCTCCGTGGGAACCTGCAAGAAACCCAACCCGGCGTGCAGGTGGCACACCCCACAGGGGAACCAGCCGGGTGAACCTGAGGCCACCGGCCAGCCACCAGCCCTACACACCCCGCTCACTGCACAGCAGCGTTTCTGTTGTGCCGGAAGGACTCCGGGGTTAGGCTGATCGAGGTCAGGGGGCGAGTGGCGGCCAGGGCATTGCTCAGATCCAGGCTTCCGAGACAGACACACTTGCTGCCGCCCCTGCTCCAGGGCCTGGGTGGTCTCTGAGGGTCCCGGTGTTCGGGGTTGGGCCAGGTCGAGGTCAGAGTGTCAGCTGCTGGACCGTCACTGGCCAGAGGCCGCCAGGCCTCCCTTCTTGGAGCGCTCTGGTCTCTTCTTCTCCTTATAAAAGCACCAGCCCCAGGACGGGGGCTCCACCTTGGTGGCCTTACCTACCCTTAATCACCTCCCGAAGGCCCCACCGCCGAACCCCATCCCACCGGGGTCTGGGGCTCCACCACGGGAGTCTGCAGAGCACACAGATGTTCGGTGCACGACAGCCCTTCTCACACATGTGCCGTGGTGCCTCACCGGGGTGTTCACTCGCAGCTCTCCTGTAACCAGGGGCAGTGCGGGTCGCTCCGTGGGCTCCTTCGACCGCCATCCGTTCATTCTCCTCGGGAAAGTGTCTGTGCGCGTCTTCTGCCCATTTTTTTTTCATACTTGTGGTTTTTGTTTTCTTGTTATTGGGTTTTGAGAGTTCTTCATATATCCTGGGTAGAAAAACCTTCATTAGATATATGACTTGCAAAAATACTTTCTCCACGTCTGTGGCTTAATTTATCATTCTCTTTTTTAAAATGTATTTTAAAGGTTTTAACATTTTATTTATTTTTAGGGAGAGGGGAAAGGAGGGAGAAAGAGGAAGAGAAGCAGCGATCTGTGGTTGCCTCTCTTGCACGCCCCCTACTGGGGACCTGGCCCACAACCCAGGCACGTGCCCTGACTGGGAATTGAACCAGCAACCCTTTGGTTCATAGGCTGGCACTCAATCCACCGAGCCACACCAGGCAGGGCTGTTTGTTTTTATGTTTAAGCTTTATTGTGTTTTTGTCCATTGTGAACAGGTTTTGAATGAATGACGGCAGACGCCCAACCCAGCACTCTCTGCTCTGGGGGTCGGGGTCTCCAGTGTATTTTCACTCCTCCAAAGTTCAGTAAACTGGACAAAAAGGAGCGCTAACCATGTGGGTGACGTTTTTAAAAAGTCTGTTTCAAACGTTGGCTGACGTGCCGGCGTAGGTCCGCCGCCCTCATCCGAACGCCGTCCTCTGACTCCCCTGCGGCATGGATTTCCATCTTAATAAGAAAACCATCTGTCCCGGCTCCCTTTCAACTTTCTTGGCAAGAACACAGCTCCATGGAGGAAGGAAAAGAGAGGAAACGGGATGCACCCCAGAAGGAGGGATTCCGGTCTGAAGTGAGGAGGAGCTTCCAGATGGTGCAGGCTGCCAGACATGGGGCAGAATTGCCAAAAAGAATGAGAACCCTCTCACCCTGCAGGTCCTGGGGCCACATGCCCCCAGCAGGGCTGGTGTCCACGCTCTCTGTCCTCAAAAGCCGTTGGAAGTCACCTGGGCGGCCCTCGGAATGTGCTCTCCCAGCTGCCCAGCGCCTGTCCCGGGGGTCCCCAGGCTAGCCCACATGGCCCGGGGGGCCCATCACGGAGCTGACGTACAGTACACAGAGCGGTTCTGAGACTCGGGCTTTGTTTTACATCCGGTTTCCTGGAATCCGTGTCTGAGCTGGAGATTTGCATGTAGGTGTGTGTCAGGGTGCCCTTGGGAGCAACAGCTGTGGCAGGACAAAGGAAGCAGATCAGGCACCAGAGGCCTCAGCCCGTTCCAGCCCTGGAGCTGCGGTGGGCCCCAAACCCGGCCCCTGTCTACTCCCCTAGCGACCGGTCCTTGTGAGCACTGCTGGGGAAGGCAGAGGGACCCCGCTGTAAGGTCCCAGCCACTGGGGAACCAAGCAAGTGCCTGGGGGCATGTGGGCCGTGCACTGTGCAGCCACCACCAGGTCTAAGATTGTTGTCTCTTGGTTCTTCGCTGGTCTCTGGAGTAAGACCTCTGCCCTTCCGGCTGAGAACACCAGGAACGCACTTCCAGAGGCCCCTGATGAGACCACGAGTCCATTACCGGCTCCCCAGGCAGGGCAGGAGGAAAAGCCCATCACCTCGAAATGTCCCCATCTAGAAGCTCTCCTTCCCAGCCTTTGGGAGACTCATCTGCACCCGCCACCCATCCGCATGAGAACCCATGCCTCCACCTCCCTGCTGGGACAGGGACCCTTCCTCCTCCCCACGCCCAGCACCCCGGCCGGGCAGGCAGGAGGCAGGTCCCCAGCACATGCCTGATGCACGTCAGCTCTCCGCTCCCAGCGCTCCCCCCGATGGCTTAGTTTCTTTTCTCTCTTTCTCTCACCAGATTTTTTTTTCTGAGCTTTTGCTTCTATTTTCACTCATGCCAGAGCTCCTCTGGATATTACTGAAAAACAAGATCATTCCAGAACTTGGTGATGACTTTCATGTCGCCCGCATGACATATGATTTTGAAATCGAGAGAAGCCCTTGGGTGACTCAGGGAACCCCCAGGAAGGACCTCCCTCCCAAGACTCCCCCACGAGGAAGGTCGTCTCTTGTCCACCCACTGGAGGGCCTTCTGGAAGAAAGGGGAAACGATCCTCCCACGTGCAGCCCCGAGGGGCTCAGCTTCCCCTGCGACCTGGAGGGGGATGGTGGTCACGATACGGATCTCGACGATACAGATCTCGACAATACAGGTCTCGAGAGAGATGGAGGGATGAATGCCAGGGCAGGGGACATTCTCCTGTTCTCTCGTGCTCCTCTGACAGACACCCAAGGCACCTCTGCTATAGGCCAGTGCGGCCCTAGTCCCTGAGCCGAAGGAACCCTATGTCTGGTGCTGTGACGGGGGAGGCAGAGGGAACCCGGAGACAGAGGCCCTCACGCAGGTGGAGGCAGCGTGGAGGACAGCTGGGTGGAGACACGAAGTAGGAGGAGGAGCTGGCCAGGGGAGGACAGGAGTTGAGGGCATGAGGAAGAGTCCAGGCCCAGAGATCGGCACCTGCCAAGGCCACAGGCAGGTGAGGGCCTCAGAGGTTTTGGGGAGGGGACTGTTCTTGTCCAGCCCAAAGGCAGTGATGGAGGGAGTGCCTGGGACAGGGCAGACACAGCAAGCAGGGCCCCAGAGAGGGAACAGCAGGCGCTGGCCCAAGGCCAGGGGCATCGCCAGGAAGAATCGAGGGTCTTGGGAGTGAGAGGAGTGAAGTACGGGCTCCCACGGAGCCCCTCTGGGGTGAGTCCAGCCAGAACAGCGCCGGACACTGCCCTGTCCCTAGAGCCTAGATACTGGGCAGCTCGTAGAAACTCCACAACGGTTCACGGCACGAAGAAGCCGCTAACCACAGCTCCCTCTACCGAGCCCTTCCACTGGGCCGGGCTGTGGCTTCCCACTTCACCTGTGTTGGCCCACTCACAACCCCCATTCTACAGAGGAGCAGACGGGGGCCACAGGACGCAAAGACACTTGCCCCCAGCACGCACTGAGTCAATGGCAGAGCTGGGGTCGGGATTCAAGCCCATGCATCCGGTTTCTGCAGTTGCTGCTGCCGAGTCCCCTCCCGAAAACTGCTCTAGCATCTGCAAGAAGGAACGGTCGCTCCGAAGGGCGGGTATTTATTTCTAAGTCCCCACCCCCACGTGCACACACTTCAAGTAACAAATGCCCACAACAGCCTGCACAGAGTCAGAGGACAGCTTTGCAAAGGCGTCACACTGGCATTGGCTGAGTTATTGGCATAGACCTCCGACGTGCTGACCTGGGTCCCGAGCTTGTTGGTAAACAAGCTCGTGGAGTGGAGTGGAACTCCTGGCCATGGGCATGCCCTTTTCCGCAGGCTGTGTGGAGTGCTCCAGGCGGGCCCGGGAAGCCGGCTAACTCCTGCATCCCCCCACCCCTGGGTTCCAGGTCACCCCGGTGTGGAGAGTCCAGGAGGCTGCTGGTGGGGAAGCGACACAGAAGTGTTCTTTCTCCCTAGGAAGCCAGGCTCACGGCCGTGGCCACATGCCCGTCTCCCCTTCATGCTGTGAGGAAACGACACGGACCAGGAGCAAGACCCTGGCGGGGGCCTGGTGTCCCTTCACCCTCCCAGCCACTGCTGGGGGTGGGGGAGGGGGTCCTGTCCTCTCCTCTCAGGGATGGAGGGCCCAGGGCTGAGAGAGGTCAGGGACTCCTCCAAATGTATCTATCAGGGCTGTAGGCGTGGCTCCCTACCGCTTCCTCCGTCAGCCAAAGCCCGAGTTCGAGTTCGGGGTGGCTGTTGGTTGGTTTCTTTGGGGGAGAAAAGGATGATACAAATGAGTCTTTCACTTCCCAGACCCCACCCAGTGCACTTTGAAGATGTGGAAATTTTATTAAATCCCTCAGCACGACTTCTTTCTAGATTTTCTGTGGTTTACCTCTCCCTGGGTCTTTTTGCTTACGGCCTTGGCTTTCCCCCCTCTTTCTTTGCTGTGTCCCAAATGGACCAAGCGCCAGCATGTCTAGTACTTGCTGGACGGTTTATGCCCGGACGGTAAGTGCACACTGACCTGGCACACGAGGGGTCCCTCTGTGTGCTGGAGTCCCCGCGATGAGCCTGGGTGCTCATCTGTCTGGCTCCCCCTCTCCTCCACTCCTGCCCACTGCGGTCCAGCTCCGGGCATTTGCTCATGCTGGTCCCCCGGGAAGAATGCCTTTGCTCCTTCCCACTGACGAGAATGGGTCCCTTCTTCAGGGCCTGAGTCTCTTCTGGCCACAGGGCGTTCTCACCCCCTCAGCGGCTGGAGGAGGGCTGTGTCTGCCTCATTGCTCTCATCGGCCAGCCCCACTCGATGATTACCTCCGAAAAGGATGGGATGTATCGTAAAGGCATGAATTATGTATTTTAGAAAAACTCACTACCGCCCCCCTGCAATCTGGTTCTTCCCGCCCCTGCTCAGGCCCAGGCCAACCCGTCCGTCATGAGTTCCGCTGGTACTTCGCAGTAGTGTGTGCTCCTGGACCACGTGCATCCTATGAGGTGCCGCAGCTGTCTTGGAAACAGGGGTGGGCCTCCGGGCCTCCGGGGCTCACCAAGCCTCCAGCCAGGCTTCTGCCCACCAGTGCTCGCGCCTCCTACAGGCCGAGTCCCCCCTGGGTCTGGACGGCCCCAGGAGGTGTGCGGAGCGTCGGTAATAGTTCCCGGTCACAGGTGAAGTCGCAGAGACACAGATGAGTGAACAGAGTCACCTCAGGCCACAGAGCCAGTAAGAAAGAGAGTGAAATTGGAACTTGGGTCTTCGGACCCACCCAGCTGTTCTGGGAAAAGCGCTCAAGGACGCCTGAGTTCCCTCACCCTGACTCCCCGAGCGCCCGGCTCCGCAGAGCTGAGGTTAGCTAAATGCCTGTTGCAATCCCTCCGGGCAGCCAAACCCTGGTTCTCAGCTGCGACTTGATACGTGTCCTCGGTGGCAGCCCTTTCCGTCCCCGGGGGTCAACGTCCACTCCACTCGGGTGAGTCATCAACAGCCGGCCAGCTGTCGCCTCACCTTTCGCTCCGTGTGGTGTGAGGCTGGTGTTTTCTGGCTGGCACTAACCAGTCACCTCTGACAAGTGGTTAGATGCAGGGTATTGCCCGAAAGGCAAACACGGGCCCACAGGGATCTACAAACATCGATTTGTAGAAAACCAGTGCCCCAGGGGTGTCGGGAGCCGGCTTCTCCCCGTGTGGCTCCCGTGGGCGGCTGGCCGGACGTCACCTGCCTCAAGGAAACGGATGGGACCGAGCTTGCCGTCACGGGCCTGGGGACAGATGGGAATGCTCGGCCGAGCTGTGTGGGTGTGAGCCAGCATGCTCCCCGGTTTGCACTTCTCCTGTGAAACTCAGATTCTTGGGTCAGCACAACCCCCTCCAGGCCCCGTCCGTTCTGCCCGTCCTGCTGAAACCCCAACCACAGTGGGTGGGCGGGCGGGCGGGCATGCCTGGATGATTAATAGCCAAAGCCTCATGCTGGTGTCAGGCTACTCGCGAGGGACTTCTTTATTTCAGCGCCGCCGCCGGAGTGTGTGGAAGGCGGGCGGCTCCTAGGAGAACCCTGGTGAGCGTGGGCAGGCTTTGGGCGCTGGCCTGGCCCCCGCCCCGCTCCCTGCCAGGGTTTCCCACGGAGCTCCCCAGGGCAACTGTAGGTGCTTCCAGACACCCATTTCTCTTACTTGAAGAAACCCACAAGCACTGTAATGTGTTTTAAAATCTACTTAGCACATCAAACCGGTAATTTTGTGTATATTTTGATTTAGAAGAAGGCCGAAGGGTTTTCGAAGTGACTTGGTTAAAGTAGAAAACTAAGCAAAAAACAACGCTGGCCACGGCGGGTACGGGAAGGCTCTGGTGGCGGAGCTCGGACAGCCGCAGTCCGGGAAGCGCTGCGCTCCTGGGGGATCTGGGGTTCTTGCCCAAAGTGCCGACTGAGCCCAGAGCCAGCTGGGGGGCGGGTGGCTAGCGATCCCCCTCTCTCTCTGGAAGCATGTCAGCCCATTCCCAAGCCTTCAGTGTGTATGAAATTTAGGTTGATCGGGGCAAGCAGAGTGAGGACATTTTGGTTTGTTTTCGAGACGTCACCGTGTTGGGGGGCCCGAGGGCTGGAGATGAACGGATGCCACCTTGAGGGGTGACTGGTGACCATCGGCGGGGGGTAAGCCTGAAGGGGCCGGAAGGGAGGGGGTGATGAGTGGACCTGGATGCCGTGGGTCATCTGGCTTTCGACGCATCGGAAGGTTTGTCTTTTAAGGAAAAAGATGCACAACCCTTGGAACTTACCTACGGCCTTTTTTAAGCTGTTGACGCAAGGACGCGGTGTTTCAGGACTGCACCTCTAGTGTTTGTCGCTCCTTTCGGCTTTCCTAAGCCAACGAACGTTCCTTGTTCTGGGCTTGTCCTGTATGCCAGATACACCGCCATCCCATGGAGTGTGAATGACCGTCCGCCGGGAAACTTGTAAAAGAGACTCCCAGGCCTGCCTCCCAGGACTCGGATGCAGTCAGTCCGGGGTGGGACCTGGGCACCTGCATTCTAACAAGCTCTCCAGAGCTCGGTGTTCCTGGACCTCACTCCGGGAAACCTGGAAGCGGAGGGAGTGTGTGACTCAGAGGTGATTTCACTCCCCAGACACAGCCAGTGGAGGGAGAGGACACGCACCCTGAGTCTCAAGGACAGGAGGAAATAGGTGGGAGGGAGCTGTCACCACTGCCACCCAGCCCAGGGGTCTGAGACATGACCCCCTGACCCTGCGTGTCCCACGCTCTTGCTGTATTGTATTCCGGCCAACCTGGAATTACTAGTCTAGTAGAAGAATCATGTCAGGAACGTCGGGGCAGAAACGAGTAGCAACAAGGTGTGGCCTCCCAAGACCCCGCCCACTACTGCTTCTCCTCTGAATAGAGGGAGGCCCTGAGGGAGCCTCTGGAGGAAGTTGGTGGTGACAGGTGGTGTGTGGCTAAGGCAGGGCCAAGGCCAAGGGCTGCACCTTGGATTCCACACCCCACCGCCTCTCCCCAGGGCCCGGGTGTGAGCTCACCTTGATGAAAGGGCATCGGGCCCAGGGGTTAGGTGGGCCCGGAGCATCCCGCTGGGGGGACCAGCACTGCTGATGCTGGGGTTTCCTCGGGGAACCCGCACACCCGTGCCGTGGTCTGGCTCGGGACACGGTCAACCTTCACCACGAAGTCCTTTCCCATCAAGCCACAGCTTGGTCACCGGGGGCATGCTTTGGGGATGGGGAGCCCCATTCCTCACAAGCTCCAAGACCCTGCACAGGAGGACTGCAGGGTGGGGCGGGGCCCAGCTTCCTCATCTGCACCCAGGGCCGATGGGAAGGTTCACGCATAGTGTGTGTGAGGAGTGCAGGGCGAACTCTGCAGAAGGCAACTACCGCTGGTCGGCGGGGGACTTCACCGGTGCTAATCCACGCCCGTTTCTTCTTGTTCAGTCTCCTGAGGACACAGAGAACGTTCCAGTTCTCATTCATTCTTCACCAAAGGGTCACTGAGGCTCCGCGCCAGGTGCTAGGGATTCCTGGGTCACAGCAGAGCCTGCAGAGAACGGCCCAGAGTGAGGGGAGGGGCCCCCAGCTGCCAGGGCACAAGTGCCAACAGGGTTCTCGACCTCCGTTGCACCTTGCACCCTTGGGTGGTCCGGCAAAGTGTTGCACCCCTTTTCAGAGCAAAGCTTTTAAAAGCTAAGATTACAAAGGAGGCCAATCATATTGAAAGTACCGCCACTGAAACATTTTGAAACAGGAATTTGTGATCTAGTAGATTTGCCTCTTTATTAAGGTTTAATAAGTACTGTCTTTCAGCTCTTCGAAGACTTCATTTTGTCCTCCTTCTCTGTTGCTGTCTTCGGGGATTCCGGATGCACCTGTGTTGGCCTGCTGGTGCCCCGCAGCTCACTGACGCCCCGTCTGCCACGTTCTCTGTGAGTGTTCCATTTTCGTTGTTTTTTTGTGCCCGTCTTCTGGTGATTCCGTTTTCCCAGTTTCTACCGCTGTATCTTCAACCTCGCAATCTCTTCCGCAGCCGTGTCTCATCTGCTGTTAACCCCACACAATGCGTTTTTCATTGCAGATACACATTTTTATTTTCTGGGAATAAAGTAGTTTTAATAAAGAAACAAAGGTAATTTGATTCGAGTCATTTTTAGACCCTCTCTGTCCCTCCACAGCACACTGTGCTTTCCTCTGCCTTTCTGAACATGTGGAGTTTATCTTCATGGCTCTTTTATGTCCTTTCCTATTAATCCCACAGCCACGGTCATTTCTGAGTCTATTTCTATTGACTAATTTCTCTCTTTATCATAGATTACATTTTGGCACTTCTTCTCATGCTTGAACTTTCCAAACTTGATGTTGAACCTTCAGATATTGTTGGTAGCTGAATTTCTCTTTTTGGGTATTCTTTTAAATGTTGTTGAGCCTTGTTCTGGGACTCAGCTAATTAGAAAGAGTTGCATCTTTTTCATCAGAGGTCAGCGAATTACAGCCCGGGGGTCACACGTGGCCCCCTATCTCTGTGTGGCTCACAAGCGAAGAAGGGTTTTCGTGTTTTCAAACGGCTGAAAAAGAAAATCAGCAGCATCTTATTTTGTGGCACATGATAGTTATATGAAATTAAAATTTCAGCACCTGTGAATAAAGTTTTATTGGCACACAGCCACTGTCGATCCATCATTTCCGCATCGCCCGTGGGGGCTCTCCTGCTCCTGTGGCAGACAGAGGGGAGCCGTGGCGACAGAGACCAAACGTCCCGTAAAGCCGAGGCCATGACTGCCTGGCCCTTCACACAAACCTCCCCCTACCCTTGCCTTCGAGGCTGTCTCTCTAGCATTGTTGGGCAGGACGAGCGCATCCTCTGGTCCCTCGGCTCCGCCCTGGCTGATGGGAGAAGGAGCATGCAGGGGCCTGTGGGGGTCTGCGGGGCCTGGGTTTTCGTTCCCTCTGATCCTCCGAGAGGTTCTTTCCCAGCCTCAGGTAGTTCCCTCAGACGGGAGCTGAGGATGACTCAGAGGGAGACCCTCCGACAGTCCCCAGAGCTCGCCGTCTGGGCAGCGCTCCCCTGTCCCGTCCTCTGCTTCCCACGTCCCTGCTGCTTGGCCTCCCTGCCTCTTCAGTCCCGCGACTCACACAGACTGACCCCCCACACCCCGTCCCCCCACGGCAGCCTGGGAACTCTCCCGGCAGCCCGCCAGGGCTGGCGTCCCATGCACTGTTCCATGTATGTTGTCTGGATTTTCATTTGTTGAAGGTGAGAGGGTACGTCCAATCTCTGTTAGTGCCTCATCGCCGGGAGTGAGCGAAGGGCTGTATTTTAAAAGAAGAGGCCGGTGTGAATTTATCTACAGCAACAGGGATGCATATGAAAATAGTTATCATTTTTTCTGGGCGATGGAGTCAATAGGTTCATCCTACTGGAATTTGTCACCTGCATTCGCGATGGTAGGAGACGCTCAGGTCCAATTAGAGGTTGGTGAAAGGAGAGATGTAATGTCCCCCCCCATGCTAATTCATAAACCTTCTGAATTTTTACCCGCAGTTCCCTGGGGAATCCATGCTGTCCTGGACAAGGAGTCTTGGGCTAAGAAGCTAACAGTAATTTTTTTCTTGCGTATCAAAGAACCTTTGGTTGGCCGTCTCGCGGCACTTGTTAATTTTCTTCACACGGTCCCATGTTTTGTATAAAACAGAAGCCTCAGATTTTCCTCTGTGGGCAAAAACATCCCCCTTCCTTTCAACACTGCATCTAGGTTTCATCATCCCCAGCCTTGTTTTTACTGTTCTCCAGCCAAATCTGAACTACGGTGACCCTAACCAGCCTGGAAGCTCGGCCTGGGGCCCCCACAGGGCCCGCCCGCCCGCCGGCCGGCCTGCCCTGACCCTGAACGGCCACCATCCCGCACAGGACCCAGCCGCATTCCGACTTCTTCCTCAACACGCTGCACTTCTGGGTGGCATTCTGTTCACGACAGAGGACCATCCTGGGGTGGCTCCCTTTCATAATTATAGCTTGCTTTTTCTTTTTGTTTTTGTTTGCAAACTGATGTTGCATTTGTGCATACAAAAATTCCCACTAAATGTTTCTCTCTGTGGCCATACATGTTTATGATCTTGTTTTAAGTTTGGGTCCTTCTGCTGTCCACTGAATGATGACCAGGGCATCTGCAAGGGCTGGATTGCACCCTGCCCAGTGGCAGGGTGGACCGAGAGAACTGGAAAGGTTTCCACTCTATTATACTTAAAAATAAATGACAATAGCCAATTAGCACTATTGATCACCGTTAGTAATCACTGCATAGAAAAGGAATATACAATTGGGTGATGAATAGAAATAGATACAATTAGGTTCCTTATTGTTATCAGCCACGACTCATACTTCTCACTAACCTTTACTTTTTTTTTTTCTTTATAGTAATTGCTTCTTTTAATCCTGGATTTCTTGAGGCTTGAGTAGAATTCTTATTTCAGTAAAACCTTTACGATTGAGATTTGAAAGCTCTTCTTAGAAGATTGGCAGAGGCTTGGCTGCCAGTTGCATTGGGGGCACCGAGGGCCCCCGAGCTGCGTGTTTTACGTGGACTGCACGGAGGGCTCTCCCCTCCTTGCCCTCTGCAGCAGCAGCAGCCTCTCGGCTCCCTGGTTCACGTCACTCACAGACCGCCCAGTGCCCGCCTCAGGTGCTGGACACAGTGACTCCCAGCAAGCCCAGGGCCGTGCGGTCTTCACCTAGACCCAGTTCTAGCCCATTTCCTTCGCCCCAGGGCGACCCCTCGAGCGAGTCACTCCCCATCCTCGCCTCCAGCCCCGGGCACCACGGACCTGCTCTCCGTCCCCGCAGAGCTGTCTGTTCTGGACATGTCACGCATGTACATCACGCATGTACATACATCATGTCATGCATGTACATCACATTCAGCCATGCTATGTATGGCACGTCCACTGTGTGACCCACCACGTTCGCGTAGCCATTCGCCATCTGGACATACGGGTTGTCTCCACTTTTTCGTGATTATAAATCATGCTCCTTAAGAACTTTCCTAAGTCCTTGTGTGAATGTAGGTGTTCGCGTCTCTTGGAAATTCTGTGTGGGAGTGGACTTGCCGGGGTGTGTGATACATTTGTTAAAGTTTTGTTTTTTTTTTAAGCCAAACTTTTCCAAGTGGCTGCACCGGTTTGTACGCACTGACTAGCACATAGGCAACGAGAGGTCTGCTCCCCTTCCATTTTTTTTTTTTTTGATTAGTTCCCCCTTCCACAGTTCGATACAAGCTAGAAGGCAGGGTTCCAAAATGTACCGAATTTCCAGTACAGCTGAATAATCCGCCCTCATGATTTGCCCCATCTCCCAATCAGAAGGGTTTGAATTGTTACCAGATTTACTAAAGCAGTTTGTTCGTGCAACGGGTTTTCTGTTTCCTCTGTGTCACTGTCCTCTCTATGTGGCAGTCACATGGCCGTCTGTGGGATTCAGTTTTGTGCATGTCTGTCTGCCCCGACTAGACAAGACTCCCTTCATAAGGGGATCTTTGTATCCAGGGATGAGCACGAAACCCGGCCACGTAGGGGGCCTTAAGAAGTGTTTGTTGAATAAACAGGTGAAGCTGCAGTGCGCACATTTGGCTGAAATGTGTGCTGATTCCCACGTCGGCCGGCTTTCCGTCCAAAGGGCCGTGTACCTCCCCACGTTCATGGACAATGAGACACGGAATCTCGGGCTTAAAGAAACCCTGAAGGGAAGCCTGAGCCCTTGCGTTGACAGGGAAAACCTGGGGCCTGCAGCTGTGAAGGGAGCTGCCCAAGGGCATCCACCTGTGCCCGTCAGGACTGCGGAGGGCTCACTCCCGTCCCGGAGGGGGCCTGTCACATGCGGGGTGCACCGGAGTGTTGGGGACACGGGGAGTGTTGGGGGGACGGGGGTGGGGCTGCAGTGTGGCACGATCCTGGGTGTATGATTCTGCAGAGCAGGGTGTGGAACTGCCCACCAGCATTCTAGGAGGTAAGGGTGGGAGGGGACGGGTCAGAGGTCGGGGGCCAGCTGGGAGCCTGGGCCACAGTCTAAGCGCCAAGCCGGGAAGCAGGGCCCGGACTTGGCGGGGCCTTCGCAGAAGGAGCGAGGGAAGAGGGAAGCACTGGGCTGTGCTCACTGTGTGGCTGACTGGGGCCGCGGGCCTGGGACACGGTGGTCTCAGTAATGGAGTAAGGGAGACGGGACAGAGAGCAGGTGGGCTGGTCGTGGGTGTCCCCTGGGGTCCTGGGGCAAAGAGCCTGGTGGGTCAGATCGCTGTCTCCGCACTCACTAGCAAGGGACCTCAGGCAAATGATTCAATGACTCAAAGCCTGGGTTTCCTCATCTGTAAAACGGGCCACCAACCCCACCTTCAAGGGGTGTAGGGAGGATTCACTTCGGTGACACGTTTAAGGCACTTGGACCTGAGCCTGGTGTGAGTGGAGCCAGCAACCAGCTGATGGTGGGCTCGGTTCCCCTTAGTCTTGTGATTTCTCTCTGCCCCACGCACCCTCAGTTGGGGGGGGGGCATGTTCAGCTGGATGTGGCACTCAAGGTCGCGGCTGCTCCAAGCTGGACCTCCGTGTTCAAAGTTCTAGATCAGGCGAGAAGGGAATGATCTCATCTTTGGGAGTTCGCGGTAATGTTTTCAACTTACCCAATTGAAAGTTTCTGAAAGGAACTAGCACATAAAAAAATGCCATGTTCACAGGCTTGTCCAAGCCTTAAATCAGTCACATCTGAAAACACGATGGAGCTCCAGCGTCTGCTGTGGTTTTCAAATGTCACCCACGGGGCCGCGGGTGATCTGGGGTGGGACTCGGGGGCTGCCCCGGGAGGGGGGGAGCCGGCACTCCTGCCTTGCCTCCATGAGCAAGCCTGCCCTTCCGGTTGCTTGTGTTGTTGGGGTTCTCAGCGAGAGAAACATGGTGTCCGCTGCAGGACAGGGGGCCCGTCGGGGGAAGGCTCCTGCCATGGAAGTCGGACGCGTGTGCCAGAGTGACGACGAAGACCAGATGTCTACATCCTCAAAGATGCAGACACGTTTTACATAAAACTTCACATTCTTTAATTGGAGAGACAAATATACAAAACATAGTTTCCGGAGACTCAAAAAAGGCAAAAGTTTCACAAGATATACATGCTATACTTTTTCCATAGCTGAATACGGTCATTTGGCATTTTCCAATCGGACACCGGTATCTCCACTAATATCTTGCATTCTCTTTAGAAAGACTTGGGGAAAAGTGCAACTCGAATCTTGCACGGACATTTCATGCTGGGCTCTCTCTGTTTAGGAAACAAACCATTTCACAAAAGAACCGCATTCCATGAAAAGTATGTTTGTTCTGGCTTCAACTTAATCATTTCCTCAGGACGCCTGATTCAGATAAAGCATCTTAAGAAATTCAAAATCACTTAGCTTGTAGCAACGGAATGTCACACTACTCTCTGAATTCCATGAAAATGTTTTCAAAATTCACGCTGCCCTTTCCAGACCAGGTTTTTCAACGGAAATGTTGTTGGTCTGCAGCGGTCACTGCCTCTCAGATGTCAAACTCAGTGGTTTTCTGCATTTAAATGGACATGCTTTGCGCACATGTCTACGCTTGTTCACAAAGGGTTCGGTTTTTAAAGGTGGACTTTGAATGTATTTTGAGATTCTCCAGAAATCAGCAGGGAGGAGGGGAACATGGAATTAAGGATGCAGACTTGGAGACCAGACAAGCTAACTTCCTGTCCCAGCTCAGCCACCCACTGGCTCTATGAATGTCCACGGGTTACTCCCTTCACTGGGCCTCAGTTTACTCATCTGGAAAGTGGGAACAGTAACTGTAGCACACTCATCAAGCAATTACAGGAGTTAATACATGTGTAAGCTGGAATAGCACCTGGTATACAGTCAGTGCTCAATAAATTATTCTCTACTCTTGGTTTCCGAATGTATTCAGGATATGAGGTTGGTTTCGTTGAATATTCTAGTTGGTGAAAGGGTGCTATGAAGACTATTAACAGGTTAGCACCCTTCACACAATTAGAATATAACCAACGAGATTCAGTTTACAGACTGCTGGCTGTCAGGCCGCCGCCTTTGGGGGCCTTTGGGGGCCGAGGGGGCATCAGAGAATGGCTGGCTCAGCACC
Source organism: Phyllostomus discolor (assembly GCF_004126475.2). Taxonomy (NCBI): domain Eukaryota; kingdom Metazoa; phylum Chordata; class Mammalia; order Chiroptera; family Phyllostomidae; genus Phyllostomus; species Phyllostomus discolor. Next base: position 129,623,019 of record NC_040909.2, on the reverse strand, counting down.
TTTGCTTTGTGGTGGAGACCCCAAGGTCCTGGGTGGGGAGGAAGCCACTCGCGGAGAGCCACCGGGCAAGGCAGAGAACAGTCGAGACGTGGTGGCTTCCCACGGACAACAGTGCAGAGCCGGGGGCGGGGGGCGGGGGGCGGGGGGCGGGCAGCAGCGGCCACGGCCCAGACCGGCCCGCTGCACGGCATCCTGTGCAGCCGGAGCGACAGCGAACAGCTCCTCCCTGTTTGCAACTGTCACTAGTCACTAGACAACGTGACCCTTTATGGGTGATAAACTGGCTTCACTTTCTCGCCTCACGCTGTCACTCACTGTGCTGGCAGAAAACGCTTGCAACTGGGGTGTTTCTACGTGTTTCCATTTCAAATATCCCTCGAAAGACACGGCTCGGTTGGAACGACAACACAGATACAAACAGTCTGGAGCGGGAGACACGGGCAGGCCGGGCGCCCCAGCCTGCACCAGGGAGCAGGGCGCAGCGCGGGCGGCGCGCCGGCAGGACAGCTGCGGAGAGTCCGAGTTTTATTTTAAGTTACAGAATGCTTGAAAATCAACAATAGGCTTTCCTTGAGTTTTTATTGTAACATAGAAAAATGCTTTCGGTGACACTTAAAACCTTCGAGCGTTACCCCAAACGAGGCATGCAGTGCAGCCGGTCCGAGCGCCCGGACGGCGCGCTCTCTCCAGGCGGCCGGGGCAGGAGGTAGGCTGCTGAGGGCTCCCTGCGGGGAGGCGGGTCCTTCCTACTCGGACTCGCGGTGTCTCTTCTTGTGGTGGCTCTCGATCGCCCTCCTGAGCACCTCCTCCTGGACCAGGTCGCTCATTCTCACGTCCGTGTGGCTGCAGCCGATTTTAGGGCAACTGGGAGGGATTAAAAAAGTAAGTCAGGTCACTCGACTTGAATGCCTTCAGCACGAACTTCTTCCCCACATGCGCACCGACGGGAGGGCATTCTACCAGAAAGCAGCGTGGTTTAGGCCTTGGGAGTGACGTGCGCGCATCCACGAGCTCACTGAGGCCCACCCGGCCGGGCCCTGTCCCCAGTGGGGTGGGGGGGCACAGGCAACGCCCACCCCATGCCCACTCCCCGGCACGGCACTCACTGCCCAGTGGGGGACACAGGCGCTCACTGAGTCCCCAGACAGGTGCAGACTGGAAGTTCTATTTGTGTTAAGTGTGCTATGAAGGCAAGGAGGACGGCTGAGCGGGGGAGGGATGCCAGGACGCCAGGCTTTGCCAGCGGGGGTCAGGGCAAGCCTCGTGGAGGTCTCCTCTGGAACAAGTGCCCCGTGTGGCCGGGCCGGGCAGCAGCGCGTGTAGCAGCCCAGGGGGCAGCAGCCCGCAGCCCGCAGAACAGACGCGGTCAGGGCGTGCTCAGGGCGACTGCGACACCTGGGGCAGGAGGGAGGGGGCGCCCTGGAGGTGAGGCCAGGGGCGGAGCAGGGCTTTGGGTCTGCTGGTCAATCGGAGGACAACACAGCGGAGGGCTTGCACCAGGGAGGGTGTGGTTCGGTTGTCATTCAGAAAACAAGGCTCCGGCTGCTTTGTGGGGAACACAGGCAGGGTGGCCGCCGGGACAATGAGGGGGGGCCTGCACCAGTCCGGGGCGGGGGCAGTGTGGATGCGGGTGGCGGCAGCAGCGGTGACCTTCGGGACGGAACGGAGAGCAGACCCTCGTGGACCTGCTGCCGGATCGCAGTGAGAAGGGGGAGAAGAGCTCCATTCGGGGCTCGGCCTGAGCCGGCGCGCGACGGGTGGCAGGTGCCTTCACCTCTAAGGGGAACAAGGAGAACACCAGGCCGGGGAGGAACCGAGAGTGCTCACAGGTGCGTGTTCCCCCTGAAACACCCGCAGGGCCTCGGGGGGCGGGGGGGGGGGGCTGAGTGAGCCGGTGGGGACCTCGGCTGTGGCTGTGGCTGTGGCCGGAGGGCTCGGCGGTGACTCACCCACATGCGGGCGGGGAGGAACTTACACGCAGGGCTCTGTTTGGATGTGGTCTCCCCTCTGCAGGCAGAGGGTGGGACGCAGTCACCTGATTTCTCCCCAGCATGAGCAAGCCTTTGGTGGAGGAAGGCGCCCGGCGCTTGGAGTCAAGCTGACCCAGGTCTGAATTCCGCCTCCACCGCCCACTCGCCAGTTGTGAGACCGCGGGCGACTCACTTTACCTTTCTGTGCCTCCGCCGCCCCCGATTTAAGATGGGGAAGAGGCGCTGTCCCGCGCCACTGCAGGCAGCCCCTGCCCGGTGTCGTCCGCTCCCTGCCCGATCCCCGCTTGCTCCCCCATCGCCGTTCTAATGCGTTTTACAGCTGAGGATCTCCCTGCCCGCACACGTGCAGCACACGCACACCCACTTCCACGCACTCGCTTGGCCCTGCTCTGCGACGTGTCCCGTGCTGCTGGGTCCCAGGCCCCCAGCTGTGAAATGCAAATGCAGGTTCCCGCCCACATGCAGCTCCGGCCTAGTGATCTGAGACAGCTCCCCAAATAGCACGGGTACAGTGAGATCAAGAACAACATACGAAACAAGGTCAAAAATAATAAACACAAGAAGAAAGATATAATGGGGGTGGGGGTGGGGGGGAGACAGCGGGTCACGGGACCCAGGACCCTCGCTTGCCCAGCAGCAGGCAGTCCGGCGGGCCGGCACGCAGGAGAAGGGCGACTTCACACGGGAGGGACGGCAGTCGCTGTGAGGGACGGCATGCGTGTTCGCAGTGTTCACAGTATTAAAGCACTAACCGTGCCCCGATGGTCAGGCACAGGTGCTGAGGTGCGGCTCTGACAGGGCCGCCGCGGGGAAGGGGAGCGGGCGAGGCGGCCCAGGTGTGTCTCATCCTGATGCCTGGGCTTTGCCCGGCACAGAATCGCCAATTTGCTTACAACACGATGAGACTTTTTTATTTTTGTTAGCGTTTGCATATTTAACGTGTGGCCCAAGACAACGCCTCTCCTTCCAGTGTGGCCCAGAGACGCCGAAAGGCGGGACAGACCCGGGCGAGGACCGAAGGTGCTTGGGAGATGTCTTCCACTCTCCCCAAACACCTGGTGCGTCCAGGTGGACAGGTTCTTTAAGAACGAGAGGAAACAGCAGCGAACGTGAAAAGGACACGGGCACTTTTGTGACCCCAGAAAGGGCCTTTTTCATCATCTCAACCTCTGGGACGTGAAGTAGGTGGCGGGGACGGACCTCACTGAACGTTCCCCAGGCCCCTGGACACCCACGCCGAGTGCTGGCCCGGCCCTGCTCTCTCCCCCGCCGCAGGGCAAAGGCCCCGCCAGCGGCAGGCAGGCAGACAGTGAATAAGCGGTGGACAGGGAAGTGGGGAGTGAGGTGGGGAGCACTTCCTGATGACATCAGTGGCTTTGGCTGGTAGATGAGAGCATTCTGAGAACGTCTGGCGGGACGAACCACACCGCTCAGCTGCAGAGCGCGCAGGCGTGCTCATCAGGGAGGGACAGGGTCCGGGGCGAGCCGTGTCGAACACAGAGGTCTGAGCTCGCTTAGGGGGTAACCTCTGGGGCCAGAGGCATTCACCAAAAGCCTGCCCACAGGGAGCCAGGCAGCCCGATGACACAGGTGCAGGGTCAGGAGTGAAGAAGACCTGGCCCTCCCCTCCAGGCAATGCCAGTGCCTCCGCTTCTCCTTCTATGAAGATGAAGGCAGAGCATGGGGTGTTGTGAGAAATCACAGGATGATGCGTGACAAGGGTCAAGGAACTCACTGCCACCTCGAGCCACTCCTGCTCTAGGAACTGCTCGGCACCCGAGAAGCTTGTGGGGAAGAGCCAGCCCCAGCACAAACAGGAGTTCAGGGCTCCCCGGAGGCGGGGGGGGGGGGGTGGGGGGGGGTGGGCGTGGCGGCTGGGGGAGAACCCTGTCCCCCGCCCCATCTCCAGGGAACAAACACAGGTGTTCAAGCCGCAGAGCCTGAGGCCAGGCCCTCACGAGGTGACACCGAACCAGGGCACCGCTCCTCCAGGGAAACGGCCTCTCCACGGCGACAGCGCGTCCACCCCCAGGACATCCTGGTGAGCAGGTCGGGCGTGGCCATGCCCGATTTTAAGCTCTCAAGCTCTTGCGTCATGGCCGTGCAGGAGTCAGACCTGCAGGCCTGAGGGAGAGGCCGGGTCACGGACGGGGCGGAGCGCCCCGCCGCAGCACTCAGCAAGCACGAAGGTGTCTGCGGAGCAAGGGGAGCCCGAGTCTCGGCGGCCCCAGAAGGCCGTGGGGAGCCTTGGCCTCGGCACCAGCCCCAAAGCATAAGACTGTGAGTCTTATAAGGACCCACGATTCCAAGGTCCAATCCAGCTCCAGAAAGTTCTAGAAAGAAGGTCTACAGACCCTTCTGGAACACTGAGTGGGATGGATTCCTATCATGCCAAAATGCAGGGAGTAACTGGAACCCACTGGCACACCCTGTGAGTCTAACAGCGCCTGCCACTAAGTAGTGGGGTCGGCGCTAGCAACATGGCTGGCCTCCAGCCTTCGTGGCCGGGGAGCTGCTTGTTTAGCGCTCCGCTGCCCCCGCAGCCCCGTCCCCTGAGTGGTCTGCTACTCCACGGCCAGGCCGTTTGCGGGTCCAGAGCTAGGCCAGAACTCCCCACCACTTCCTGAACCCCGAGTTCTGTGACGTGTTGTTATTTCCGCCCTACAGACGGGGAGAAGCTGAGGCTCCGAGAGGTTCGACGACTTGTTGGTAAATCACAGCACGTGCGGCGCCGGAGTTCTGCTGTTCACGTTCTCGCCACAGGTCGTGAGCGTGACTCCGTCACACAGATGGGGTTCTCAAACAGAAAATGAAAGACGTGGCGGTGGAAACCTGGAAATATCTTATTAATGTAGACATCATAGGACAGCTTTGTTAGTAAGATAGTAAATAGCCTGATTATTAAGAGAGGTATTTCAGGAAATCATTTTTTTTTTTTAAAAAGCATTTACTTAGGGCTGAAGTCTCACCGACTTTGTTCTGACTCGAACCAGTGGGGGAGGGCTTCCCAGAGGCCAGAGCAGGGGCAGCGGACCCCGGTCAGTGCCCAGGGACACAATGGACGCGGCACTGCCGGCCAGTGAACACAGCGAGAACAATCCAGCAGGAAGGGCTGAGGTTTCTCAAACTATGTGTCACAGACAGACATTTTTAAACAAAAGGCCGGCTCATCACACGCATGTGCATCATGGGAAGTGACACGTCCTCATGCTTCGTCAGGAGCCTCTGAGGCACGCTGCGAAGAGGCGCCGGATTCCCATCTGCTGCCAAGTGCCCCCTCCCATCCCCCACCACTGTCCAGCCCCCCTCGCCCCCCCATTTCACTCCGCCCTCCTCTCTTCCCTCTCTTTCCGGACCACGCCGTAGACAGCTTCGCTGGGGCCTTGTTCCCCCACTGCCCTTCCACTGAGAGGGGCCAGCTCAGGCCCGGGGTCAGGTGCTGAAAGCAGCAGTGAGCAGAGCAGAGCCAGGCCCAGGTCCTGACTGCTCTCGGGAGGTGTGGGGGGGCAGCCACCACCACCTTTGACTCCGTGGTGCCGACGGCCTCACGGTCAACATCATGAGTTCACAGCTCTCTCTCAAGTTCGAAAATCCACATGGACGCGCCTCCAGGACACCTCCAGAGGGCTGGACTGCGGGGATGCAGACTCAGCGGGAGCCACGCTGTTCCTCTCTGCCGGCTGACGGCAGCCTCAACCCCTCATCCTCTCTGCTGGCTAAGGGCAGCTGCGCCCCCTTCACCACCCCCCTCCAGATGCCCCTTCCCATTCGGACACCTGGGCCCTCCTCCACCTCCCTTCAGCGCTCAGCCACCGAATCCGATCGTTTCCCCTCCACGCCGCTCCGATTTCACCCCTGCCTCGGTCCCCGTGACCTGACCCCGGCCCAGTGCTCAGGACCTGATCTGCCAGGAAGTGCCCCCGTGGGCACTGCCCCGCACGCCGTTCTGACCCACCCCCTGGAGAGCCGCTGGAGGAAGTTCCGGAACTCCAGGTGGGCCCCTGCTCCCTCGGACTGTTTTCTCTTGCCTATGGATAGAGTGGCAGTGGCAGAGATGATGGCGATGACAGTGATGATGGTGACAGGATCATGTGCACGGAGTCTCACCACGCGCCGGTCACTGTACACACCTCACATATGTCTCACTCAGATTTCAAACACGCCAATGCGGCAATCACAACTATCGGCACCCACATATAGGTGAGAAGACCAGCAAAATCATGACATTCAACACCCTCGGTAGCGAACCTTCACGCCACTCTCCTGTCGTCACCATCATTGGTCCTCCTCCCTCTGTGTCTCCGACACACAGTGACTGAAACAGCCCCCACGGCCCCCAGCTGGCCAGGCTCTGGGTGGGGCAAGCCTCATGGCCAGAAAGATTCTTCTTTACCCTTTCCTGAGATCCTTCTCATTTTTCAAGGCCAGGAAAAATACTACCTTCTTTATAAATTCCCCAGACTTCTTCCTCTTGGACTTCATGGTTGTTATTATTATTAAGCCACAAGAACTGGAAGGGTTGGCAGAATCTGCACCCAAGCTTTGAGGAAAAAGATATTTTTTCTTAAGTGATAAGTGTTACTCAAGTGCTACCAAAAAGGGCCAAGGGCATTAGAAAGTCAAAGTACACAATGAGGAAGATCCGTTTAAAAGGCGGAGCCGGTTCAGGGAGCCACCCCCGCCCGTCCTGGGTCTTGGGAGGTCGGCGCTGTGTGTCCGCAGCCGCCCTGGCCAAAGCCGATTCTAGGAGAACACCATACGCTTGAATGATCAGGAGCTGCAAACGAGAACTATCAGGGAATACCTATTCCTAGCAATTACATGAAAAAAAAATGAACATTTTGCTTCTCAGAGAACGAACAGAAAAAACGTCAGTAGAAAAGAAAGGGCGAGTAACTCAGAAACAAAGAAAATCATGTTTACGGGGTGAGATGGGGAGCTCACTAGGGCATCTCAGCTGTCGGCTGGAAACTCAGACAGGCCAAACGCCCTCGAGCGCTCCCCACTTTGCAATGAGCAGGCTGCTCTTCTAGAAGGAATGGGCACATTTCTTGACGGAATGACCGTCAAGGTACCTGCGGCCCTCCAACACCCCGTGTGCAAGCCCACACCCAGAAGAGGAGTGGTGGGGAATTCCAGCTCTGGGTCTGGACTGGCAAAGCACACATCAAAGCGACTGTTATCAGAAGTCCACCGAGCACCAGTCGCACCTGCAATTCCATTCCTTGCGATAACTCCGAATCTCTGATAAGAGCACATACGTAAAACACTCGGCCAGCTCCGGGTTCTGTGTTAGCTCAGGAGCAGAGAGCCCTGTCCTCCGTGGTCAGGGGTGGTGAGGAGGTGGGGAGAAATATCCATATTAAAGATTCTCCGAACATTCCAACTTTAAAAAATAATAATAATTTCCCGTTGATCAATTGCCCATGAATTTACTGAAATCTCTGGGGGAAGTTATTGAAGTAATTAAAGATATGAAAGATTTCCTGTCTTTCTCTTAGTACCACAGCTCTTGGATTTTTTTCAGGCTATAGCACAAATTCACAAAAATTCCTGTTGTCTGATGATGAAAATGCAATGCTGTTCCCTTTCCTCCTGTTTTAAAAAGGTGTGGTGGGAGTTCCTTCAGCTTCTCCCGAGGAGACCACTCATTTTCTCCCCATGCATGTTTTTCTACACAGCCAGCGTCCCTCTCTGCACTGTTCGGGAGGGGGATGTGCTTCTGGGGAGACCACGAAGCAGCTGACCCTCCAGCACGGACACAGCTCCCGTGACTGCCCCGCACCTGGATGGCTCCGTTCCCCTCCCTGGACCCACTCACCCTCCAGCACGGACACAGCTCCCGGGACCGCCCCGCACCAGGACAGACAGCTCCGTTCCCCTCCCTGGACCCACTCACCCTCCAGCACGGACACAGCTCCTGGGACTGCCCCATACCGGGATGGCTCCGTTCCCCTCCCTGGACCCACTCACCCTCCAGCACGGACACAGCTCCCATGACCCCCCCGCACTGGGACGGCTCCGTTCCCCTCCCTGGACCCACTCACCAGGCCTTTTTCTTCCGTTTGTGCTTAGACTCGATCATGCGAACGATGGCTTCCTCTTCGTAGATGTGGCCACACACTCTATTTTTCACTGGCTTCTTCATTTCCAGCTGCAATCAAGGAGTCATTAGTCTTTTCAGTGATGCTAAGGGTCCACGCTTCCAGGAGCTTAAGTCACCCATTGCTGGGTGCTAGCCCCAGAGCTCTGTATCTTTAAGCTCCCAGTGTGTGGCTTTAAGTGATTAGCACAGGTGACCACCCAAGAAACGGCAGGGAGGCCCGTGGTGGCAATGCCGCTTGGCCTGTGGGCCAGGACTTCATGCCTACGGGGCGGGCATGAAGTTGATTAAAGCTCTTTCCAGCCCAAGGACCTCCCATGTGCAGACTCTTTGGCCCTCCTCACACAGCCCTCTCCTCCCTCCTCAACTGTGGCAGAAGAATCCGGTCAGAAAGCACACAGGACCCCCCAGAGTGATGCGCTTTGTCTCTCAGGGAGGAAGGAGGGAACGGTACCTGCGTAATGGGGCAGATGAAGTTGGTCTGACTCTGGGTCACGATCATGTCCTCATCCACTCCTTCTGTGCCCTCGGCCTCTCGTTCTGCCTGCAGACCATCTGGGGGGGAAGAAAGAAGTGGCTGAGCCTCCCCGGACTCACACGACGATGGGGTCCGGGAGGAACGGAAGGGAGGAGGTTGACAGCTGCTGAGTGCGCTGGTGTCAGCCCCTGGGCTGGGCACCTGGCTGTGCACCCACCCTCCTGCTCCAGAAAGAAGGGCGCAGGGCAGGGAGGATGCTGCCTGCCGTGGGTGCATATGCCAAGACTCCCAGCAAGCGGTAGGGTCGCCCTTTCAGAGTCACGGAGAATTACACTTGTGAGGAGTGCCGCCCGGTGACCAAGAGCGTGGCTGTGGTGTCCAGGGGGCCTGCCTGTCCCTTTCACCTCCAGCTGGAGGGCCTTGGGCTAGCGAGGTCGTATTCTAGAGCTCTGCAGCGCGCTGCCCGAATTCAACGGGGCGGAGTGCACAGTGCACTAGGCACGGCTCCGGGCCCCAGGGAACGCTCAGTCAACACTAACGACTGGGTGGGGTGGTGCCGGTGTTCTCTAACTTCTTGGTCTTCGAACCCTTTCCCTCTTCTAGACATCACTGAGGGCCCCAAAGCACTTTTAAATGTGGGTTCTATTACCAACATCTCCAGGGCAGACATTAAGACGGAGGAATTTTTAAAAATGTATTTATTACGTTATTTAAAAACAACTCCACTATGGCTGAGGTCTTGAAAACCATGTATTGGCTTCAAATAAGAGAACTGCAGAATTGAATTACTGAATGTCAAAGGCGAACAAACATAATGTTAGAGGTTAAAACTTTGTCGATTGTTGATTTGGTGATCACAAGTATTTCATCTGGAAGCACATGTAGGCTGGACTTGGGTTTAACGTAGTGAGTCTCAAGTGTGCTAAGATAATTGCTGATAAATTAATAGTCAATTATAAGTTAAAGCAGCTACTTGTAGCCAACCTACTCCCAAAGAAAAACTGTAAAAATATTTCAGAAGTACTCTGGCAGCAACAAGCGTATAGTGAACGTGGAGGCTGCCACAGTTTAGTAAATAAGCCTGTTACGGTGCGAGGCGGGGGCCCTGAAGTGTGGATGGAGGGTCCTTATGCTTCCGGGACCTGCCTCTGGTCTTCGCAGGGGGAGTCCAGGCCCCTCAGAGTCGCTGTCCACCCCGTGATTGCCCACGGGGGCTCGGGAAAGCTGGACCGGTCAGGGGGAGAGCCCGGAGCAGAGCCTGCAGGGCGCTCGCTGGCGGGCTTCCCCAGGCTCCTCCCGCGGGCTGCGGCCGCCCAGCTCTGACTGGGGGTGGGGCAGTCCGGACGGCAGCGTCCCTTCGTCCACCGCTCACGGGGCCGCTTCTGCACCAGCGGCAAACGTCCGGCTGCGTGAGCTGCACCGTGGGATTCGCCGGAAAATCTGTCAGCCGAGTGACAGAGTTCAGCCAACGTGAAAGGCCATGGGTTTATTTTTTTTTAATTTTCTATTTTTAAATTTCAAAAGGTAGAGGAAGCAAGAGAGCACAGGGCAAGTGCCACGCCAACCATGAGGGAAGGCAGAGTGGGGGACTCACACTGGGGGTGGCTGTCGACACCGGCGATCACAGGAGACCGGGGGGTCAGCGAAAGACAGGCGGAGGGAGAATGCCCATGGCGAGTAAGAGCCCACGGGGAGTAAGAGCCTGCGGACCAGGGGTCTAAAGGAGAACGAGTCTCCGTGGCTGAACTTCTCCTGAGACGGAACAGCTCCCCATCCCGAGGCTGCGTTTGTAGAAAGGGACAGTAATGCTGGGGTTCTGCAAGGTCCCAGCTGGCAAGAAAGACCCCTTACGTGAATTGAGCTGAGTTTCTGATAAGAAAGACAAAGACAAGTGTCTGATGAGCCCGGCAACAGGAAACTGCAGGGGAAAATACATCAAACCACGCGGGGATTTAGTCCATCGATGTACACGGCTCTGTGCTCGTGGCCCGTTCATCTGAACGCTACAGCTAGTGTCTGGTTCTCAGAGCCGCTCCTCCCCACCCCGAGTTACATTTTATTAATAATCACAGCTCAGGTTCACTGAACGCTGCAGGACAGCCACTGTGCTGATTATCTACATTGTTTCACTTAATCCTCATAAAACACTCACGGTGCGTTTCCCATTGTGTAGACAAGAAAACTGAAGCCCCCACAGTACCTTTAAGGCAATGGCAGATAACACCGGTATTATAATAGAGAAATAACTGAGCCCTGGCTGGCGTAGCTCAGTGGATTGAGCACGGGCTGCGAACCAAAGCATCACAGGTTTGATTCCCAGTCAGGACACATGCCTGGGTTGCAGGCCACGGCCCCCAGCAACTGCACATTGATGTTTCTCTCTCTCTCTTCCTCCCTCCCTTCCCTCTCTAAAAATAAATACATAAAATCTTTTAAAAAGAGAAATAACTGGACTACATGAGTTTCATGTTACTAAGGGGGTCTCAAAAACGTTCCTGGTCACGAAGAGAAGACCGAGACCCCTGCTCACGCCGCCGGCCACAGACTTCTGAGCCACGCTGCCAGACGCCCACGCCGCGGTGAGCTCCCAGCAGCCGGGCAGGCCGCGGAGCCACCCCGCACACCCGTCCTCGCGTGGGCCCGGGGCAGTGCCGCCAACGAGCTGCGGAGGAGGGGAGCCCGTCCAGGAGACTAGAATTACAGAGTACCCTCGGGGGGTGTTAGTGCCTCCACATGGGTTATGTGAGGTCATAAACGGACACCAAAAAGATGGAGAGGCCAGGGAAGTGCTTGAAGGAGCCTTCAGGGAACAGTTAAGGGTTCCCAAAGTCTGCAAATACTGTCCCCCAGGGACGTAAAGCTGGGGGGGGGGAGTGGGGGCAGTGAGGGCACCCACGGGACTCCAGGATGTGGGTTCACGGTTAGGCCGTTACGACCGCTGGTGCGGAGCTCGACAGCTCAGCCCTCAGTCCTTTCTCGCCTCAGCCGCCTCCTCGTTGCTCAGGCCCCAGCCTCTGGAATCATCCCGGTTATTCTCTTCCTTCCTCCCTCTCATCCCAACCACTGGCCAGTCCGGGGACTGGTTCTCAGCTACATGCCCTAATCTAAGTCTAGACCCTTGCCTCGATGCCACCCCATCCCAGTCCGAGCGAGGGACTGCGGCCTCCAGCCACCTCCCCCTCCCCATGCGCTGCACGGCACTTTCGTGCTTCCGGAGCACACGGAGCTCTGTCCTGGATGTGGGCTTTACACTAACCTGTCTGGAATGCTCTTCCTCCTGATCTTTTGCGTGTCCTACTCCTTGTCATTTTAAAATGTCAGTTTTAAATGTCATCTCTTTGGAGGGGCCTTCTCGGAAGCCCCAAGCTAAAGCAGACCCCTAGGCACACTCTGTCACATTACTGCGTTGCGCCGCCCTGCACAGCACTCACCCCGAGCGTGGGGGCATTTTCTTGTCTGTCTCCTGCCCTCCCCAGCCCCCCTCCCTTGCTCTCTTCCGGGGTCTGTGTTGTCTGGTTCACTGAAGTTTCTTAGAGTCCAAAGTGTCCCTGGCATACAGTGACAGGTACTCAGCAAACTCTGATTCAGTAAAGGGCCTTATCCAACGAGGCAGGAGTGGGCATATTTTTTCATAAGGATACACTTGAACATGTTTAACAGAGGTGGAGACACAAACTCACACACAACAACACGGACTTCACAGGTTTCAGGCAAACAGCAGAGGACTTCACTCTAGCTGGGGTGCAGCCTTGGACCCTGCATCCCATGTCAAAGGCAGGAAGTAAATATAAGTTTTACAATTACAGTAGGCCGTGTGGTAATTACAAAGGAGACTCTAGACATGGGCTTGTGGTCAGAAAATACATTTGGTCGCGGCCACACACAGCTCTGGATTAGTCATTTGTCTGTCTCAGTCAGGCTCCCAAAACTTGGCCACCAGCTAGACCGTTCAGGCTGGCTGGGGACACAAGCTGACTGCCATGTGCTTTTCCAGTTAAGCCTGGACGGTTCTCTAAAGCACCCTTTCTCTCGTGAGTTAGTGCCACATAAAGAAAACCCTTTACAAGTACGTTGCTGCTTGCCTGAGACGCTTACGGAGCCGTCCAGGTTATTTGCCTGCGGGATCCTAAGACAGCGCATCTGAAGAGGCTGGGCTGGGCCCGGACGGTTTTGGGGGCCTCCCTGACGTGCAGACGAACACGATTCCAAGTCTGAAACTCTGTAGTTACAGTGTCTGCGTAGTGTTTGGGCCGACTCCTCCCTCGTTCCTCCTCCCCCCAGGAACCCGCAGCGAGGGTTCAGAGTGGTTCCCACCTGTCAACTCGGACATATGGCAGACTCTAAGTGGGAAAAGGCTTCAGAGCAGGGCGTGTGTGTGTGTGTGTGTGTGTGTGTGTGTGTGTGGCTGAGGTCACTCTACAGTACTGATGGGTGTCTGGCTTGCATCACAGCGTCTTCTGGGACGGGGGGCCTCTCCTGAACGCTGGCTGTGTGGACTGTTGCCAAGTTGCCATCGAGGGAACCGGGCCCTAGTTTGCAATGCTCCCGGGCACTAAGACCGCTGGTGTGGTGACTGGTTTTTGCAGAATTCACGATGCAGATTGTGCCCAGATAAGGCCTTCTTTCCTGGGTGATACGGCCTTCACAGGCTGGCAAAATTCGAGACATCGATTTTCAACGAAGACGTCCAACCAAACATGGACTGAATTAAAACAATTCAACCCAGAAACAATGGCGAGGGGACGAGGACCCAGTAACGTTATTTATCATACACGTTTTATTAGAATCAGTGTCACATTCCTAAAGCACTGTCACTGCCACTGTCATCATTCTCACCACCACTGTGTGCCCCAGGCACTGTGACTGGTGGTGTGGGAAGCATCCTTGCCCCCGGGGAGCTCAGTCACACGAGAGAGTCAGTCAGGCTGCTGCCAGAGCCCGTGTGGCGGGCGGACGGAGTGCTGTAATCCTCCGGGCCTGACTGTCTGCCTGGCTTAGTCACGAAATGCAAAGCAGCCCTGTGAAGGCTTTGCATATTCAGACACTATGGAAGAAGCTCCCAGACAAGGGCAGGGCTGGCCTCCTCGGAGAGCTGGTGTATGACCCGCGTCAGACAGAAGGGCCTGCCTTGCCACCTCCCTTTTCTGATGCAAACCCTGCTGCCCCCTTTACTGTGAGCATTTCAGTCGTAGCCCCGAGGCCAACAACGTTCTCATCCACGGTCCTCCTCCTTCACTTAGCTGTCACCTATACACATCTCAGATCCTGGGTACGTGGAGAAGGTACCTCCAGCCAATCAGCCTCAAGTCCATTGCAGCCCAGCCCCGCCCAGCCAATCCCTATAGCCAGCCTCCCTTCGCTGAAACCCCACACCACCTGCTGCCTGTACCGTACTCTCAGCTTTAACTTTGTCATCGTTCAGTGGTTTCATGGAGATGGAGCTTCGCTTCCAGGTAGCAGGAAAGCTCTTGGAGGACCAAGCACCGTGCGGGCTGAAGTCAAGCCAACTCAACCCAAGGTGTCTTCGTCGAACACCTGCTCTGTGCTCATCACCGCGCACGCGCCAGGCGTGGGTACGGAGAGGACTCGGGCTGGGCCTGGTGGGGGTTCGGACTCACACCACTCACGTTCTGCTCGGTGAGGGGAATGGTGTGTGTGCGTACAAGTACAGCAGTAACACGGAGGAGCCCCAGGCGGGGCGGGGAGGCCAGGCAGGCGGCGGGGAAAGTGGTGAGTAAGCGGGCTCCCCGGGCGGTGCGATAAGAGGGCAGGCAGAGGACGGCGCGCTGCGCGGTGGGCTCCGGAGGCGGGCGGCCTGCCTGGGCCGCAGCGCCGGTTCCCTCGCTTTTGCAGTTGGGTCCCCTGGGCAAGTTCCGCTTCACTCTCTCTGCCTCCGCGAACAGGGGGCTGCGCAATGGAGCTACTAATCGTGCCCACTCCACAGAGCTGTCAAAGGGTTAAATGTGTTAAGGCAGGAAAAGTTCTTAGAGTAGTGCCTGACAAAGAGCAAGCCATCGATACATATTGCCACGATTATTGACATTATTAGGCGGAACACATCCCTGTAGACCTCGCATGCAGAGGATACCCATAACAGGTATGCTCAAGTACATAAAAATGGTACGGAGTCACCCAAAAAGAAACGACAAGACAGTCGGCCCTGGGACTCCATCTGGGACGAGCTCTCTCGGGCCCGGGGCGGCAGCGAGAGGCCTGAGCCAGCCCAGCCGCGTTCAGCCGACGCAGGGCCGCGAGCGTCTTCGATGCCTGCGCATTTTCACTCCCACGGCTCTTTCGACACACTCCACTCAGGGTCCTGAGAGCAAACTGGACGGGGAGTTTCAAAATATTTCCTCCCAGTGAGCTGACGCTCGTAATGAGATGCGCCCTTTCGCACTGCCACGGACTCGCCGGTCTGCCCGCTGTGGTTTTGGAAGCGGGCTCAGCCCTCGGCTGCCATCATGTGACGCTTCGCTTCCGCCTGTTTAAATGCTGCCAATGCACGCCGCCTCGGAATATGGGGGCTTTGCGATCATCAAAGCCCAGTGCATTCTCCTGCTGAGCTTTGGATAGTCATACAGTATTCATTTCAAGTCAGCAAATACTGAAAATGTCCCCAAACTCAGCACATGTATTGAATACCTCTGATGAGAGAAGGTTCAATGAGCATCTCTAGGCCACCAAGCAAAAGCAGGGAATCTAACGCACACGTTCTATTCCTCTGTTCTGGGCAACGAACCAGAAAACCACACACGCAAGAGGAGAACTCGGACGGGCCAGCACCGGGAAGGTCTACAACTCACCGTTATTCAGATCCGAAGCAGAGCACGAAGTGAGCAAAGACCAGAAGGTGAGAAATGCCACTGGAGCTGACACAGGGTTTTATCTCAGAGGGTTGTAAATGCCACCCATCCAGGGAGCTGAGACAGGACGTGAAATCTCTCTGTTTAAACTGCCTCGACTGTCTCCTCTTCCTTCTCTCTGCTGCCGTCCTAACTCGAGGCCTTGGGATTTCCTGTTTAGAACACGGCCAAGGTCTTCATTCACCTCTGCCCGGGTGTCTCCCCCCAGTCTACCCTTTCTACTCACACTAGGCACCTTGCTCAAATCATGGCCTGCGACGTGCAACAGCGACACTGTTCCCTAGCTGGCCCCGAGCACCTGCGTCTCCCACTCACCTCGATCATGTCTCCCATCCCCACCCTCAGCCGATCAGCTTCCCCGCACTGGGCACTGGCCGTGCCACTCTGCACCTCTGCCAGCCCTGCCCCCGGCGGTCTCTGACCACCCTGCAGGGCTTGGGCGTTTCCTCCAGGGCGTCCCCAGGCACAGGGGAGCCCTCCCTCGCCTCCAGCGTCTCTTCTGCACGGGCTGCAACCAAGTGTTTGCTTCTCTGGATTCTGCTCCAGACTGTGAGTTCCTCCAGGGAAGAACCTCCGTTTCCCTCAACTCCCGCTCCTCGGCGAGCCGGGAAAGGTGCAGGAGCTTAGTGAGTGTTCCCTGAGCGGACGGTTGCTGAAATGAGAGAATGCTGGGAATGTCGCTATAAGGACACGCACCGCGATGGTGAGATGAAGACAGTGAAGACGACTGTTTTGAAGGCGAGTATTTTAGAATAAGACAGCTTGGTCCTCCATCTACTTACTCAGTTTCTAGAAGGGAAGCCCCGTGACACTGCCTAGGCCATTCCGCTCTGTTCTCTGTTCCGCTTCAGTGCAAGAGCAAACGACCAGAGAGCCAGGTGACGGAGGCCGCGCTCCGGGAAACAAGCGGTACCTCATCCTGTCCTTGGATCATTCCTCGTTCTGTTTATTTGCCCCCAGCCACCTGTGTTCCTAGGCAAGTACAGTATGTTATCAGAAACGTTATCCGTCATCAAACATGTGGAGATGATTTTGAGTTTGCTGAGCGCACCCGGGGAGGGCAGAGGGTAGGTGCAGCAACACTCAGGAACAGCAGCTTTTAAAGCAGAGGAACCGGGGACAGCTAGACAGCCGACGGGCTGAGGACTTCAGGGGGCCGTGGCGGCTCGGCTCCCCACGCCCCACGGTTGTCACAGATAACCTGCAGCACCGGAGACGCGGGTGCTACCCCCTGGGGTGAAACATGAAATTAAAACTGTACACGTGGGAGGATCAGTCCATCTTAGAAGGGGCACACAGAAAAAAGGCCGAAAGGAAGTCTGATGCAATACTGCAGCCCATGGGGTCCGGATGACATCACCAGCGTGCCTGCACACCGGCGGTAGGGGCACCAGGGAAAATGTCTGAGCTTGGGGAAAAACAGCGATTTCGCTGGCCCGCTTTCCAGCTGGCACTCGTCACAAGACCGAGGGCTACTTGGGAGGCACGCAGGGCTGGCGGCGCTGAGGATGGAGGATTTGTTTATCCAGTGTGTCAAACTGAAACAAATTATGAAATCAGGTCCAGAGACTATTATATTAAAAAAGGAACTTTAAAAATGATCATTGCTCAACTTGAAAACTGCAAACGTTTCAAAGTTGGGAGAAGGCAGGGGCTATGACACCAGGCCCATCCCTGACATTTTCTGGCCGTGTATTCCCCATGACAGTGCAAATATTTCAGATGTACCTGCGCCCCTACAAGGAAACACACCCCATTTTATGTAACACCATCTCTTCCATCTCCTGTGACTTCTGAGCTCCATCCAGAGCAATGATGAAATTCTGGTAGAGCAGGCGAGACTTCAGTAACAGGGTAAAGCTGGCCCTAACATCATAATTTGGTTTTGTAAAAGCTTCTCAAAATAGACGATATATTTAACCCTAAAACGATCAAGTTCGATCCTCCAGGGACCAGGGGTGCCTGAAGACATCCATGCCGGGATCCGGTGCGGTGGAAGGGGAGGTCTTGTGTTAGGTGAGGGTGGGCGGGCGGGGGCAGAGCCGGTCACTGGGGCGGCTCCCCCTGCGGTCCCGAGACTGTGTGATGGCCAGCACACATTCCCTCCCAGGGGCCCCGAGTTTAACCAGATACGTTACTCACGGATTTACTCAGCACGGTCATTACAAAACGTCACAGATTCTGCAATAGGTATTCATTAAATGGGCCCATTTTTCCAAGCATGTGACAGAGGGTCAAGACTTCTTTTCGGTCTTACACTGAAAAACTGTTCTTTATGGTGGCACAATGTCATCATGTTAAAAAAAGAAAGAAAGAAGGAAAGGGGAACCACCCCCAAAGTTCCTTCAATATGGAAGAAATTAAGAAAGGTCACAGCCTGAGGGTCCGAATGTAGTGAGGCTTAGCAAGCCTGTCAGCACCCGTGTCAGCAAAACCACCCAGGGGGCAGCGCTCGCCCCAGCCCATGCAGGGCCCGGGCCGGCCAGCGGGGCTGCCGAGGTCAGCAGCCCACGGGTCCTCCGGTCAGCCCTGACATCTGTTTTCAGTTTTCCAGGGTCTTGTCTGAAGTCCGCATAACAGAAAACATAACCCCAAACCCCTCCTGCCAACGGGATGGAAGAAGTAAAATGAGAGAGGAAGAGAGAGTGGGGTGGGAGGGCGAAGAGGAGAGGGATGGAGGCGGAGGGAGGAAGAGCAGGAGGGCAAGGAGAAAGGAAGGAGCCGGAGGATGTGGGGAGTCTCCCTTCAACACCACAGGAGAGGCGCCGAGGCTGCTGCTGGAGGCCCTCGAACCCAGCCCCGGTCTCCGAGCCCTCCTTCCTCCCCTCACCCCTCCACCTCCACTTCCCACCCTCCCGGCCTCCCCACTGTAGAGGAAGACACATGACTTCACAATCGGGATCAGCTCAGGACACGGCTCTTGTGAATGTGTACAATGGATCTGAGTCACTTGTTCGTTTTGTAAACATGAAGAAATCGCACTTTTAAAACTTCCTCCTTCATGACATTACAGCACCTGACAATGTGCTTAGCATGAAACATTTACTCTTTTCCGCATCCACGCCCAAAGGTGCCAGGAGGGGCAGGCCGGCGTTCTCAGCAGAGGGTCATGTACGCCGGGGCAGGGGGTAAGGGAGTGCCCGGCTGTGGCGTCTCCCGCCCCGGGTGGGCCACGCAGGAGGAGCGGCAGCCCGGGGAGCTGGGTGCCAGGGCCGCGGCCCTCCTCTGGGAAGCCTGCCCACTCCGGGCTCCCCGCCGGCCTGGGGCACTCCACACCTCACCAGGTTTGGCCTGTCTGTGGCACTGTCCCCCTCGCTAATCTGTGAGCAACTGAAGGCCCTGGACCACTTTTGCTCATCTCTGTATCCCTAGGGCAGGGGTGTGGAACTCATTTTCACTGGGGGCCACAACAGCCTCGCGGTTGCCTTCCAAGGGCCGAATGTAACTTCAGGACTGCATACATGTAACTCCTCCTTAGTGGTTAAGTGAGAGCTCGGCACTGCCGCCGGGTAGAAACACGGTGCGGGGCAGGCAAAGCAAGGTGGAGGGCCGGATTCGGCCCGAGGGCCTTGTGTCTGCCGCCTGTGCCCTAGGGCCAGGCTGATGCCAGAGGCTCAGTCAGAACACGGTCCAATCCGAAGCAGTCCCCGGTGACTCAAGAAATCCTTCTGTTCCCTCCCGGCTCTTCCGCGAGAAAGGGGTCTGTGCGAGGCCTGTAGGGCACGGACCGCAGGAGGCGCCCCGGGCTCCCCCGTAGCCAGGGCGCTGCCCTTCCTGCAGGCGCCAGTCTTGGCTCCCGCCTGCTCACCAGGGGTCTGTGACCACGAGATCCACGTTTCGTCCTCCTCAGAGGAAGAAACCTAATGTAAACACACCAAGGCAGTAACCAAAACAGCAGGGGCAAGGAGAACGTGGGGGACAGCTTCTGGGAGGGCCAAGCGGGAGACTGGCTGATCCTGTTTCCACTGTCCCAGCCTGCGGGGGGCCAGGCCCCAGCGCCCTGGCGGGCAGTTGACAGACACGCACAAGTCTCAGAGACCGTGGCAATGCACGTGAAGGAGCAGACCATTCCGCAGGAACAAAACAGAGGAGGGAGGGAGACGAGGAGAGAAGAAGAAGGTCTCTCGGAACTTGCTTTACAAACTCCCCGGGAGAAGCAGCAGGTCTCAGACGACCTCCTTTCTGAGCCGAGTGGGGGCCAACCTCCTTTCTGAGCCGAGTGGGGGCCGTGCTGCTGGGTGGGAGCCACAGTCTCCAGTCTCCGGTGCGGACCCGACCTACTGGGTGCAGCACAGGCAGGAGGGCACCACATAACAGGCATGCACTCCCAGCACCCCCAGTTCCACAGGGCAAGGCTCTAGTGCGGCTCTGCAGTTTCCCGACGCTGGTCCTCGTCCTCTGCTAAACACTCTCCAAAGACGAAGAGAGGACAGTATGGCGAGGCGACAGGTGAGGTGACAGGGCAGCCAGCGGGTCTCTCGCGCTGAGCCCCTCCACCGTGAGCCCTGCGCGGGGAGCCCGCAGGGGAGGCGGGTTAAAAACACAGGAAGGGTGAACATCAAGGAGGTAGGGAGATTATGCAGGGGAGGTAATTAGCACACTAATTACAGGGGTCGTAATGAGGAGCCGTGGAATGAAATTAAGGAAAGGAAAACTTTAATTGTTGGGAAAGGCTGGGCCCCTCGTGAGGGCAGCGCTGGGTTTCTCTGTTCCCCATGAGGACACGGATGGAGGGCCGTTCCTCCTGATGGAGCTGGTCCACACGTTCACACTGAGCTCGGGGCCACTTAAGGGGGATGTTACCTGGTGACCCAGCGTGGATGGGGTTACCTGATGAGGCCTTGCGCAGCCCAGCAGTACCATTCTGCTCTCTATTCCAAACTACACTGTAAAGCAGCTAACGATAAAACAGCCTCCGGCTGGTCCATTCCAGAAATGTGGTTCAACATCTAAGGAGCTCATGAGTGGCAGAGGGAGAACAAGCAAAAAAAAAAAAACCCAAAAAACAGCACAGAGACGCATGCCCCATTTACGACGGTTTTAGAGACAAGAGCGGATGGAAAAGGAACATAAAATAGGGCCTGTGTCTTGTTTTCAGGACTCGGTTCCATTATTTTTCAGAGTTCACATGAAGAGGGCGACGGAACGGAGTCAGCCACCGTCGGCACACGGCACAGAGCGCCCGCTTCCCGATGCCGACCCAGTTTCCCAGTGACGGCGGCCGGGGGGCGCTCTCACGGCCTACATGCGGTCAAACTTCACGTCCTGTTAGAAGGCTGCCGTGCTGGAGGCCAATGGTTCCCTCGGATCAGGAGGAACACTTAAAGGGAATTTAAATTTTCTTTCTCATTCAGGAACCCAAGGTGTGGCTCATGCAACTTCCACTTGCTAAATGGCTGCTGGGCACCGCCGTCCCCCAGGTGCAGAGGGTGGGAGCCCCGGGGGGGAACACACAAGCACCCCCATGACCAGAGCCGGGGCAGCACGGGAGCCGTGAGCCTGGGAGCTCACAGGGAGGCTTCCGACCCTCCCGCCTGCCCGAGGGGCAGTCACACTGGGAGGGGGGATCTTGAAGGAAGAGGAGGCAGGATGAGCAAAGGCAAAAACGTGGGAGGAAGCATGCTGGACACGCTTCCCTTCTCAGGAGAGGGGTTTAAAAGCAGACGCGCCAATGACATGCACAAACAGCCTGTATGATGTCTATCCCTATGCATTAATATAAGAATTTTAAAGTCAGGGTTTTTTTATTTGACGTGACCTGATATTTTTCCCAGTATTATTATTATTTACACGCCTCCTACAATGCAAGCGACATAGGGGCTTGTCTGCTTGCTTCCTCTTCAGCCCACCTGGCCAGCAGCATTAACAGAGGGCCTGCCATGCACGGGGAGCCCGTGTACACCAGGATCGGTGAGGCAAAGGCCCTGACCTGAGGGGCTCACTGTCTCGTGCTGGGACAGAGGTGCCATTAAACCACAGTGGGATTCATCCTATGGGCTCCAGCAGTGGGCTCCAGCGGAGGCGGGCCATTCCGGGCCGGGGAGCAGGGAGCTCCAGCTAGGCCAGCAGGCGAGAGGGGTCCAGGTGCATCTGGAGAGCTCAAGCATCTGCGGCAGGGACCCCGGGACATAGGAAGCTGGGAGGGGAAGGGACTCGAGGCAGACCAGGATGACACCACATGCTGCTGACCAGGGGTCCTTTCATAGCAACAGCGTGTCGTTTTGGGGCACTCTAACACACGGATTCCACATGCGGATTACAAGCATAGTGGCCAGGTGCCTCAGGGTAAGTCCTATCTGGTGAAGGGGCGCTCTGTGCTCTCCCCCGCTGGTTTGCTCATCCTTGCCCTTCACGTCAACGGCAAATTCAGGGCTAGAGCTATAAATAAATGCTCAGAGAATCCTTTAAAAACCTTTGGTCTGATTTCAGATGCTGAGATATCTTAAGCACTGCTATGGCCTGAGTCAGTCCTTATCAAAAAACCTTTTCCATAAACACTCGATTTCATCATGCATGCTATATTTATTACTCCGGTAATAAGTTTCACTTAGAGTCCTGCTGCAGACGACAGGCAGTGCATTTTGAAAGGACAGCCAGCCTGCAGGCAGATTCAAAGGCAGAGCTTACAACACTCAGGACTTTATAATGCAGGCTTTCATCTTGTACAGCATTAACTGCATAATTGCTAACTTGGTTTTTTCTTTTCTTCTCTGTATTGCTTGGGAGGTTCTGATGAAATGCTTGCTGCCACTGCTAATGAAATTCAGGGAAGGACCATTGGTTTTTAGCTCCGCTTGGGGCTTTCGATGCAATAGATGTTTGCACAGCGCTGTCAGAACAAGTAAGATTGGTTAGTCCTAAGTGCAGAGGGGATGTGGCTTTTCAAAGGAAAAGTGACAAGGAAACTCGAGCAAAGGGGACTTGGGGAAATCTGGCTGCAAGACACTTGTGTGTTCTGTTGATCTGATTGCAGGAAAAACAGCTTCAAGAGCTTTCATACGAAAGGCATGGTTTCTCCCAGCCTATAAGGAGGGCACGGAACACAGTGCCTTCAGGCCAACCGTTTGCCCATCACAGGAACACAGTATGTGGGTGGCAGCTGCACCGGAGTGACTGAGAGCTCCCAGCTCTGTCACCAATGTAGGCCACACCGCTGCCAGTGTCCTTGACCTTGTTCTTTCTCCGCCTTGACAAGCACAGGGATGAGGATAGGAAGGGAGTAGATTCTAGAGTCTCAGAAACCCACTCCAGTTTTAAATCCCCTCTCCTGCCAGTCATTTTCCAAATCATACCCCCAGAGGAACCAGCCCACGTTAAACACAAACACATGAGGTTTTTATGACTATTTAAGGAGTCCACTCGGATGACGGCTCACACTGATCTCAACGCCAACGGTTGCCTTTAAGAGGCAACCTATTTGCAAACCAAGCTTGCATCACATCCTAGCTTATGTTACAGAAATAAATGGCCATTAGTAACTTAGCAAATAAAATTTGAGTTTCAAGTGATGAAAACATGTTTCGCTATGACCAATATTGAGTATAAATTGAGCAACAGGGATGGTTACCCAAGGAGAACAGGTAGGTGCAATGTGGCTGTTACCCACATTCTGAAAACCGTGTCGGGAAGCCCAGAATCACAGCGTTGCTCTGCAGAAGTCAGTGGGCCCCAGAGAACAGTATGCTGAGACCCCCCGCACGCTCAGGAGGGGAGTAAGGCTGCAAGGCAGCGGCAGTAACAGAGGTTCAGCCAGTCACTCTATACGTGTTCCCAGAAGCAGCAGACCTCCTGCCGTGGCGAGGACACCCGACCTATGTTTAAAGCGAAACCTCGGCCCGTGCTTCTTTTCATACTTCAAGAAGACAAACATCTCAAACATCCCATTTTTCCAAGTTATAATTATTTTTTTTCAAAGACTTCTACCAATTAGTTCACACAAACCCGTACTTTCACCAACTTCGGGTGGCCCATTGGTCATGGAGAAGGGCAAGGAGATCGGACCTGGAGACACATGAACAGAGATGGACGAGTCGCCATGTGGGCTGGGGGAAGGGATTCCCGCAGCCTCCAGGGGCCTTGCTGGGGCGAAGGTCTATGTTGCCAGTAAGACCATCCATTTAAAAGTATGAAAAAGCACACGCTGGGGTCCGTATATTTCTCAGAGCTCTTCATCTGAAGACGCACCAACCGGGAAGCCCGACCCATTCCCGAGCAGCCTCCAATGTGGCTTGCAGAGAGTCTTCAGGCAAGGAACTCACATTTCTCCCACAGAGAGCGAGACGGCTGCAGCTCACCTTCTGCCGTCCGTGCTCCAGACAGCAAATGTCACACAGGGACAACAGACCCGCAAGCCCGGCCGTGGGACTCTCTCTCCCTGTGGTCAGCGTCCCCCACCTCCGCATCGGCTTCACGCGGCAAGACCCCCGGATCCTCCGCAGCTCTCCCAGCCCGCCTGGCCCTCACCGTCCCTCCAAAGCTCCCCCCTCCAAACAGGACCAGCCTCCCCCCCGCCCCTGCCCGACTTCTGGCAGAGACAGGGAGACAGCGAGGCAGTGTGGGAGGGGCAGGGGGCTCCGAGTGGGATCTAGGGGTGTCCTGCCTCCCCTCGCTGTCTGACCTCAGGCAAGTCACCACCTGTCACAGCCTCGGTTTCCCCATCTGTGAAGTGGGCAGCACTTAACTGCAGGACTGTTGTGAGGACTGAGCATTTCGCTGAGTACCTCCTGTAACTTAGGTGACTGATTATTTAAAGTACTCAGCACACAATAAAGTGCGACGCAGGCCTCTCTCTCTCCTTTCCCCTTGGGCTCCGGGATACCGGGATACCGGGATACCGCATGTGCTTGCTTGTGCTTCCTGCTTCAACTCTGCCCCTCACATCTTCTTCAAAACCGTCTCCACACCCGCTCCCACTGGCAGCGGGTCCTGTCAGGCTCCACTCTCCCGCCCCGCCCCCCACCACCAGGTGCGCTGTGACAACAGATGGCCTCTCCCAGTCTGTCTCTTTCCCAGTCCTGTCTATTCGCTTCCTTGCCACAGTGCCTAAGCTAACACCATATGCACATAGGGCCATTCAGGTCGTTTTCTGGGACTCTTATCTCAATCAAAGCCACTATAGCACCTGTTCAGATGGCATATCAAACCACCTATCCACTCTGAACTTTCCCCTCTGGTTGAGCAATGCCTAGTTCTCAACATTAAACATCCTCACTCATCGGCGACTCTATCATATATGACATCTGCTTATCTCTCTGATGTGATCCTTCCTCTTCACCCCATGGGTCACGTCACCATGTCGATGATTTGCCAAGTAAGTGACTCCTAGTCATTTTCCATTTGACCTTGAGCATAATTCAGAATACTGCAAGAGCTTGTATTGTCGTCCCCCCATCCTGTGAAGCAGCCCCCATTTTGCTCCTTTCTTTGTTTATGGACAAAAATGGAATGTTTTAGTTACCTCCTGCTATCTCCACGTTCCCTCCCGATGTGCTCAAAGAGGCCTCGGGAAGGGAGACGGCACAGGCTTAAACCTGGCCTCACTTGGTGCCCCTGAGCAAGCCACCCCACCCCTCTGGCGTCCCGTCTGTCAACGGAGCCACACCTGCGGCAGGACTGCTCTGAGCACGAAGCCACGGGGGGCAAGATGCTGAGCTCCGGGTTCAGCACATGGCAGCTGTCAGGAAACGGGGAGAAGGACGTCTCTCGGCCGTCCAGAGCGGCTTCCCACCACCCAGCCACATGTCCCACCCCACCCCCTCCACTGGCAGTGATGTTGAGGGTTTGGCTCAAAACTCAGGGTCCTACCTAGACTTCCCTCTGTGGAACAAGTCATCCCCAAGGACCTCATCCCCTGCTTCGGGGCTTCTTTCTTAGGCTGCTTTAAGATACTTTGGAACCTTTTTTGAACAAATCAAAACCCTTCTCCAACACACTCTGCCCAGCGTCTCTGTGCCGCATCCTGAGCTCCGCAGGCCTCACCCTGAGATGTCCCAGCAACGCCAACCCCCAGCTAAAGCCCCTCCTGATCGCACAGAACAGACACAGTCCCATCCGGACCCTTGAGGAAAACGATTCTGCTCAGGCATGGGGAGGTGGGGGAGGGTTCTGCTGGACTAAGGCCCTTCACTCCTCCGGGCCAGGGATGAAGAATGGATGTCTCTGAGCCCCTCTGGGCTGGAAGACCAGAGTCTCTGAATTTAACATACCGGATCCATACACTCCACTGTGTTCTCTGCCAATCAGTGTTGTTCTGCTGCTGTGGGAACAGCCCCGAAGTCCCTCAGCTCCAGTGGCTGTTCTCCGGGGCAGAGCCTGTCACCTGGGCGCTGGACTTAACGAAGCATGCGTGTCGGTGACAGTGATCAAAGCACCCCCGGTGACGCCCCAACAGCTGCCGCCAGGTGACTCAGACCTCTCTGCAAAATGGCTTTATTTAGCACCTTTCAGTTGTCTGCAGAACAGAATGAGGTGGACCGAATGCCCTTTAACTGATTTAACCTCAATGGCTCTTCAGGGTCACGAGTGTTTCTCTCTAGAGCACAGGTGAGAAAGTACAGACACAGCTTCGTCGGCCTCTCCGGAGTCCACAGCAGGCCCAGGGGCCTGGAGGAGCCCTGGGAAGGACCCTACCCTGCCTGGGAGGGAGACCTGAGTTTCAGACCGGCCTCGGCCATGGCCGAGCACGTGCTCTCACGGGAGGCACTTCTCAGGCCTCAGTCTCCGCATCTGGAGAACGGGCTGGAGCGGCAGTTCCCGAGCTTGGCCAGGGCTCAGAACCACAAGGAACAATACAATGTGAGAAACAAACCTCCAACCCAGGTCCACTCTCGCAGGCTCTCATTGCTCAAGTCTGGAGCGAGGCCTAGGACACTCGATTTCCGTCCGCGCCCCGCAAACGGGAACAAAGGGCAGTGGCCGCAACGAATGCTGATGAAACTCAAGTCCCATCTTGGCGTTCCATTCAGACAACTCTTTCAAGTCCCGACGCCCATTAGGTCATCTCCCTCCACCTCCGAGAACCCAAACCGGTGGCCCGTTTCCAAGCACATTGCATGGTTGCTTACCACTTTTATGAGAACCCAAAAAAATGTTGAAATCGAAAATTGGTTCATAAGACTTACAAGGCGAGTGAAGAGGTGACCTTGTTTTGACAGAAATCCAAGCTAAAGTGCAGGACTCCTGCCCAAGCAACGCTCCCTGGAACCAGCCGAATGGCGAATGGTGAGACGAAAGGCAGGAAGCAGAAAGGCGGGAAGCAGCAGGCTCGCCATAGCAACGCATGAAGCTTCGTTAAAGGAGAACCTGCAATGTGTCTGGATTTGCTTGACAAAAGCGTAAGGATCCCGTGAAAGTCTTAGGAACAAGGGGACCACTGACCTCTGAGCCGTGTGCTCTGTCACACGCGTGCTCTTCTCTAGCGCAGGCTGACTCGGCGGGCCAGGCCCGGCGCAAGCGTGTGCACACACTGCCCCCTCCCACTGACTGACGCAGCTCTGATGCAAGCGCCATTATCACACTGGGTTGAAAACTGAAGTTCACAGAGCAGGCAGAACACAGATACACCCCACTCCATAAATTATGCAACGCTGCGAACAGGACCTTAAGAGCTAATGCACCCAAGGTCAAATTTTCTGGACTATCTAACTCTGGAGGGGAAGGATCGGCGAATCTGTCAATGTCTGAAGATTCTGTGTGAGTCAGGGGTGAAAGTAGGCCCTTTACAGGATTCTCAGGTTTGCTTCACTGAGTGGAGTTTGGACAAACGGGAAGAGGGTAATAAATACAGTGAAGAAAACTGAAGTCCAACCCTCTCCGCATACTGGTTTGCCCAAGCCTGTGCTCTGGAAGAGCCCGTTCTCCCATCTGGCGGTAGCTTCCATCATCAGCAGAATGGGGATGGAGAGCTACTTACCCGGCAAGGATGTTGTGGGAATTAAGTAGATTAAGTGCACAAAGCAGCTTTGAGCTCCTTCGGGGAAAGGTGCCAAGCAAATGAAATATGGAAATATTGTTTGCGCTCGCAAAGGCTGTTGCTGACTGAGGCTTGTAAGAAGCACCCCGCAAACCGGACACCCGCCCTGCCCCCGACCACGTTCTCCAAACTTTCCCAGTTTTACTCCTGCAAATACATGTGTGGTTGTGAGACGCAGGCCACGCTTTATGCTGCACACTTACTGTTGATTAGAAACTGAAATGCTGTAAGTGCATCTTAAATTCCTTATGAGGGGATTGGGGTTCTAAAACAGTTAAGTGCCTTCTTACAACATGGTTGGATTTAGAAGCGAGCCCCTCAACTTGCTGTTACAGAGCATTAATGGAGAAGTGTACAAGAACTTGGCTGCTTCCTGTGAAGAAAGTAAAGAAGAAAATGCTGTGTTTTCCTACGGTCTTTGAGGCCGCTTGTTCCCGTCAGATGGGGCTTGACATTTGCACAGTGTCTGACAATCTTTTTATTATCTAATGCTCACAGGCGCCCCGTGAGGTGGGGGGTGGAGGTGGGGCGGCCCTGGGTCCCGATAACCTTTTTCAGTGGTGAGGAAACAGTCACAGAAAGCTAATGACTCGTTCAAAGTGAGGAGGCACAATTCTGCCTTAATCTGTGACATCTGACCACTCCTCTCAGGGCGCCTGGGCGCAGACAGAAACACCGAATGTGCAAGGGGAGCGTGGTTTGGGTTTCTCTTTCAGGGGACTCAGGGTGACATTAAAACTGAAAGAGGTCTGCGGTCACCTAGCCCCAGCCCTGCACCCTGCGGAGGGGTCCCACGCAGAGGGGAGCGCCGGGGCCTCCTGTTGCTAAGCACCAACGTCAGGAGGGCCACGGCTCAGACGTGAAGAGTGAGGGGGTCATGACCACCCTTACTGTTTGCATCGCTGCCGCCGGCACCTCCACCAGCGCCACTGTTCTGTCGAGCACTCACTCTGTCCCAGGCCCCGTGCCAAGTGAGCGCTCTGTGTGAACTGACCCAGCTCACAACACATCTCGCCACCACTCTGCAGGTCACAAACAGTCCCATCTTACAGACCTGGACACGGAGCCACAGAGAGGTGAATCGGCCCAACGTCCCACCGCTAATGAGCCTGGTCCCGGAGGTCACACTCGTCACCACCCTGCATATCGTGCTGGGGCCACAGGGTAAAGAAGGGCCATCAGCAACTCAGCGTTTGCCCAGGGCTATGGGAGCAAGCTTGCCAGGTGTGTCACTGGAGGGTAAGAAGGCCATCTGGCCGCGAGGCTGTGCGTGAGCAGAGGCAGATGTGGGTCCCAAGCGGGCATCGACCTCAACACCAAACTCTGAATGTAAACAGAGCCCACTGCTTGCTCAAAAGGAAGTGTTCTTGTTAACGGGGGAGAGAGGAAACAGGATATGGAAACACAATGGCGATTCAGAAGCTCTGTGGCAGCTCTGCAGGAAGGGCCAGGCTGATGGGGCCAGCCCAGCCGGCTGCCCGCAGCGGGGCGCGGCTGCCGTCCCGCAGGCTGGACGGGCTGGGGCGCCGCGGCCAGGCGGAGGTCGGGTTTTCGCCACTCGCAAGCACATCTCCACTACTGCCCTCCCGAGATCACTACCCAGGAAGGCTGCCCTGCCGTGCACCGAGGTCAGGCCGGCCTTGCCAAAGCTTCCGACCTGGCTTCCCAGGCGGGGGTGGCACTGAGACACGAAGCCTTCCTCGACGCAGCGGTGACGTGATTCAAGGGGGGTTCCTGGGCATCTAAACTCACGGCTCAGCCCTGGGTGTGTCTGGACAATGCCCCGCCCACCCCAGTTCTGTGGGCTGCGGGGACAGGTCCCACGCAGGGAGCACGCAGAGGAGGCGTGGAGCCGGGGTCGGGAGATCCGCCTTTGGGCCCCGCCGAAGTGGTAACCAGGCATTTCCTCCTCTACCAGAGGGCTGGGCCCAGATGACCTGGGGTGTTATTTTTAACTACAGCCTTTTAAAACTGTGACACTCCCCTGCCACTAAAAAGAAGAACACCTGAAGGCAGAAACCCGGCCCCGCTGGCGTTCAGGGAAAGGCTGACACCGTTTCTGATGAAACACAGAGGAAGGCTGGGCTCTCACTGCATCAGGCCCAGAAACCAAACGGTAAGCTGGTTCAGGTTTTGTGCACCGGCCTCTGAATCACACAATCTGAGGATCCTCGAGACCACAGTGTGAAAATCCCAGAGCCGGGCTCTCACGAGAGAACCACGCACCCCCCACCTCTGGCTGGGCGGCCAACCAAGCTCTCAAACCAGCGGGGCTCAGCGTCCAGACTGTCTCTCTGGTATCTAAACACTCCTGCGCCTGTCACAAAACCCGGTCCTGGCCCCCCAAGATGCTCAGTCATTTACCTGCTCATGGCTGTCCATGTGCTTTCATTCATATTTATTTTCTCTGGAAGCTTACGACAGGCATGGAAATTGACCCTTTGAGGGGTAATACAGTTCTTATATTTAGCTCCACCTCACCTTGCATGGATGCATGACTTACAAATAACCTAGGAACCTCTTCTACAGACGGATGCATCATAGAGGTTCCTATGAGTGGGTTTAGAAAATGTTACGTGTGGACATGATTCTGACACTCAAGGTCAATGTGATACCTAAAAAATAAAATGATCAAAAGAATCTGTAGGAAAACAGCCAGGCTCCCAAAAGTGACTGTCCAACTTGGAAATTGAACTGTGCTATTTCCTCAAAAGGTAAGTCTCACTAGAGCAAACTGTTTTAAAATGTATTTCCTTGTGCAGGAGAAACCTCACCCATAATCACGATAGCTCTGGAATAGGGCAATCTTATATTGAGGAAGACCGCCTTAATCCATATTAATCTCAAAAGATTCAAAGGGAGTTCCCAGATTACCTATTCAGTAATCAGCCAGGCCCACTCAGAGATATGAGACTCTTTGTAAACCCATTTACCACTGTCCTCATGGTAACTGATGATGTAACATGATTTTGCCTCTAAATCCTTCAACCATCACACCAGCTGGAGAAATGGGGTCCCCTCAGGTCAAATGTTTGCTGCACCTATAATATTCCTAAACCAACTTTACTCTCAATACCTTTTATTTCCTTAACATTCTGTGCCCAGTACTTGCATGGAAAATACTTCTAACCTCCTTAGATCTGTGCTTGTTCTCCCTTTTTGTTTTGAATTTTTGCCAAGGTTTATTTTTTAATGATATGGGTGAAAAAAAATGCATTCAGAGACTATATTTTTTCACTGTCACATAAAACTATTTATAATTTTCACAACAAATCTAGTAATATAAAAAGAAACCATTGATTAGAGACTTTTGCTAAAATAATTTCTGAGTTAGTTTATTATGGTTCCAAAATTTTCAGTCTACAAGGGAATACGGCCTGAACAGTGTCCCGTTCACATATTTTCATGTCACTCAGATACCTTTTGTGTGAAGACACTTCGTATCTGCTGTAACTTTACTGAGTCATCCCCTACAGGGTGACCTATCTCTGACATGGTTTCAGAGACGTATTTTTCTCTTGTAATAAGGCTGTAGCTCTCATGTATTACTAAAAGTTTATTTTTTTTAGTTCAATTTAAAAGACCTTCTGAGAAATAACACTCTCTTAATTCAATCTGATCAAGAAGCGAGGCATACAATATTTTATTTATTTGGGACAAACTCATAAAATCTATTTGTTAAGCCAGTATAACCTTTGAAGTCTCCTATAAAGGTGACATTCTACAACAAAAGAATTTAAAAAAACAAACTGTATTATATATTAATTCTATTATATCTTTCAATTGGTAACTACATTCAACTGGCAATTATAGTTCAATTGACAATTCCCAATTTTTGTTTTTGTCCTTCTATCTTTCTAAACGAAGTTTTCTTTTCAAACTTTAAACTGTGCACGCATATGGTTAAGGAATTTCAACACAAGTGAATAAAATGAGAAGTACAAGTCCCCCTCCCTTGCCCACAAACCCACAATCCCAGTCCTCAGAAATAAGTGCTAAGTTTTTGCGTGTACTTCAAGAAATCACTGACACACACACACACACACACTCTTACACACACCCCACAAGACATATTTGTATATACATACTGTATATGGAGACACACACTTACACATACACACACATATAATGTCTATTTTCACTCAAAAAGGGATCGTATGTTAATATGTGTTGTTTTTCACCTGTATGATATTTTGGGGTATCATTTCATATTGATATATAGAGGTTGACTTCATTAAAAAATAGCTACTTAATATTCTGTTTTATAGGCACCCAGAATTCATTTAGTTAATCCTCTAATAATGAACATTTTCTTTTTTTTAAATATTGTGCTATTTTTAATTTTAATTAATTTTTTTAGATTTTATTTATTTATTTTTAGAGAGGGAAAGGGGGGAGAGAGAGAGGGAGAGGGAGAGAGAGAGAGAGAGAGAGAGAGAGAGAGAGAGAGAGAGAGACATCAATGTGCAGTTGCTGGGGGCCATGGGCTGCAACCCAGGCATGTGCCCTGACTGGGAATTGAACCTGCGACACTTTGGTTCGCAGCCCGCGCTCAATCCACTGAGCTATGCCAGCCAGGGCTAATAATAAACATTTCCATAGCTTCCTGTACCCCTTTCACTGAAGGAGAACTGACACACGACGAACTAAAATGTAAAGTGTGTACTCTGATAGAGTGTGTATTTGACGGGTGCACCCGTGAGACGGTTGCCGTTGAGACAGCAAATACACCCACGTTCTCATCAAGCTTCTCCGCGCCCTGAGCAATCCTCCCCTCCTGCACCTTCCCGCTTATTCTTCCCGCCCACAGACCGGCCCGTTTTCGGCCACTTCAGGTCAATTTGCACGGTTAAGTTTTATGCAGAGAATCATACAGTAAGTGTTCTTTTGCTGGCTGAGCTGCTCCTTGCTGCAGGCACAAATAGTTTGCTCCTGCTTCTTGGCTGAGCAGCAGTACGGTCGGTGCACAGACCACAGCATGTGCATTCAGAGACCTATGGCCATCTGGGTTGTTTCCAGTTTTGAACAATTATAAAGTTGTTATGAACATCTGAGCAGAAGTTTTTGTATGGACATATGCTTCCAAGGTTTTTTGTTTTTTTTATAATAATACCTAGGAATGGGGTAGCTGTCTTGTGTGGTAGGTATACACAATACTTAACTGTTTTCTTTAATTGTTGTTCAGTTACAGTTGTCCCCCTCTCCCTGGCCCACTACTCTCCCTCATCCTACCCACCCCTCCCTCCCATATTCAGTCTCCCCCCCTGTCTTTGTCCAGGGGTCCTTATACATTTCCTTGACTTGACCCTTCACCTCCTTTCCCCCATTACACAACATTTAACCTTTAAAGAAGCTGCTGAATTGCATTCTCATGTGGTTGTATCACTTTACATCCCCCCCAGCTATCTAAGAGAATGAGATACTCCACATCCTTGCTACTACTCAGTACGGTCAGTCTTATACTTTTATTTTCTAAAATTGGAGCCAGTCTTGTAGATGGGCGGTGGCATCTACCTCATTATGATTTTAACCTCCATTTCCCCAGTGACCACAGAGGTCGAGTATCTTTCCATGTGCTTATTCACTGCCTGCCTATTTTCTTTCCATGTCTGTTCGCCTGAGCATTTTTGTCTATTTCAATAACTTCCCAAAATCTTTTTTTCTATTTTTATTGAATTTTTAAAAATTTAATTGAGTTTGAGAGTTCCTTTTTGTATTCTGGATACCAGTCCTTCCTGGAGCTGTGGTTGACAAGGAACATGGCCTGTCACTCATCTATTCGTTCTGCCGAGGGTCTCCTTTGAAGAGCAGCTCTTAACTGTGATGAAGCTGACTCGTAATTTTAAAAACCAGATTGTTCCTTTGTGCTGTACCTAAGAAACCTTTGCCTCAACCAAGCACACAGTTTCTCCTGTGTTTTCTTCTAGGACTTCTACGGCTTTCGGCTTTACATTTAGATCTATTACCATTCTCAGTTAATCTTTATATACGAAGTGCATTACGGATCAAAGTTTATTTTTAAACTATTTAAAAATAGACAAGTAGCTAATTTGTTTTTGCATGTTTGTGGAAGTCCACAGAACTCTCTATTCACATTTGTGAAAAATTAATCAACTGCCTGCACGAGGGTCTATTTCTGGACCCTACTCGGCCCCATCCATCCGTTTAACTGTGTCTGTTGACTACCCTGCCTGGGTCACCGCAGCTGTGTCAGTCTCGAAGTCAGGTGGAGTAAGTTCTCTAATTTTGTCCTTTTGAAAAGTTATTCTGGCTGCCCTGGGTCCTTTGCATTTTCCCACGTGAATTTCAGAATAAGCTTGTCAATTTCAACAACAGAAAAACACCCTTTGGGGTTTTGATTGGGGTTGCTTGACTCAGCAGATCAATTTGGTGAGAAATGGCATCTTAAGTACACCGTGTCTTCCAGCTCATGAACACGATGTACCTCTCCGTTTATTCAGATCTTCTTTGAATTCTCTCGGCAACATTCTACAGTTCTTGCATATCTTTTGTCAGAGGTATCCAAAGGTACTTCATGTTTTGATATTATATATGGCATTTAATCACTTTCAATTTATGATGGTTTGTTGTTAGTATATGGAAATAGAGTTGCCGTTTAAATTGATCTTGTATCCCACAAATTTGCTGAACTCACCTTTTAATTACAGTGGGGTTTGTTTGCAGATTCCGTTGGGTTTCCTGCACAGGTGGTCCTGGCATGTTCAAATAAATAGGTTTACTACTTTCTTTCCAATATGGATGATTTTAAAAAACTGAATCGATCGGGGGGTGACATTAGTTAATAAAACCATGCAGGTGTCAAGTGTACAACTCAATGACACATCACTGGCACACTGCGTCGAGTGCTCGCCGTCCAAGTCAGGTCTTCCTCCACCATGTGTTCCCCTGTGCCCTCTTCAAGCTCCACCCACCCCGCCCCCTCTGGCTGTCACCCTCTGGTTGTCGGTTCTATGAGGGTTTTTTTTGTGTGCTTAATCCCTTCACCTTTTTTACCCAGCCCCTCCAACCTTCCTCCCCTCTGACAACTGTCAGTTTGTTCTCTGTGTCTATGAGTCTGTTTGTTAGTTGCTTTTGTTCATTAGATTCCACATATGAGTGAAATCATATGGTATTTGTCTTTCTCTGACTGGCTCGGCATACTTATTAGCATAATACTCTCCAGGTCCACCTGTGCTGTCTCAAAAGGTACGATTTCCTTCTTTTTTTACAGCCAAAAAGTATTCCTTTGTGTAAATGTACCACAGTTTTTTATCCATTCATCTACTGAAGGGCACTTGGGCTGTTTCCAAATCTTGGCTATTGTAAATAATGCTACAATGAACACAAGTGTACATATATTTCAAATTAGTGTTTTGTGTTTCTTCTAATAAATTTCCGTAAGTGGAACTGCTGGGTCAGAAGGCAGTTCCATTTTTAATTTTTTGAGGCAACTCTACACTGCTTTCTACAGCAGCTACACCAGTCTGCATTCCCACCAACAGTGCAGGAGGGTCCCCCTTTTCCCACACCCTTGCCAGTGCTTGTTGTCTGTTGATTTATTGGTGGCAGCCATTCTGACAGGCGTGGTGATATCTCACTGTGGTTTTAACTTGCGTTTCTCTAATGAGTGGTGACGTCGAGCATCTTTACATGTGTCTATTGGCCATCTCCGTACGTCTTCTTTGGCAAAGCGTCTAGTCTGGCCTTTGTCCATTTTTTAATTGGATTGTGTGTTTTCTCAGTGTTGAGCTGTGTAGATTCTTTACAAAGTTTGGAAATTAACCTCTTATCAGATGTATCATTGGTGAATATGTTCTCCCGTTCAGCAGGCTGTCTTTTCATTTTGTTGGTGGTTTCCTTTGCTGTGCAAAAGCTTTTTAGTTTGATGTGTTCCCATTTGTTTCTTTTTTTTCTTTGTTTCTCTTGCCTGAGGAGATTTATCAGAAAAAAATACTACTATTAAAATACCAATGGCATATGTCACAGAACTAGGACACATATTCCAAAAACTTATATAAGGAACCACAAAAGACCCTGAATAACCTCAGCAATCTTAAGAAGAACAAAGCTGAAAGTATCATACAACCTGATATCAAACTATACAACAAGGCCATAGTAATCAAAACAGCATGGTACTGGCATAAAAATACTGGCTGCATAGAGTTTGTTCGGCAGTATTTTCTCCTCTTCGATTTTCCGTTAGACTTTGGATAGAATTGCTATTATTTCTTCCTTAAATATTTGGTAGAATTTATCATGAAGCCACTTGGGCCTGGAGTTTTCTTTGTGGAAATGTTTTTTTTTTTTTTTAAAAAAACAAACAAACTACAATTCAATTCCTTTAATGGATACAGCATTATTTAGGTTATGTATTTCTTCCTAAGTGAGCTGTGACAGTTTGGGGTTTTCAGGAAGTTTGTCATTTCATCTATGTTGTTAAATAATGTTGTTCATAACTTTAACTCATTATACTTCTAATGTGTGTAGTAACTGTGCTGCTGTGACCTCTCTCAGTACAGATAATACTAACTAGTGTAACCTTTTGTTGTTTTTTTCCTCCTTGCTTTGGCTCGAGTACTATCGACTGTACCGATCTTCTCAATTTGCTTTTACTTCCATTTTCTCTGATTTTCTGATCACTTTTTCGTTAATTTCCACTATGATCTTTATTTTTCAACTCCTATGCTTACTCTCAATTTCGTGTGCTCTCCTTTCCCCAGTCTCTGGCCTGGAGCCTGAGATGACTGACCGGAGACCTCCCTTCTCTTCCAGGACGGCCAGGTGTCTGGATACAGCTCTGTCTATGGCTTCAGCTGCCCTCCGCACATTCTGACGTGTTGTGTTTTCATTCTCACGTAGTTCAAAACACTTTTTATTTCCCATTTTGATTTCTCTTTGACCACGCATTATTTAGAAGGATGCAGTTTCCAAATATTTGGAAAATTTCCAGGTATCTCTTTCTTTTTATTGATTTCTCATTTAATTCCATTGTGTTCAGAACATTCTTCATATGACTTAAATCATTTTTAATTTATTGGAATATTTTGTGGCACAGAATACGATCTCTTTAGTAAATGCAGCATATGCGCTTGAAAAGAAAAACTGTATTCTGCCTTGTTAGGGTGCAAGTTAATTATAAATGTCAATTTATAGTAAATGTCAATTAGGTGAAGGTGGACGATGATGGTGTTCGAGGTTCCTATATCCTCACCGATGTTCAGCGTGCTTCTTGAAATCTCTGCTATACCTGTGAATTTGTCTATTTTTCCTTGCAGTCCTATCAATTTTTGTTTCATAAATTTTGAAGCTTTATTACTAGGTTTTATCAATGTATGTCCAATGGATGAATCTACCTCTTCATCATTAGATAATGACCCTCTGTGTCCCTAGTAATATTTTCTGCTCTGAAATCTACTTTGTCTGATTAATAGTCACTTTAGTTTTCTTTTGATTAGTGTCAGCGTGAGTTTCCATTCTTTACT
Source organism: Phyllostomus discolor (assembly GCF_004126475.2). Classification (NCBI taxonomy): domain Eukaryota; kingdom Metazoa; phylum Chordata; class Mammalia; order Chiroptera; family Phyllostomidae; genus Phyllostomus; species Phyllostomus discolor. The sequence goes on along the minus strand of NC_040909.2, from coordinate 129,586,131 downwards.
TTTAGTCTTTGTGCCTTATATCTGAAGTGAGCTTTTTACAGGTAGCATCTAATTGGGCCTTGCTTTCAAATCCAGTCCAAGAATCTCTGTCTTTTAACTGCTGTGCTTAGACCACTTACATTTAATGGGAACTGACATGGCTGGGTTCAAACCTACCACCTTGTTACTTGTTTTCTCTGTGTTCTGTCTGTTCTTTATATCTTTTTTCTTCTTTTAGTTTTCTTTTTTTTTTTTTGGCCTGGTAATTTTTAGATTGAGTATTTTCTTATGATTGTCCTTTATCTTCTTTTTAGGTTTATTAGGTATAATCCTTTGTTGTGGCATTTTAGTGATTACTTTCTGTTACAGTATGTATTTTTAATTCGGCACAGTTTACCTTCAAGTGGCATATACTACTACTTCACACACAAGAGACAAAATACACTTCCATTTCTCCTCTCCCAGCCTCTGTGCTATTGCCATTTATTTTACTTCTACAGATAATATAAACATGTTATTATTTCTGCTTTAAAAGAGTCCATGACCATCTAGAAAGGTTAAAATAACAAATAAAAATCTTCATATATACATACAGTTACTTATAGTGCGCTTCTTTGTGTAGATCCAGCTTTACATCTGGTATCATTTTATTCCCCTTGAAGAATTTTAACATTTCTTGTAATGCAGGTTTGCTGCTGATGACTTTTCACATTTTGTGTGTCTCAAAAGTCTTTATTGCCTCTATTTGTAAAAAGATATTTCTTCTAAGTGTAGAATTCTAGATTGGTATTTTTTCCCCACTGTTTATTTATGAGAAATGTGCCGTCGTCTTTGTGTTTATTATACAGTACATCACCTGTCTTTCCCCACTGGGTGCTTTAAAAATTTCTTCTTTATCTGTTGTTTTAAACAATTTGGGTATGATATTCCTTGTTATAGTTTTCTTCATGTTTCTTGTGCTTAGGTTTGTTGAAGTTGAATCTGTGCGTTCACAGTTTTCATCAAATCTGGAAAAATTTCAGCCATCCTTTCTCAGTATTTTTTCAGGCTCTCCCTTTCTTCCTTCTCTATTGAGAACTTCGATGACATATGTATTTAACCTCTTGAAATTGCCCCACAGTTCACTGGCACCCTGTTCATTTTAGAAGTTTGTTTATTTGTTTGTTTGTTTTGGGTGTGGTGACTACCAGAAGGAAAGGAGGGTGGAGGGAGGTAGGAGGAGGTTTGGTGGACATAAACGGTGATGGAGGTGGACTTGACTCAGGGTGGTGAACACATAATCCAATATACAGATGACGTGTTATAGAATTGTACACCTGAGACCTACGTAATTTTATTAGCCAACATCACCCCAAAATAAACTCGATAAAAAAGAAAAAACTATCTTTTCTCTTTGTGCTCCATTTTGGATAGCTCTTAATGCTGTGTCATCCAGTTCATTACTCTTTTCTTATGCAATGTTTAGGCTGTTACTGATACCATCCAGTTGTTTTTTTTTTTTTTAATCATCTCAGCCATTGTTGATTTCATCCCTAGAGCTTTAACGCAGATACATCTTCCTTGTCTCTACTTTACACGGACAATCTTACCCTAGCTTTTGAACATACGGTATGCAATCATAACAGTTATTTTAATGCCCTCGCTTACTTATTTTTTATATCTGTCATTTCATCACTTCAGGGTCAGTTCCATAAATCGATTCTCCCCCCTTATCATGGGTTGTACTTTCCTGCTACTGTGCTTGACTGGTAATTTTTTACTGGGTGCCAAGCATTATGGGGTAATGTTCCTTTCTGTTTTCTTTAAACATTCTTGAGCTTTGGTTTGGGATGCTGTTAAAATAAACTAGAAAGAGTTTGATCCTTTTGGGTCTTGCTTTTAAGATTTGTTCAGAGTCAACAGTGCTGTGCTTAATCTATGGTTACTTTTCTCCCATTATTGAGGCAAGACTTCAATGCCTCTGCATTATGAAATTTTTGTCTTTCTGGCAATTGAGAAGAGACACAATTCCCAACCCTCTGTGAGTTGTAGGCACTGCTTTTCTAATCTTGTCGCCTGTTCCCTCTCTTGCCTCGGGCTGTTTCCCCACATGCCTGTGCTCAGCTGTATTCAACTCCACACAAAGGAGGCCTCCTTAGCTCTCCAGGTGTCTCCCTGCAGCTCCCTATTCTCGTGCAGACACTGTGGCTCCCCAGACTCCCACCTAACACCCCCTCCAATCAGGGCGTCCACAGGGACCTGCCGCCGGGGACTCTCTCTAGGCACGAAGCTGAAGCGATCGTGGGGCTTATTTTGTTTTCTGTCTTCAAAGGGTATTGCCTTCCAATAGGTGGTGCCCAATGTCCTAAGTGCTACTGTCCCATATAATTTTGTCATTTTCTTAAAAGTTGCAGGTGGAGGTTAAATGTGGTCCATGCCACTTCTTCTTGATCAGAAGCTAAAGCCTTGCTCCTAGTTTCCGGCTGATATAATAGATGCTGTGATAAACATCACTGCACACACACCTTCGGTTAAACGTGTGGGTCTATCTGCTTAGATTACTTACAGTGTCGTTGTTAAATGACTGTGTCAAACTGCCCTCTAAACAGGCTTTCCCATGCAATCCTCCTACTAACATTCTTGAGAATGCCTATTTCCCCCTATATTCTACAACACTGAGCATTACCAAATGTGCACATCTCTACCACTTTGATAGGTAAAAAGGTTATTTTCATTTCTTCTGTAAGGTTAAACATCGTATATGTTTACTGGTAACTGGTATTTTTCTGGAACCATTTCTGCTCTTTGCACTCTCAGAAAATCCACCTGTCATTTCCCTATGGATGTGCATGAATCTGCACAGAAAACTGGGCCTCTATCATGGGAATTACGATTTCTCCCCTCAGTTAGTGGTTTTTCTTTGGACTCTCCTCAGGGTGCTTTGCAAAAAAACTGTCATGTAGTCCAAGTTACCTATCCTCTTCCAGCAGCCTCCACACTTTGCATATTTTCTGGATGCACATATGGGCGTGACAGTAACAGGAGTTTATGTCCTAAATTCGTGAATAAGTAAGGCAGTTCATTTTTCTTCTATAAACTGAAATTAGAGAACAGTGCTATTACACTAAGTTCATATACCTTATGCTCATCAAGATCTCTGATGGGCAACTATCTTTGATTCATACAACATGGAAGCTATACATGGTTTGTACACACAGCTCGGTAGCGAAGAATTTCAAAGCACGGAGGAGAGCAGAGGTTCCAGGTGGAGGGATGGCAGAAACCCAAGGCTGTTATTTTAAGATGTGCTGGTTGGCTACAAGACAGTTCCTGCAGCCGGGACCCTCCCCGACAATTTCTGCAACTTCTCCCTCGCCTGGGTGACCAATGTACCTGCAGCCGGTGTCATAAACATCCTCAGAACAGACTCTGTACCTTGCCCTGTGCTTTATAACCTTGCCTAATTGCTCTCTGTGAGTACCACTTTCCCCACAAGACAGTAAAGCCATTGGACAGCAGGGCCTCGGGCCACATGCACGCCGCAATATTGAGCTCAGAGATACAGGGCCCGGCACAAATAACGCCCCTCTAATGCTACAAAATGTTTTATTGCATAATCATCAGCATGTAATTCTGTAACATAACACCATCACACTCAAGCACAGCACATGACATTTCAGGTGAGATGTTCAAGTTAAAGCTATAGATTATCGCACCCATGTCACCACCCCGCCGACCACGTGGACGCAGGCATGACCTCTGCCGGAGCCTGCGTGCAGCTGAATCCAGCCGTACTGAGCGTGCGCATGTGCTGTGGACAGCAGGAAGACTGCAGAAGCCACCTCGAAGGAGGCGGACCGATCTCGAGAGGAGGGTGTGCTATTCGTCCATCTGCCTGTCCTGGAAGGACACCTGTCATCACCAGGTGTCTGACGGGAACGAGGCTGCAGCCCGACAAAAGGAAAGGCGCGCAGTGAGGCCTCAGTGCGGGACGTCTCCGCGGGAAACACTCCCGCGGCACAGCTTCCGTGAGCACACCAGCAAGCGGCTTAAGATTGCAAACCTTCACAGTTGTTTTTTTTTAAAAAGAACGCTCAACTTTAGTTTTCAGTAACAGTCGACACTCGATGCGGTTTTGCCTGAGTTTCACATACTTGACAAAGTGATCGCGTCGGTATTGCCAGGGCCCTCCCGGTGCCACACAATGATACTGTAGCATCACTGACTGTGTTTCCTGCACTCTGCATCCCTGGGGCTACTCTGTAACCAACTTGTACTGCTCAGTCCCTCCGCCCTTTTCACGCAGCTCTCCGGCCTCCCTCCTCACTGGCGACCACCAGTCTGTTCTCTGTATCTGGGAGTCCATTTCAATGGCAAACAATCATATTTCCCTAGGAGAAAGGAAGTGACCTTTGCCAAGGGTCTACAATAAGTGATGGAGGCATGCTGACCTTTGCTGCGTATCACAGACCCAGCGCTGTCCTCACGAGTACCTCTCACAAATCAGCTAACTCAACCTTCACCGGCGTGTGAGGGAAACAGCGTGATTCCCATTTTACAGGTGAGACTGCAGATCCAGGAGCACACACAGTTCCTGAGGCAGCACGGGAAGCTGGCGTGATTGGAACACAGGCCTGAGCCCCAGCCCAGCCCTTGACTGTGCTATACAGCACACCTACCCCCCCCCCTCCCCCCCCGCCCATCCTCCGAGCCACCCAGGCCCGCGAGCTCCCAGGCTGCTGATGTGGCACTGGGAGTCCGAGTTCAAGGAGCTGCCCAAGGCCGGTCCGGGTCTTTCTGACTCGGAAGCTCGTGCAAGACCGTTTCGCTACCTGGAGCCTCAGTCCCTAGCCCCGCACTGCACTTGTCCCCATCTCTCTACCCCGTGACTGTCCTTCCGTCTGTTCCCAACACACACACACACGGAAGGGAAAAAGGTGTAGTCACGTGAGGGAAGTCAGCGGTGAAGAAACATGCTACATGCAATGTCATTCTTCGGTGTGCCCTGGCTCATGGGATTCTGTGCCTGACTCCCCTGCCCCCCCCTCCTTGAGCCCTTCAGGGTGAGCCCCCTGGCTCCTGGGAGCCCTCCCTGACCCCCACCCTCTCTCCTGAGTCAGCTGCTCTCGCTCTGCCCCCGACACGCCACTGGGTTCTCACCTCTGCTACTCCAGCACCCCTCCCACTCTGCCCATCTCCCCACCCAGGCCCCGCAGAGAGTCTGTGGCATCACCAGCATCTGGCGCGCTGCCCAGGCCGGCACGCCATGAATGAGCTCGACAGCTTGAATGAAAGCAAGCCTGTAGGTGGCTGTGTAGGTAGGTGGTCCCTGAATGGCATCGTCTCGTTCGAACGCTGATGGGTGCCATAGGAACTTAGCTCTTGTTTCTATCGATCAGCCTGTGCTAAAGTTGGTGTTGTTATGTCATTTCACTGCGATTCCAAGAAGCTGCTGACTTGCCGCGCAGCACGCACCATGGAGAAAAAGAGATTCCGGGGTCAAGTGCCACTGCCGGGGGCATAAAAGAGATGCCTGGCAGACGACCGCCCCCCGAGCTGGGTGATTTTCAGGGAGAGAGTGAGTGTGTAAAATGAAAAGCTCCTTGAATGGAAACTACAAACCTAGAAAAGTACAATACTGTTTTACAGGATCTGTATCAGCTTTTTTAAAAAAATAATTTCATTTATTCATTTCACAGAGAAAGAAGAAGGGGTAGTGGGAGGGGGAGGAAGGAGGGAGGGAGGGAGGGGAGGAGGAGAGAGAGATATAGATGAGAGAGAGACAGGGAGGGAGAGAGAGAGAGAGAGAGACATCAATTTGTCATTCCACTTAGCTGTGCATTCATCAGTTTCTTCTTGTATGTGCCCTGACTGGGGATTCAACCTGCAACCTTGGCACACGGGGATGATGCTCTAACTCAGTGGTCCCCAACCTTCTGGGCACTAGGGGCCAGTTTTGTGGGAGACAATTTTTCCTTAGACCCCAGGTGCGGGGGATGGTTGTGGGATGATGATTCAAGCGCATTACATTCAAGCTCAACTTGTGCTGTGGGCCCGGGTCCTAACAGGCCCAGACTGCTACTGGCCCACGGCCCAGAGGTTGGGGGTCCCTGCTTTAAAGTGTTTTTTCTACTTAGCATTTTTAGAATGGGGATGATTCTGAAAGACAGTAGAAAGAAGCTTGCATAAAACGAACTTAATTGCTCCCCCTTTTCTCCCAGTGATGGACTTTCTACCTTTCAGGTCTTGTGCTACCACCCCTGCCTTGCACGCCAGCTACCGGCCTCCTCATCACTCCCAGTCCCCGGTTCACCCCGGCCCCAGGGCCTTTGCACACACTGCCGCCTTTCCCTTGTGCTCTTCCCTCTGCTCCATCCCTGGAGGTCCCTTCTGGTTCAGCTCAAATGTCACCTCCTCTCACAGGCTTTCTCAGACCACCGTTCTCGAACAGGCCCCCCATGATCCTGTGTCACCCCAGTCAGCTGCCTCCTGCCCCCTGGCCCCCCTCTTGCCCCGGGCAGAAAGCTCATTTCACAACCCTTGCACCTAAAATAGGGGTCTGGCCTTTGGCCTCGTCCAGTATGCTTCCTACCGTCCCAGTGTGCTCTGGTGGCGCTATGGATGCAACAATGTTTTAAAACAAAAAAAGTTTCTATTAACTACAATGACATCAGGAAATGAAATTAAGAAACCACTTTCCAAGCAACTGAAGTTTTATTTTAATGTTTCTATTTCATTTTAGCTCCTAAATATAACAAGTACATCTTTGGAAAAACACAGCACAGAGACATTCAAGCTTAGCAAATGTTTTCAAGGCTTTGTACTTTCTAAAGCTTTTATTATTCCTCCTCTGGCTCCATCGTTGCCTTCATTTCACAGAAAACTACCATCTCTTGATTCTATTTCACCGTTCGGTCACAGGAATTATTCCAAGTTTCTTAACTTCCAAGCAACAGATTAAATTCTTCAGAGTTCTTTCAAAACAGCTAAGGGGAAATCCCTGATGACTTCAGCTGACAATTCCTTAATCAGGAAAAGGTTTTAAATGCTCATCACCAGAAAAGTTACAGTTTACAGGAAAGAAAGGGGAAGCGCTGACACACTGCACAACAGCCCACGAATAGAGCAGGGCTTATTAGTCGAGGGGCACACTCATGCTGACGGTTTTATCAAGAATGTCTAGTGATATCATCGACTACGCTGGAGTGGACGAGCTGTTTCTACAGTCCGTCCATGTTCCTCAGAGCCCAAGGTAAAAGTCAAATTTACTCCTTTGAAGGTTGTATGGGAAAAAAATGAAACACCAGACAATCTGTGCAAGCCCCCCCCCCCCGCCCCACCCCCACCCTCTGTGAAGATTCTGGGGTTTTAAAGGAAACAAAGAACTGAGCGGAAGGCAGTTCCTATTTGGCGTCTAATTCCACCCAGAAGTGAAGAGAGTGCTTTTCTCCGCGGTTTCTGTCCTTCGGCAGAGGGGAGGAGGGGTCTGCTTCTGCCTCTGGCTGCGGCTGGGCAGCGAGGGCAAATGCCACAGCTGGGTCCCCGGGACAAGACCCTCCGCGCAAGTCACAAAAGAAAGACCGTTTGAAGGTAGTAACTACCATGGTGTGACTGTGACCCTCCCCCCCCCCGCCCCCCATTAATCTGGTAAAATCAGTCAGGTTCCCGTGGCAGTAATTATGTAACACATTACAGATGACGTCACCAGGAGCACTGGGTTTTCCCCTTGCAGTCTGCACCAATGCATCGATCCACTACGTGCTTCATTAATGCTTTATTAGAGGTGGTTACAAACACACAAGGCACTTCACAGACACATCTGGTTAATCATGACACTGTGGCTCGGCGGCAGGGATGCAGTAGAATGTACCACCTTCCGTAAATGAACAGGAAACAAAGCAACCAGAAGAGCTCCAGCAGCCTGACACAGACCTCAGTGACTCAGTCCCAGGGCCGGCCTAGCCCCGGTTCAGACGGGGCCTTGAGCTTTTACTCATTCGATTGGCTAGTCCAGATTATTCACTCGATTGGTTGAGAGAGTAAAAGATCACTGGAGAATGAATGAGGCCCTGGTAGGTACACAGAAGACTAAGGAAGGGGACTTAAAGCGACCGGATTCGAATGTGATTACAGGGAAGTTAGTACTAAAAAACTATGAAGCTGGTCTTCATTTTAAAAGCTATTATTAAGTAGCCAAAACGGAAAGCGATCATGAACTTCCATTTAACCTGAGAGCAACTGCTATCAGGTGGTGGGCACTCATCACAGGTGGGGTGCTGCCCCACCCTCCACTCATGCTCCCTTTCAGTGCCGTTGGCAATTCCACGGTGTTCCGGCTCCCACCTTGGGGAGAAGGAAGCTGGGAGTGAAAAGGTGGAACAGCTTGGCCCTCATCTCACAGCTGGGAATGGGGCTCACACCTGTCCAACTCTGGTCTGAGTTACTGACCCAGGAAGGATGTGTCTGTCTTCTCTGGGCATTCTGGAGCTCGTCCCCTGAGCACCCTTCCAGGTCCTGGCAAAACATTTCCAGCATTTTCTGATGTCTCATCCTACTAATCACACAAACGATTAGCATTTCCCAATAGACAGATAGCATCGATTGTGCCTGTTTAATCACACCCCATTCCACATTCGTGTCCCTGCTTCAGGGCCCCGCCTGTCACAGCAGAAATGAAAAAGAAACCAGCTTCCAACTTCACGTGTTTTATTATTTTTTCTGAGGTTCTCACAGCAGAGCTTTAACATTTCCTTCTTGAAAACCCTGTAACCACAGACCGGTGCTTCTTGTTGTGACAGCCCAGGCTCCCCAGATCGTGGCCCAGCTCAGTGTAGGCCCTGCTCCATTCCCTGCGACTTCAGACCGGCCGAAGCCGTGAAAAACATTAGGGTGAAGGAGTCCCGGACCTGATGTGAAACTGGAGGTGTGGGAATTTGAGCAAACTAATAAACACCCCGATGGGAAGCTGAAGCAATGGTCACAGTGGAATGAACCGCTGCTATTCACTTAAGGTGTTTTATGCAAAGCCCCCGAATGTTCAATGCACGTTTGATAACTGAGTCGACTCCTACGCAGTGGTGAGGCGGCTCTGTACTCTCAGGACACAGCTCTTCCGCGGACTGCTGGCCGGGCCTCCTGTGGCCGTACCCAAAACACCCCCAGGGGCCGCAGGCAGTTCCAGCAGTGCACTGCCTCTGTCTACAGAGTAAAGAATGTGTACAGAGGAAGAAGAATTTGAGCTGGGGCAGATTTTAGCAACTGCCGCATGTCTGCCTGCACTGGGGGTGGGGGAGGGGGCTGTAGGAAGTTGGGGGAGGGGCTGGCCATGCAGCTCAGAAGGCAGAGAGAAGCAAATAAATGGCTGCCCGATGCAAGTAACTCGGAAACACTCCTGCACACATCACCTTTGTGTTATGTGGCCCCATGACTCAGTGCTCGGCTCTGGGCGAGTGAAACACTGTTTCCCCTCTAGGTCTCCACGCTCCCTTCCCCAGATATAGCCTATAACCTCAACGGTCTCCGCAGCCAAAAGCAGATGACTAAGGACAAGGCCAGAGGGTGCAACTTTGGGTGGTTGTTTAGCCTGTATTACTGGTAGCAACCAGAACAGCATAAAATGCCACCATGAAAGAGGTCAAAAAAAAAAAAAAAAAAAAAAAAAAGACTGTTCTCTGACTCAGGGAACACATCAGGAGAGGAGAATTTTCAACTGCGTGATTTTAAAGTCAATAACAAAACGAATGTTTTGCTTGGGATTTTTCATTCTAAAGCAGAGAGCAAAAACCTGAGACTCAGTCGTTAGCATCCTGTTACATTTGGGTCGTGGACAGTAATGAGAATTTTCACTTTTCATTTGGGATTATACTGTTACAAAAAAAAAAAGGGTACCAGGCTCTAATTGGATTATAAACCCCAGCGCCTCTGGGGTGAGGGAAGGAGCCCCGTGCAGGGGGCCGGGGGGGGGGCACGACAGTGTGGGGGGCAGTGGGGTGCTGCTGCTCCTCAGCCAGCCATTCCACATGGGCGGGAGGGTAGACCCCAGGTCGTCGGATTTGGAGTTTTTAAAATAAGAAGTTGGAAATGCAGGCTGTCATGTGAAATCTCTCCGTTTCGGTGTTGCAACTAACTGATATATGCATGCACAGCTATGTGGGCCAAACCAAACACATCTGTGGGCTGGATCCAGCTCACAGACTCGGGTGTCTGACCTCGGCGACCACAGCAGTGGGTTTTAACCCTTAAGCAGTTAAAAGGAAACAAGATCTGACACATCCTCTGGGGAATAAATTACACTGTTGCTCAGGCAAAAGCCTCTTTAAAATTGACTGTGTGGGGTTTTACAAGTAAGTCCAAGAAGCTGATGAGTTTATTCCACTAACATTGTCCAGTTTCCAGCTTTGCAGCTGGAAGGAGGTCGGTCTCAGGAGATCTGAGGGGCAAGTCAGGGAAGGCGGTCAGTGAGGAGGTGTTCGGTGGCATCACAGTCCGAGGTCTCAACAACTGACTCCAAGCTGGGGCCCATACCACCTATTTAAAAACCCAGGCTTTGCTGTTTGCTGCTGCTGGAGACAGAGGGGCCCACGACACGCGTCAGCCAGGGTCTCCCAGCTGGCGGCTCCACAGGGCCGATGGGAAAGCTCAGCCGGAGAGAAAAGAGCCTTAGCCCCCTTCTGATCTGACAACACGTTGCAAAACGGAGACCACAGGATGGCTGGCCGGCTGCCTATCTTCCTTATCGTGCACAAGGCGCCACGCCATTCTCCAGGCTTCTAGCTCTCTTCCTATTCTGCTCGTGGAAGGCTTCTAAACATAGCCAGCGCACATGTGTTCAGAAGGAAGGGGGTTTCTATTTTAAAGAAGAGAAAGTTCCTTGTCTCTGGCTGTGTGGCTTGAAATGGACAACCCACTAAGGTCTACCAGGGACCGATGGGCCTCAGTGTTAAAAGAGAGGAAGAGGGGGCAAATCTGGGACTCTTGCCTCCACACTCAGTGAGAGGAGAGCTGACCTGTGGCTGGGTTACAGGGGGCCGGGGGATATCTGTCCTCACTGGCCTGGCTACCATCTTAACGTGCTGTTTAATCCGCTGGTCTAACACAGGAATAGCACCAAGTCCTGACCTCTGCAGACTGTTTACTACACATTTGCCAGGCACAGGTCTGAGTGCTTTACGTGTATCAACTTATTCAGTCCTCACGCAACCCCGAGGATGTAGGTACTACCATTAGCCCCATTTTACAGATGTGGAAACCTAAGCACAGAGGCTAAGCATTTTGCCGAAGGTCACGCAGCCAGTGACGGGTGGAGGAGGAATTCACACCTAGACAGTCTGGCTCCAGCGCTGTGCTCTGTACTATGTAGCGAGATAACCTTTCGAAATGAAGACGGGATAACAGGGTAGCCGCCACGACTTGAGACGGGGCCAGCTGCTGAGTAATACAAAGACTTGGGAATCTTCTTCTGTTCTAATGGAAAAGGAAACTTGCTCCTTTCACCTTTTATATGCAGGTCTCAGAAGAGCAATTACGCATACAGGAAAAACCACCCGAGAAATTTCAGTTCGCACACTGGACTCTGATACTTGCACAGCGCAGCTGCACTGTATCGTTTTATACACAGACACACGCACACACACATTCAAGCATCATCATCGTGGGGAAGAGGGGGAGGAGGGGGAGGAGGGGATGGAGCGGGCGGCCGGAAACAGCTGTCTCTCAGTGGTCCCAGCTCCCTGCACATCTCCCTCACTGTGCAGCTCTTGTGCGAAGTGCGAGTTTGTGATTTAACGGTGAGTGGGGTTTTTTTGGGGTGACACGGCTCCTCTAAGTGAGCCAATCAGCAGCTCCTCTGGTGCTCGGCTGACAAGGGAAAACGACAGCACCTGAGATACGGGTGCCTGCGTGGGACCGACCGACAGACCGAGCCCCCGCCTCCCTCAAGGACTCGCAGGCGTGGTCTTCAGCGTCACTCTTGCCTTCCGCACTTCAGACACTCGGCTTCCTGCATAAACTGTAACGAGACTAACTTCGGTATGTATTGTCTCAAAGTTTCTCGTAATCACGCTCAAGCATTTCTCTAAAGACATCACCTATGGTTATTTTTAGGCCCAGCAGTTGGTTTTTAAAATAGAACCTTATTCCCTCTTACATGACCTGCGATCTGAATTCCTGGGACCAGCTTGGGAGCCGACCTTACACAGGGCCCTGAAAGAGCTCCCAGGGAACACTGAAGCCTGTAGTGTAATGAATGATGCTTTGTTATTGTTGTTCAAGTGCTTTTTCCACTTCTGGTTCTCCTGGACTATATGCTCTGTGAAGGCAGGAGCCAACTCCAACAATGACGGACAATACCCGTCCAGTGGAAAATGAATGCCATGCAAATTCACGCACCAAACGGCAATGCTGTACCTCAGCCAGGAGAGGCACATGTATGTGCAGGTGTACAGGCAGGTGCGCATTTCTGAACAACTCAGCTCGGCGAGCACTCCCCTGTGCCTTCCATTTACCCAGAGTCTGTTTCAGTTCAGCTCCACGCCCCTTGCTGGGCGATCTCCTTCCCTGCCCCACACCAACCAGAGGCCAGCAATGCCCGAATCTTTATCTCTCCCCCCAACCCTTCCCCTGAGCTACAGACCTGATTCTCCAGCTGCCCCCCGGATATCTCTGCCTCACACAGCAGCTCAAGGTCAACGTTTCCAGAACTAAGTTTCACCCTCACCCCCCCAACCCAACGGCATCTCCCCTTCTGCAGAGTGAGGGCTCATTCACCGCTGCAATTAAGGTGAGACTCCGGTGCCAGGCAAATCCATGTCCACGTTTTCAGGAGACACCGACCAGCCGTACAACGCTGGGCTTCTCTGAGTTTAGACTTCTACCACTCTAAGACGGCCACGACGCCCCTTACGCCGTGGAGCTGTCGTGAAGACTCAATCAAACCATACTGAGACTCCTTAGCTCAGTGCCAGGCATACTGTTTCGTCTGCAGGACAACAGTACCTTTATTATTCTCCACGCCAGCAAACTCGGTCTCCATGTGTCCGACCCCCTACCCTGGAGAACTGAAAGCCGTCTTCAATGCTGATGGTCCCTCCGTACCCTCTGAACTTGAACAGTCCCCAGGCTGTCAACTCTGCTCTTCTAGCCCCTAACCTGGCTCCATCCTCGCCATCCCCACTGCCCCTGCCTTCACTTGGGCCCTCGCTTCGGCTAAACCGCCGTCACCATGTGCGAGTCTGTTTCCTGGCGTCCTGCCTCTCTGCACTGAGGCCCACACGTCACAGCGACACCGCAGCCACCCCCGTCAGAACCTACGCCCATCATGTCGCTCCTGTGCCTGGACACTGTCGCTGGCGCCCACAGGTAAAGTCCCCGTGCACGTTTTTAAGAAATGGGGTGGGAACTATCACTTAAACCGTGTTAATAACTTGTCAGAACCTTCCTGTATGTTTTTCACTTAGTCATCACACCAATGCCAATGAAATAAACATAATTATCCTTGTCTTAGAGATTAAAAACATAAGGCTATTCATCATCCACTCATGGAAGCCAAGTAACTTGTCCGTTCACAGTCAGGTTTGACGCCAGCCTGTGCCTCCGTCAGAGCGACGAATTCCCATCTTATCCATGGAAATAACCTCTAAAGGTCAAGGTACAAGACGAAAATCTCCTGCGAACCTCTCAGAAAGGCTGAACACGGCCCACAGCCAGTGCTTCCTTTGGTGCTGGGAAGAATGCTGTTCCCGGGCTGACACAAGCAAGGGGAAGGCGCCATCACACATCCCCTGCACGATTCGCCTGTGCTGCTTCCTCTCCACTCGTGCTGAGCGTGCGGAGTTGAGTCCGGGTCCAGCAGCTGGGAGACAGGGGTGAGACAGCCCTTGCTGCGTGCCAAGAATACGGTAAACTGTGTGTCCCTCCCAAACAGCTAGAGGGGCAGAGACCCTCTATCTTTGCCTCCTTAGCACCCGGCATCATACTCACACATCATAGGCAGCTAATTTATACGCTTGTGTGAGAAAGTTAACACCTTCTCTTCTTTATCTTGTAATTCAGCTCCTTCAACAGTCATCACAAATTTCTAGTGAGCTGAGTGCGAATTAAGAGGACTGCGGGCAGGCCCTCAGCCGGTCCTGCCCCACCCGTGGTCTTCTGGCCAGCAAGCCCCGTCTGCCCTCGTGGTCTGCGCCGCGGGCCGGGTCGGGGCTGCGCCCTCAGCCTGACACTGCAGGTGCCCACTCGGCTGAGAGCAACGTCTTGCAGAGTACGGAGTCTGCCGGTTCCCACAGGCTCCTCTGAGTCAAAGCTGAAGCGCACGTTCACGGGTGGAGACAGCTGCTCTGAAACCTGCCTCAGGCTCTGGCCTCGTGTGGTCAGGAACAGGAAATTGAACCTCTGGTATTTTGGGTTTTGATTCCGCCCTGCCCTTCAGCAACGGCACTCAGTGACGGTGGGGTCTACCCACGGAAAGAGTGAGCTCACTGAGAGTGTCCGCTGGAAAAACAGAAGGTGCTTGGGAGCGTAAGGCCAGAGCTCCGACACTGCGTCTGCCTGCTCCGTATCCCGGCGTGTGGTGAGCGCCGGGCTCACAGGCTCTTGGTCCCCCCAGAGGCCTACCCAGCTCCTGAGCTTGTGCGGTAGTCGAGTGGAACCTGCGAGAGCCTGGCTACAACCAATCTGGTGGCAAACATGCTCCTGTACTCACTCAATTCTGGTCTAATGGTGTGAAGTCCCCCAGACCTGGACCGGACCACTGCCCCAGGCGAGCTGCCTGACTCCTACCGCGGCTTCCTCTCTGGGGACAAGGTCATCTGCCTTGCGTCCTTGCTCTAACGCGGCATTCAGCACAGCGCCTGCTACGTTCTGTAAGCTCAATGAGCAGCAGGACTTGTCAGAACTCCTCTCAATGCTTACCCTGCACTGGTCTCCAAGTAAAAGCCAGCGTCTCTGTGATGGAGTTGGGGTTCTCCCAGATCTGACCCTCATTACCTCTCTGGTCTCACTGCCTGCTTTTCTTTTCTTCCCTGACTCCACGTGGACTCTCCGTCACCCCTGCAACGAGCCGGGCCTCCTCGCACGCCGGGTCCCTCGCCTGGTCTGATGCCTCTCGTTCCTTTCCCCGTGCCCAGCAGAACGGTGCCCGGCCCAGAGGAGGCACCCAAGAGATCTGTGTTGAGTGAATACACCTTGTACGGCTTGTACGGTGAACTGATGATGCCTTGTGGAGAACTGGCGCTCCGGACTAAGTATCTTGCTAACGGCAAAGGTCTTGATAGGTTTGGGTCTCCTTCTGAGGGAACTGGGACTCAGCCCCCTACCAGCTCACAAGACCCTATTCCAAGTGCTTCCACAAATTAGTCATTTAATCCTCACCCCACCCTTCGGCTGTGCAGTGAGGTGTGCTTGTTAGTGCTTAGTGTATGGAAAACGGAGCTCTGAGAGGTCAAGCAGTTTGCTCAAGGCTGCAAAGCCGGTAAGTGCCGTGGGCTGGCTGTCATGTGCCACCGCCCCTGTTACCCGCAGGGCTCATGACTATTTTGAATGCTCTTTACTGTCCAACTCCCGTTGATTTTACAGTCCCCTCTGATGCCAGACACACAGCAGGCGGTTCTCCTCAGCGCCCCCCCCGCCCTTTCTCCCGGCCCCTGCTCCTGGGGCTCTGGCATCCTCCTCGGCTGTTCCCGCGCAGGCTGCCGAGGGCAGGTCAGACCGAATGAGTGAGGCAGGCTGTCCGCTTCAGGGACAGAACGGCCCATATGTTTTGTTTGGTTTTTCTTACAACTTACACTTCACCAAACCGGCCAATCAACAAGACACAGAAATGAATGTTTTCTTCAACAGTCACATAACAATAGGATTTGAGTCGGTGGGCCAGACAGGGCGCCCTTTGGAGCTCATGCTGCTGGTGGGCAGGATGGTTGAGAACTCTGCTCCAGAGGACGCAGAGGTCTGCTGGAATGTCCTCCCATCGCTCCTTCGCCTTCCAGGGCCAGCCCGTCCTCTAGGACTCACACCAGCACGCCGCCCCTGCCGAAGCCTTCTCAGCCAGCCCCGTCCTCGTCTTCCTGCCTCCCACCCCCCCACCACCCCCAGGCTGAGCACCCTGCCCTCCACCACAGTGTTGGCTACACTGTACCGAAACTCCCCGTCCCCTCCCCACAGACCGAGCACGGGAGGGCGGGGACGGCACGAGTCACGTGTGTGCGCCTCACTGCCGCGTGAATAAGAACTGTTCCATCCATAAATGACTGGTGAATGGAACAGTGCTCCCCCTCTGAGACACCGCAGCCTCTTCCATCTCCGAGTCTGCCCGGGCATCTCTGACCTGGCTCCGATGAGATCCAAAGGGCACGGCCCTTGTTCCCGTTCAGGAAAGCCCAAGTTGCGTGGCCGGGGGAACCGGCTGCGAACACACGGCAGGCTCTCGCCAGCCGCGCAGAAGTCCTGCAGCTGGCCTCCCTGAAGCTGACTGCCCCCGGTTCTCATCACAGAGATGTACTAAAGGAGTCGTTTACATTCTCCTTCAGGGTCTTCCCCTCTCTTGCAGAAGGCGGCAAAATAATAAATTATTTCCTCTCGATTCAGCCAACACATCTGCTGATGAGAAAAGCCTGTATCAACCAGAATATTGATAAGCTCTTGAGTTCTACTGTGCTCAGATTTTAAAATAGAAAATGTTTGTAGGGGATGCTAATAATATTCTCGAGGGCTTCCTTTCAGGCTAGTGTATTGGGTCACTGCAAAGGAGCTGGCAAACGCAGGGAAAGATAACAAACACATTCCTTTTTTACCAGAATCAGGCTGTCTACAAGATGCAGAGCCTTCAGTGGGCACCCAGATAAATACTTCTGCCGTCCACGGGGCAAGGAAGTGCGTTTTAACTATCCGAGGAGCAGTCCCCGTGGGGTTATGAAGTGGGACGCAGTGATGCCACCCAGAACCACCCTATCGGTGCTGACTCAAGACGTGAACCCTGAAGTTATTAAGATGAACTTTAAGAAAACATCCTGCTTATTCCGAAGCAATGTTGAGCTCAGTCTCAAATCGGTGACAACAAACCACATGCCACAAAGTACTTAAATGAATCAGAAGTTCCAGGTGGGGCCTAAATTAAAAAAAAAGAAAGAAAAGAAAAAGAAAAAAAAAAGACCCAAAGTAAGCCCATAGATATTAAGAACCACGGACCGTGTGCCATGGTGTTCCACTGAATTCCTACAACAAGCTGGCCCGTTTCTACAGCTGAGGACTCTGAAGTGAAGGCGGTACGGGAAATCCCCTGTACCCCTAAACTAAGAGGGCACAGCTGTGGGGGTTGGGGTGCTGGTGGACAGTCAGTCAGCACAGCCAGGGGTGGACAGGAGGATCTCTGAGGCCAGACTGCCTGATTTCGAATGCTGGCCCTGACACTTACTAACCAGGAGATTCTCAGTACATTTCTTAGCTGTGCCTCTCAGCCTCCTCATCTGTAAAACGGAGCGGGCACTACCGAGGGCAGCGGCCAGGACGAAGGAGTCAGCGTTCCCACTGTGCAGCTCTCTTTGCTGACTTCGAAGCCCCCACGTGTCAGCTTCCACATCGAGGGTTCATGTCATGGAGCGTGCAGATTAAGCCTCTGAAACATTTCATACTTGCTCTGCATTGTGCAAGTGGCAAAAGTTAACTAAGATGTCCTACTCCAGTTTTCAGAGTTTCATTCCCGAAGGAAGAGTTCGTGTTGAGGAGGAGGCATCAAAGAACACGGAATCCGCCTTGGCAAAGGGAGCCATTTCTACCTTTCAGGACTACCTGAAAGCGGAATGCGCCGTGGGTCCCAGGAGGAGCCCCCACCTGAGGTGACCGCTCAGTGGAGCCGGAGCCGGTATCCGGCAGATCAGCGCTGCTCCCGGGGTGGGAGACGGGAGGAGGGGCGAGATAAGCTCCCGCTTTATCTGTGATTCCACTCCGACACTGGAGAAGATTATTGGCTTAAAGGGCTGCTTTCTGCCAGGCATTCGGAAAGGAATGTAACTTGAGTGACATCATACGCAAACACTTACCTCCACTGCAGAGCATGAAAGGTATGAAACAAAGGCTATGAAAAACGGGTGTGTTCATGGATGAGTGTGAGATGTTAATTGATTCATTGGTTTTAGGGTCTCCTGCTGTTAACATGGCCCAGCCAAGTGATTACAGTAATTTAATTGAATTAAATAGTAAGTTAATCGACTATGAATAACTTTATGCTTACAACAAGAAAGCATAGTAACAAGTACAGCATTTACAACAAATAAAGCATTTACTCATTTTGCAAATCTTTCCTGAATTTCTAAATATACCCTATTTTCTATGCAAAAAAGATAGTCAGAGGTCCTTGGTTTTCTTAGGGAAAACTGGCATTAGCAATGTTTCTTTTTATTCTGATTTCTTACAAGAAAAGAGGTAAAATCGCTGGGCCATTTTTGTTTCAGGAAAGAAAATGTCTTGGCCATTGTCCTACGGAAATAACCAGCCTTGAGTCGGCTTCTCTTTGGCAGTTACCACCTCCCGTGTGTGTGCAAGGACATGGCGGGGGGGGGGGGGGGGGAATCTGAAAAGCTTGGGCAGACACGACCACGCCAACGCCCCCCGTCCCCCCTACCCCGGGCCTCAAAACAACAAGAAAACGACTCCAGCAAAACTTGTCTGTTTGCTTCCATGCTACAGGCACGCTCTCTCTCATTCTTGGATTCATTCATTTTCTCTTTCACTCCCCCCACGTCGAGCATGTCCTCTGGTACAGGAAAGGGGGGGCTACAGTGTTCACTCCATACACGGGGCACAAAGGGGGTGTTGCTGGTTGGAAAGCTGAGGGTGCGAGCTCCCAATACGGCACGTGTTAAATGCCACTGCGCCTCGCTCTGTGAAAGGGGGACGCCACCTGACGGTGCACACCTCAGAGGGCCTGCAAAGACTGAGCTGAGTTCGCCAGTGCAAAGCTCTCACCACACAGTCGAGTCTTGATGAGCTCTCATTATAGTTATGTTTATTATGACTCAAGGGACACTCATTTGCAAAAATAAGAATCTAAACTATAATTCTCACGGATACTTTAATAAATAGCGTTTAGTTTCTTTCACAGTTCTAAAGGCACATGGGTCAGGGTTATACAACAGTTCGAGATCTTCATTAGAGGCAACAATTACCACTGAGCTTCGACATGCTTAAGTGCTCAGCAAAATACTATTTCAGTTAACAGAAGGTTCAAGACAGATTTACTAAGGCTAAAATATAAGCAAACAAATAAACACCAAACAAATCCAGCTCCTTACATATAGAGTTATTGCCTCCCTTTACTTTGGGGAGACAAAATTCACGCTCTGCCTGTTCACCTAAGCTGCCACTTCCCACCGCTGCCAAAACTAAGCTACATCAACGCACACTAAAAGTTAAGGAGCGAATAAGGCAGAGCACATGTGATACATCGTGAAGGCATTGATCATCCACTGTCAGGCCTCTCCCTCCCTCCGGGCCCTCCCAGGCCTTGTCAGAGCTGTGTGACCTGCAGACAGGTGTGCAGAGCGAATGAGGACCGTTGAGACCCACAAGGTCTTGTGTCTCAGGATCAGGGAGAATAATCAGTCCACCCTTAGGGCCCCTGTTTTGGGGGAGCTCTCTGAAAGATACGGAGTCCTCCTCTGAAGCACGCATCCTCTCGGACCAACTTCTACCTTGTTTTTCCACACCCAATGGCTTTGGTGGGGGCTCTTCTCACATGTCTGCTAGCCGGTAAAATCGAGAGGGTGGCACCGACACCTCCGAGGGCCCGCGCCTTTTTCCTAACAGACACACAGAGATAAGCACACCAGGAGCGCCTGCCAGGTGCAGAGGCGGAGGCTACGGGGCCACGGGCACCCGCCTAGGTGCACGAGCTCGGGGCTAAAACGCAGCGCTTCTCCTGGAGACAAGGGCTCCGGGGGCGCACGGGAGTCATGAAAAGGTGCTTTCCCTTCTCCTGCAGCCGCACTCGATGCCGTCACAGCCGCACGGCATCTAAGAAAATCCAACCTATTTTAAGTAGTTTCAGGTGACAGATTATTGGCCCATGATGAGACACAGACTGATGGATAACGGAGGAGAAAAAGCTCACTGTGCTGTGAACCACAGCTAATCTAGACTGATAACACCAGAAGAGACACGCATCTCCACTTTCAAGTGTTTGCCGGATGACATCACGCTGCAGATTTAATCAGAGTGCTGTCTGGAGCACCCGGTGCGTGTCACACAATAGTACTTGCGTGCCTTCGAGAAAGGCCTCGGACCGTGGTCAACGAATCAATTCATACTGCAAGACAAATCTCCCAGGTGAGTGCGCAATCTTAACTCCACGCCCTCTTCCTCTGCATTCTTTCCGGTTTAACTCCAACCCCGCAAGTGAAATTTGTCTTGAAGAGACCTCTGGTTTTGTTTTAGAAAATGATCCCACGATGTAAGACAGTTTCGATTATGCACTTAAGGAAGTATCAGATTAAAGCTTTTGACTTAGGCTGGTAAGATAAATACCACGGTATCACTGCACCAGGGAAATGCATATCACAACAAGGAGACACCACTTCACACCCACTAGGATGCTACAGTCACAGAAACAGGTAACGACAAGCGTCGGCGAGGGTGCGGAGGAAGCGGGGCCCTCACACACTGCTGCTGGGAATGCAAAATGGCGCAGTCGCTTTGGAAAACGGCCTGGCAGTTCCTAAAAAGGATAAACACAGAGTTACCACATGACCCAGCAATTGCACTCCCAGACAAACACCACGAGAGATGGAAACACACGTCCACTCGTACACGAATGTTCACAGCAGCAGTGCGCTTACCAGCCAAAGGGAAGACACAACTCCAGTGGCCACCAGCCGATGGGCGGATAAAGAAACTGTGGTGCAGCCGCACTGTGGAATGTCATTGAGCACCAAAGAGAATGGCGTTCTGGCACATGCTACCACATGGACGAAGCTCTAATGCATGATGCTAACTAGATGGAAGAAGCCAGTCACAGAAGGCCACGCATGCATAGTTATAAGAAATGTCCAGGACAGGCAAATATGCAGAGAGAGAAAGTAGGTTGGTGGTTGCCTAGAGCTGGGGGACTTGGAGGAAAATGGAAAGTGAATAGTACTTGAGTAGGATTTTTTTTGTGTGTGAATGTTCTAAAATTGTGATGATGGGCTCACGCAACTCTGGAAATACACTAAAAGTCACTGCATTGTGCAGTTTAAATTGGGTCATTTGTGAATTTTATCTCAATAAAGCTGTTATAAAAAGGGATATCAGATGAAGGGAAATATGATCGACCAACTGAGCCAGAATTGCTTCCTTAAGGATTCTATGCCCTCCTCTTTCACCACCTCCGTGAGCCCCCGCCCGCTAAGAGGGCAGGACCTAAAGAATGGTTTTCAGAAGTTTTAGCAGCCTCACTGACGTTTAAAGTACTCCTGCCCCACGTACTACTTAGTACCCTTGAGAACGTGGCTTTTCTTCTGTCCCCCTCCCACATTAATAAGCAAGGAAATTTCCACACAGTACATGCTCAGCCATCATTTCTTGAACTCAAATATGTTAAAAAAAAAACCCAACTGGAGTCCATAAATAAAAGTCAAACCCAGACTATTGCGCTTTGTTCGAGGAAAGCTGGCCAGCACCGCTACAGCTATTCACCAGGCCAAATCGGGAGCACCTGAAACGCAAGTCAGTCCTCAAATATTGATCCGTCCCGGTTATAACAGTAAGATTCATGCTCTCCAACTGCCTGGTTTGTGTTGCCCTTGAGAAAATCTGAAACTTCCTGGACGGAAGTCACTTACAAAGTGCATTCACAGACAAGACCCCTGAGAGTACGAGGTGGGGCAGCACTCCGCTTCTCTGATACTGAATGTCAGAGATTCCCCAGGGGGTCTACCGTGGTGGCGGCTGTTTGTTTTGCTTTTCCCTACGTTGTAGTTTCCTGTTCACGAGGATGAGCCTGGGGTTAGTCAGCCTGGGCTTCTATTCGAGCTCTCCATCTCCTCACCAGCTACACAACCTTGGTGCGAGTTATCAGACATCCCCATACCTCAGGCCCACCATTTGTGAAATGAGAACAACACAACACACGCCATGGGGTGCCTGTGACCACAGAGGACCTAGAAGGGTGTCTCAGGATGGCAAGTGCTCAATGGTGGAAGCTCTCGCTGTAGCGGAATTTAAATCTGCAGGCAGGACTGAAACGTGCAGAATCCCAGAGACAGAACCCAGGCACAGCTACTGCTACCACCGAGAGGGGCATACGACATCGTGTATAATAAACCAGGCCTGCTAGGGCAGGTCAAGGTAAAACTATGGACTCACACTCGCCCCTAGTTCCTGCTTGGGAAACGCCACTCCGGACTGAAGGAGGTATTTTTGCCTGTTTGTTTTTTTGTAAAAGATAACTTGTTTGAAACATTTCGGGTTTTCTTAACAACATTCTTTTGATGATACAAAGGGCTTTTTTGCCCTATTTACCTTTTCCCAGCTTCTCCAATCTACACTTGCTAGTGTGGACACACTGAGAATATTCACCAATACCGATGTTCTCCTCTTCCTCCTGGGTCTCTAACTGTCCACTGCTCTAGCCTTCCCTGCAGGTAGGTGTGGCACACGTGACTCGGTCCTGGCCAAGAAAGTATGAGTGGAAGTGATGTGTGCTTCCTGGTCTGGACCTGGCCCAACCCCTCACTTTCCCTGTGGGCCAGCCTGAATGGAGGCGACTCAGGAAGAGGGAGCCACAAGGCAGAAGGAGCCTGGGACCTTGGGCAATTTTCTGGAGCAGACTGCCCCCGGGCCCCCAATCTGCACTGAACGTCTCAGAAGGAGAAGTGCACAGTAACAAGCCACTGGGGTTTTGGAGTTGTTTATACAGAAGCACCTGCTAGTTACGCTAATTAATACAGCTAGGTAAAGCCTTGTTAATTATTGTTTAGCGGATGCGGTTTGCTTCCAGAATAGTTCTTTCTCTGTTAGATACTGGCAACAAGTACGCTAATAAAAAGCATTTCACAGATTCCTACCTTAGTCTCTTTTACCATCAATGATCACCGGACACAATCTTTCAATCATACCCACAAAACACATCCAGGTGCCTCATCTGATCCTGCCGGATTCCTCTTGAGAGGGCATGCCTTTTGCACTGTGGTACTTCTAATCTTAATACAGATCTCTTTGCAGAGCTGGCCGAAGTATGTCTCTTATCGTGCACTTAATAATTAATCATTCACCATCTCAAAGAACCGTTTTATAATTACATCAAGCTCTGAGGAGTGGACCAATTTAAAACTGTAAGGTAAAAATGAAAAGCTATCAGCAAACACTGATTACATTTCTTTATAGTTTTTCATATAGCTCTTTAAGGCAATCTTTTAGTAGCCCATGTATTTAAAGGTAACCACATTTTTTTTGGCATTACAGTTACAAATGCAATGAAATGTAAATGCAATCTTTTATGATTACAGTCTCCAGCCTCTTGGGATGAACAAGCAAAGTTAGTACAACTACCTTGGGTGTTAACACCATGGAGGATCTTCTGAAAGTTTCTATTCTTGCTTGGTAACTCCTCCTTTCTCTATCCCCTTTCTTTAATGGTCTTAGTGCTCACTATAATTATAGCTTTTTATTTGCTTGTTTATTGCCTGATTTCATTGCCAGACTGTAATTCCTATGAAGGCAGAGCTCATATCTGTTTTAGTTTATCCAATAAGTATTCACTGAATGCCTCTTGTCAGGCACTGTTCTGGGAACAAGAGAATGAAACGTAATTAAGATATGGAACCAGGCCTCAAGCTGCGCACGGTTTGGTGGAGGAAACAGGTAAAAAGCCTAGAGGTGATATACACTGGGATGGGTGCTGCTATGCTGTACTTACACTCCATCCTTCCCTGGTTCTTGGTGGCAGTAGGGGCTGGCTGTCTGTCTCTCTGTCTCATGATAGCCCATCCTGCCCGAGAACTGCCCCTTTTGCATTCGTATGGGTGCCACAGTAACCGCCGTTGTATCACATGGCTCTGTCACCTTGACCACGGCTGCTTGGATTGCAGTAGACTTCTGACCTATGCTATACCAGCCACCTTCTCTCTTCGGAGAGGCGGGAATCGGAACCGACAGATTCTAATTCAGGCTGAGCTCCCTGGTTGAGTTGAAAGAGGATCTATACCCTAGAGTGCTAGGTGGTGGCCATCTTCTGCCAGGTGGCCAGAGGTCCTGAGAGAGCTAGTCTAGAGAGAGAAAAAAGAAGCAAGTCGTGGAAAGGAGAGATGAGAGACTTTGTGGACCGAGAAAGACATAAAGAGCCCACTTCACATTCTGGTTCTAGTCCCTTTTCCCATGAGACACCCCAACTTCTTTATAGCTGTTTGCTGTTGTTGCTATCTTATGCTGGTTTCTTCTGCTTTCACTATGTCTTAGCTCTATGTAAGAGATAGAGAGATTTCTGTGTAATACAAAATCTGAAATATTAATAGATTCTACTTAATTTCATCATTCTCATAGCATAAGACACATGGGTTACTACCAAAACATGTAGCTTTTTTTTCTTCTGTTATAAACAATGCCTCTGATGGGTTTTAATACTTAGGAATTCTAACCATGCTTCTCAGGTGCGCGCCTAGAAGTTTCCCATTTTCCTCACTGGTGATTTTGTAATGCAGACCCGTTTCCATTCAAGGGCAGGACATCAAAGCCCAGCATTCTCTAAGCTCCTGTGAAAAACCCTATCACATGTGTACACCAGCTTTTGTGGCTAGTTACCATTCAGGGGAGAAAATAATTCTTCTTATGAACATCAATGGTGTGTTTGTACTCATAAACAAAAAGGCTTTGATAATGAATGCTTTGATTTCAGTGCGGCCGTCGATCCGCTGGCCTGATTAACAACTGCTCCCTGGAGACACCAGAATCTGAACACACCTAAAATACATGGTTTTAAGGTCCTATCAAGAGAAGAAACTTAAGCTTTACACTTGGAGGAGGAGAGTATACTCTAGAGATTTTAATATCAGCACACCCACAAACATTTGCTTCTTTCAAAGCGTATTCTTTTATTCGTTATTCATCTGAGATCTGCCGGGCACTGCGAATGTAAGAGGAGTGAGCTCTGTCCTAAATGGGTCCCCAGTTTACTGGGAAAGACCGACAAGGTAACAGGAAACCGTAAGGCCCCCGACAGGTGCCACGCTGCAGACAGCAGCACAGGCGAGAGGCGTCTGGTCCACCCCGAGCTCAGCCTTGGAGCTGGGCCGAGAGAACGGCAGGGGTCAGGCAGACTCCGAGCGGAGGCAGGGGCGGGTTTGCTCTGGGGAGGGGGAGCATGTGATGTTCGCACACGAGACAAAGACGGGGGAGGGAAGAGGGCCTGCCTGTCCGCCCCAGGAGTCCCGTAATGCTGCGCGGACCAGACGCTTGGGATAACTGCCTGTATTTCCCTCCAAAGCTACTATGGTTTCCAGTGGTTTCCACGTGTTCTGATTACTCTAGAGAGAGAGAGAGAGTTTGATTCAGTTCAACACATATGTGTCGAGGCGTTAGGAAGCTGCAGGCCCTGGGAGCACAGAGGTGAGTAGGCCCGGGGACAGCCCTTGTCCCGAAGCAGCTCAGGCGAGTGGGGGAGAGAGACACCCGGAACCTGGAGTGTTAGAAAAATATGTGCATAGAAGGAAAGGGGCAAAAGAGCCAAAAATAAGAACACACAAGCCAGCTTAACAATTACAACAAGTGAGAGAAGCATTTCAGACACAGGGAAGAACATAAAGACAATCGCCAGGTATACAGAACACTGTGGTGGCTGTGTGCAGTGCCGGGTGGTACTGGACTCACTGGGGGGAACCCTTGTAAAGTATACACATGTCTAGCCACTGTGCTATACACCTGAAACTAGTATAATATTGAATGTGAACTGTAACCGAAAAATAAAAACACATGTTTTAAAAGGGCAGTTGCCAGGAAAAAAGACCAGGGCACGGGGAGAGGACCAACCAGAGAAACATCTAGGAGGCAAAGTGACAGAAGTGGTTCCTGGGAGGGAAGGGGGGAGAGGCTGGTTGTGCATGACTGCCGGGGTGTGCTTCGGTGGATGGTCCACCGGCCGAGTGGGGACTGCAGGAGGGACAGCGCGTGCCGAGGGAATGAGCTGAAGCCGCAGTGCCGCCGCATCCAGGTGGACGGGGAATAATGAGAGCAAGATCACGGCTCGAGACCCCGCTCGGCAGCCCAAGTGGGGGTGCGAACTGAAGCCGGGATCATTGAAACGACACAAAGAGAGTCACTATGAAGGAGGGCCGTTGGCCAGATGCGGGACCCTGAAGAACAGCATTTTATGTGTGGGCAGAGGAGCAGGAAGAAGCTCACAACCCTGGCTGGTGTGGCTCAGTGAACTGAGTGCCGGCCTGCGAACCGAAGTGTCCTTGGTTCAATTTCCGGTCAGGGCGCATGCCTGGGTTGCAGGCCAGGTCCCCAGGAGAGGGCACATGAGAGGCAACCACATGCTGATGTTTCTCTCCCTCTCTTTCTCCCTCCCTTCCACTCTCTCTAGAAATAAATACAATCATTAAAAAAGAAGAAAAAAGAAGCTCACAGAGGAGACGGAGGGAGCAATGGGTTTCTAGGAGAGTGAAGTAGTCAAACACTGTATGTGGAGCAAGGAGACCCAGTTAGACAGGGGCTGAAACACTCTGCAGTCTGCAGGCTGCTGACGCCGCCTCCCACAGAGGTGTCCTGGGGTGATGGCGCAGACCAGGCGGCCCCGGGGAAGAGACAGCGGAGAGAGGAAACGGGCCCTGCGTGTTCCGATCACCCTTCAAAGAAGGCTGCCTGAGATGGGGAAGTGAGCCAAGGGGCACCTGCTCGATGCAGGGCAGCCTCCTTCGCCCTCGGCTACCACTCCTTTGGCGGGGAGAGAGAAGGGTGCGAGTGGGTTTCCGGGCTGAGGCGAAAGGCACGGAGATGGAGATCAACGACGCTGGGAAGAAGACGTAACTGAAGAGACCAGTCTTGGAAGAGAAGGCGGTCCTTATTACATGCTCTATTTTGACAAATTTTAGCTTTTACCCGGGACGAGCAACACGTGTCCCGAGGTCAGGCTTCTGTGTAAAGCCATAGGAGCAGGCCCAGAACAGTGACACGGAGCTTAAGGCAACCCCAGAGGGCACGAGACAAAGCCTGATCTCACCATCCGGGGGCTTCTCACGCGGTTGGTAAAACCCCACAGAGACGGCACGTAGGCAGTGCGGTTAGAAAAAGCTCCCCTCCTCGGTAGCATCCCCCGCAGTTCTGGGACCAGCGGTGACAATGCCCCCAACCCAGGGGGTTTACAGTCACTACTCAAACACGATTTTCCCAGGCTGCACAGGGACTAGGTCTGAGCCTGAGTCTGAGCTTTGCTTTGACATTAACTACTGGCTTCGGGCAATTATTAACCTTTGCTCTCGGCTTCAGTTTCTTCCTCTACAAAAAGGAGGGAGGTAAGGCTACCGGCCAGAGGGTGGGGCTTAAGGTCACAGGCACGCGTGGGCTTCGTAAACTATAATGCTCTCCGCAGACATGTGCTGTGGGCTGCCCGCGTGCAGGTATGTTCGAAGCCTCTGAGAAGGGGGCAACCCTGGGAGAGGCTGCTCCTTGAATAGTTGTGGTTACCGTCGTAAAGATATATTGATACTAAGGAAAGTAAGACACCAAGGATAGCAAAGACCTTCAGGTTTCACTGACGATGATTGTCTTTCAACTTTCTGGTGGGCCTGTGAGCCTGTGGAGGAGCAGGAGGGTTGGGAGTTAAGAGATGAGTGCTGATCGGTCACCTAAGGCGCTGGGTGTGGGGCACCAATGTGCTGCCAGCAGCTCCGCCCTGGGGGCAGCGGGCAGCACGGGTAGTGGAGGCTTTACAAGTTAAGACTCCCACGCACGTCCTCATGACGGTTAAGAACTCGAGTCTTTGTCGAGACAAACCTGAGTTCGAATCCCGACCCAGTCACTTACTGGCCATGACCACTTGGACAACCCAGCGGCACTGAGCCTCCGTTTCCTCACCTGTACATTGGGAGTACGACATCTCCCCTTGGAAGGTGGTCATGCCTGAACACCACGATGCGTATGTGTTTCTGTGAGGACGTATGTGTGTGCCGTAAGGGACAATACAGGGAGCTGCTGTGCTAGGTCTTATGTTTGAGGCTCCACAGAACCTCCTATCATTCTCCCGTGTAGCGGCTAGTTACCGACACGCACGAAGAGCTTCCCGGGTGCAGTGTTATCCAGACGTACGTGTACAACACGTCAAATCTATGATGTCACTTAAACTGGACAATTCTGTAAGAGTAAAAACTATGTCTATTTTTCTCTGGATCCTCAGGCTATAAAGTACCTGGCACAGAATGGGCATTTTATAACTATTTTTGGGAGGAAGAAAGGGAGGGAGAGAAAAAAGAGGGAGGGGGGATGGATGTTGAGAGCTGCTACCCCAGCTGATGTGAAATTCAAGGACAGAAGAATGGAAACAAGGCATCCCGGGGCTACTGCATGTGGCGAAGACTTCTCGTATGAAGCCGCTTTCTTGTGCTGATGTGACTTATTTTTACTCCTCCACACTGATAGAATCTTTCTCTCCATCTGGCAAGAGAGGGAACGGACCAGTTCTATTTCAAGTTCGCTAACAAAGACTGCCCAAGGTAAATATCTGTTGCTTTCCAGAGCAAACCATAGCATTTTAGTTTTAGGCTATTTTAATGATAAGCGCCTCCAGATCCGGTTCCACTGGCACTTTGCAGCACAGCATGGAAGTGCGTTTGACTCAAGTTCAACTATATTTAGAATCCTTTTTCACACTGCATCATTCAAGCAGATGTGGGGACAGCTGTTGCTATTCTTTCCTAGAATCTCACTGAGAGGAAGATTTCAGTAAGGTTTTTAAAAATACATTACACAGGTGCTGTCTCTGAGTCAATTAGCACATTAGCTATAAAAAGAACACAGACAAATTAGGCTCCTTTTCCACAGGCTCCGAGATGGGAAGAGTTTCTCTGTTTTGATCAATGTATTTTCATTTGGTTGTATTCCCCCCTTGCCCCCCCCCCCGCCAAAACAAAACATAAAGTTCTCCCTGGACTTTTGTTGTTGTTGTTAGTAGATGCTCTAATATTGTTGCAGAATAAAGTGAGGCCATAAAGTCCTTCCTTTAGATTCAGATTCAAGTAACAGTGACTGACGTCGCACAGAAACTCTGCAAAATGTTTCCATATCCACTGTGTCATTTTCCCCAAGAGATTTAAAGGTAACCAAAGCAACCTTGAATGCTAAGTCTTCGAAAAGGTGAGAGGTCAGAGAGCTCGCTGAGAATCCCAACAACAAGGGAATCTAAGTAGCTCGGGGTGGTGCAAAGAGCACCCCCGGTTCAGCAGTCCTGTGTGGGGGCGAAGCCCCTCCAGTCGGGCTGCCTCCGTTCTGAAGCGAGGACTATGGGCGGGGCTGGTCTCGGGGCCCCAGACCACCCTGCTGGCCTCTCTCCTGCTCTAAAGGGGGTCGCAGCTCTGAGGCTGCCTGTCACCCTGAAGCCTGGGCCGGCTCGGAATTCTCTGAGTGGGCACAAGTCCACCGGAGGAGTTGTGAGAGCTGAGGGAATATCCCATGCGTAAGGGCTATTTTTTAAATAGAGTGGGAGTACCAAAAAGTAAAATTTTTACCCTCTGAAATTTTACTTCAGTTATTCTGAAGCCAATACTATTCCAGTGCTGTGCTGTGCTTTGGATCAGGGTGCCTGGGTGGAAACTGAGAGACAGGCGGAACCGTCCTAATCGTAAAGTCACAGAAGAGCCACCTGGGCCTTCCTACGGTCTCCGCCTGGGCTGTGCTGTGTCTGGAGGGGCCCGCCCTCCCCCCCACCAAGCAGCACTTTTCCCATTACCCGGTTTCACTGGCACTCCCGGAGGCTGGTGAAGCAATTTCCAGGAGGTCAGGGCCAGTAAGAGAGGCAGGCAGAACGGGCGCCTAACCACAGCTCCCTGGCTGCGAGGCTCCGAGCCTTCTTGCACACGGCAGCAGCGGCGGTGGTTGGTAACTACTGCGTGTTTGCTGAGTCGGGCGCTGCGCCAGCAGCTCCACACGGGAGGCTATCTTCTGCCGTCATCGCAATAACTCAATGATGCTGGTATCATGACCGTTCCCATTCACAGATGTGGAAAGTGAGACCAGAGAGGTTACCTCGCATGCCCGAGGTCAGACAGCCACTGAGAAGCACAATCGAGACTCCAGTTCGGGCAGTTTGCTTTACGACTTGGTAAACAACAAATATGCTGCGTGGCCTTCTTATAACAGCAGAGCTGCCCTCATCACAGTTTTCACCCACAATTTAGGTGAAAAGAGCCCACGGCCGCCTAAGAGGGCTCGACACCAGAGCGCCAACTCAAGTGCAGCGCAGGGCGCCCAGCTCTCGCACAGCCGACGCGTGCACTCAGGGCTGCGCCACGTCATCGCCTGCGCCCGCGCCCACGCACAGGAGTCAGACACAGACAGCGCGTGGGGGCTGCGTGCTGAACGGCACTCAACCGAGGTGGCCGCGTCTGCACCATGCAGATGGAAGTACTGACTTCTCAGGGTCATGTCTGTGTTTTAAAATTAAGAGACAATGAAAATGGAGACAACTGTACTTGAACGACAGCAATTAAAAAAAATTAAGAGACAAAAGCTTGACATCAGAAGAATAAGCTACGACTCTTAAGTCAAGGGCATCAGTGGGACAGAGGTGAATATAAATGCCCCACCAACCACATGCAGCCTGCAGACAGGTTTCGCTCAGCTCCACACTGTCTTTAAACAGATGGTCAACAGCCACTATTTAAAAACTAAGACATTTAATTTAAAAACCCAAACTTCCAATTTCTCTAAGAAAAACTGGAAGATGTGATACCAGACGGGACACCTGCTCACCAATGGCAACAGAACCAGTTCTACCCATTCCCTTTCCTCCTCGCCCCGACGGGATTGTGAGTTCGAGAACTGTAGGCTGGAGAGAGCGTGGAGGGAGACCTGGGTGGGCATCGGCGGAGCCTCCCGAGATTCCTGAGGACTGTTTCAACACACCAGCCGGTGTACTCCGCCAGCCCTGCTGTACAGCACGCTGACATTTTGGTCCGTCAGTCACCGAGCCTTCATTTCCGCCTCGGATGACAAAATGAACCAACAGCTCGCTCTCAGTTTTGTTGTCTCTGAGAGGAGAATGTCCCCAGCACTAAAGCGCCACCACGAAAGCAACCAGTTGGGCCAGCGACCTTTCTGTGGCTCCAGGCCCAATGACCCACCCTGTTTTGCAGCGCTCTGCACACTTAGGGCAGACGGCGAACTCTGTCTCACCCACATGTTTTAAGGAAGAAAGGCTGTCATCGGCAAAACTTTGAATCTTTTGTAAAGCCATCTTAATCTGCTTATAATTGTCGGGAGAGCCGTAGGCCAAGAGTTTACTTTGAGAGCACTGACCCCTTCTGGGTGGGTGGGTGGGGCTCTCTTCCCCAGAGTTCTGTGGTCCCTGCAGCTGCGCTCCCTCCCGTTCAGGAAGACCGGCGGGGTCTGCAGGGCAGCAGCCTGGGAGGCGAGCGTGCATTTGAGAAAGTCTTAAGTTGCTAAATTAAATAGGTTTATTCAATCCAAACATAGTTCCAGATCAGCCACACCAGTATACAACGAGATTTCCCTCACTAAGTTCTGGATTTTATAATGTAATAAAAATGTTTCTTCAATTAGTCAGTGAATTGCTATTGAATTTTCTCTTCCTTAAATAATCTTTACACATTTAACTGCCTTCTTCTGTCTGGGTCCTGGACAAAAAAAACTAGAAAACACATAAGGGATCAAATGCATTGCCAGAATTACACATTTGGTATCATTTTATATTATTTCAGCTAGGCTTCAAATAGAGACTTTCTTTTTAAATGAGGTTAATAGGATCATTTCTAAAGAGGATTTATTTTAATACTCTGTCTGATGAAGGGAATATGCAGTTTCTCTCCCTGTTAAAAAATTCCTGCTGGTTAGAAAGTCTGCAGTGAACGCTGCTTTATTGCTTCAAATAAGCAGTTTGCACAAAGAACAATAAACCTGTTTAATGAAAGAACTTAACAGGCTTAGCAGATGTTGCAATCACAGGACATTTTAGGCAAATGGTTTTAAAGGGACATTTCCTCAGTTTAGAGACCGTCTGGGAAAGCCGAATTCAGTGGCTGTTCCTGCAGGCTCTCTCGGAGGGAAGAGTGGGCCCATTTTTCTCTAGCAGAAGTACAAGCCTAAGCTTGCAATGAACCCACTTCCAGAAAAGGTGGCCGCAGGGAGTGGCACAATTCAGGCCACATTACCCACGTTCCTGCTGGGATTGCTAATCAAGACACCCCGATGGGTTCTTCAAAAAAAAAAACAAACCATCTTTACCGTTTGCTTGGCGACAGCTTTTGGGGGGTCAAGGAAAAGCGCTGCTTTCTCAGCTATCCGATGGCCACCAGAGGATGACGCAGCAACGGCTCCTGCTCTCAAGGAGCTTCCGCTCCAGCAGGGAAACACCACGCCGCGAAAGACACGCTCATCGGCGTACGAAGTCCAAGCTGTTTCTTACTAATTCATAGACAGAATAAAACACCGCACTGGGTTTACTAGGCCATTTCTCTGCTACCGGACGCCACCTTCAGAAGGACAAACTCCTTAAGGCTGAAGAGGGGTATTACCACCCACCTACCAAGAAGATGGGCAAGCGTGCAAAGAAGCTGACATGCTAAATGCGCCTGCTCATTTCTTAACAATAAAGGTGAATGATGTACGTGATTATTTTAATAAATAACACGTTATAATTAGGTCTGCTTAGTATCTCCACTGTTAGTTAAAAAAAAAAAGATTAAAAATTAAAGTAGCGCCTTATCAGCTGAAAGCGTCAGAAAGGTGCCTCACGACCAGTCGATGCCCTAACCCCGCGCACACTGTACCCAAGGTGGAGCAGACCCGACTTATTCCCGTCTACTGACCTGGTGCTGATGAGTGCTCTGAACGGAATGACCGTATCACGGCGTATCCCATGACAAACGTGTTTTGTGAGAGAAGTCTTAGCATGGCCTTTCCCGTCCTTAAACAACAAGACCATTTTCCCAAGGAAGCCACTCTCCTGGCAGAGGCAGAGAAACTGTTCGAGCCCCCTGCTGCCGCCGTCAGCCACCTGCAATACATGGTGTGTGTGTGTGGGGGGGGGGGGACAACCCTTGATGAATCTCACACTGCATCTGTGCATCTGTGCTCACTGCCTCGGGCTCCATGTCTCTCCCAGCTCCCAGGTGCACCGAACCACATCTATCACAATATTTATCCTGCAAATAGCTTTGTAAGGAGAGTTAGAAGGTCCTTTTTGATGATCTCTTTTGAAAAATACCTATGTATTTCACTGGCAACTCTACACGTTTGGAGACAGTAGATCACACGAATCCACTTACTAAAAAAAAATTAAAACACGCCGAAATCCCTTCATAGTGGTTCCAGTTGATGTATTCTAATGACTCTACAAACACACAATGTATTGAATATGTTTTCCATTTCCACCTTTGACTATGGCTCTGACCTCCAGCCGAGTGTGCCTCTGTTCCCAGCCCATCCCGGCTCTCACTGTGAGCTGAACTCGCTAGATGGTTAGTCGGGGGGCAAGATGAGGTGTGAATCCTCAGGAGTGTTGCATGCCCACGTTACGCACAGCTAGTGAAAGCCTGAAGGCCAATTGCAGTTTTCGGACAGGTTGCAGTGAGTATCAGTTTCTAGGACTGTAATTTGTATCAGAGAATGAAAAACAAAAGAATATTCAAAAAAGAAAGAAAAAAACCCCTTCTGACCGAAGCAAAAGCACACCAAGGATCTCCCCTGTACTTGTGCAATAGTCACGGCCGAGGAAACACCTCTGCCACTCCGCTCCCGCGGTCACAGCACCATCAGTACCTAAAACGATGGCTCGGCGCTTGGAGCCGCCCCAGGCATGAAGGGCGAGTGGAAAGGTCGCTCCAGCATGCCCGGCAGAAGCCAGCGGTATGAGAGCTCCCGGGTCCTGGCCAGGGCATCCCTTTGCTTTGTCCGCTCCAGTACTGATCTCGGGGTTTCCCTGTCACCCCCTGACTTTCTGCCCTGGGCAGGAACCAGATGGGGTGGCAGGTAAACCCAGGAGGAGGGCCAGGACAGAGACCTGAGGTGGCCCTTACTGGTACCACCTGAGGGCCCCAGAGATTGCTTAGTGTCGGAAGGAATGCGACACTCATTCTGCGTATGTGGAGAAAATTCCCTGAACTTTTTTCTTTTTATCAAGTAAATTTAATTAAATGTTTAAAAAGATACCTATATATCCATACTTCCTTCCCTCCATAACAACTAGACCACCATCACTGAATTATAATCACTTAAAATCCAGCAAACGTCTCCGGGGCAACGAGCACAGCTTTGTGAACCCAGGCAATTTATGTTCAACAGCTCAAGCGCGTTTCTTTTTGGAGCGGCCCTCCCCGTCGTCATATCAGACATATTAAAAGCTGTGTTCATAACCCACATTAAAAACAAGTTTATGGCTACAACATTTCTGAAAGAATTTTTGTATCTGAACTTACTTGGCTACCAGTTACCCATTTAATTTGTAGTTTGCTATGTGGTCTCAGTCATCACTGCTAAATTTCACACTTAATGAAGATGTCAAAATATTTGGCTTTATATTTGCTTGCTGAACACTTATTGTTGATCCTGTACTTCTTTGTGTTGCAGAGCCAAATATTTCTCTTTCGAGATCAAGATTCTTGAGGTTCACCAGAAGTACAATATGATTTAGTCCCTGGGCCCCGAGTGCCCACTGCATATATCATGACGGCCTTGACCGTGGTGGCTGGAGAGAGGCACCTGGAGAAGACGGCGCCTTCCTGAGGCCTGGCAGGAGAGATGCAGGGTGCGCACGGAGGGAGGGAGGGAAGCCCAGGGGAGGGAGCGGATGGGGGACAGAACCACGTCACAGAGACGGAAGCTCAGCGGAACAGCAGACGGGACATCTGACCATTCGAGAGTCACTCTGTGTATGTCCAACAGGGGACACAGATGAAGAAGGCACTTTCCGTTCCCCTCAAGGAATTCACAGCCTGGAAGGGGAGCTAGGACTTAACAGAGCACGTGAGAGGCAGGGTGTGAAAACTGTTGTAAGAAAGACCTTGAACACCACAAAACAGAGCGCTGTGGCCAGAACCACCGAACTGCATTCTGGGGTCGGGGGCGTCTTCCACACTGTTACGTGGATGGGGCTCCCAGGTCCTGGACGAAGGGATAATAAAAGGCTTCTGTGAAAGGCAGGTCTGTTCTGCCGTTCACGAGCAGAGAAACCTCTATGAGCTTCCCTTTGCTCACCTGTGATGTGAATAATGAGACTGACTTCACTGGGCTATTAGGAGAAAGCAGAAAGCTATATGCTCAGTACACCACCTGTGCCAACTCCATCTTTCCTTCCATTTTTTCCCTCTTTCTTTAAAAAAAAAAAATGTATGGATGAGAGAGAGAAAGAGAGAGAGATGAGAGACAACAATTCACCGTTCTACCTACCCATGCATTCACATTAGCTGATTCCCATAGATGCCCTGACGGGGACAGAACCCGCAACCTGGGCATACTGGCACAATGGTCTAACCAACTGCCTACCCAGTCAGGGCCCTTCCTTCTTTCTTTACTGAAACGTCCCCTGAGCTTCCACCTCATGTCGGACACCCTCCCAGGCACTGTACTTACAAGAAGGAACGATATGCACAGGTTTGCCTTCATGAACCTTTCAATGAGATGAAACGATTAGACAGATGACTAATTATTCCACAGATGGTGACAGGAGGAAAGGGGGCCGAGTAGAAGAATTAGCGTGAGCAAAAGCAAAGACGAGGTGTGTCCGTCCAGAAAGCAGTCGTCCAGTGCTTTGGGAAGAGGGTTTTACTGTATTTACTG
Organism: Phyllostomus discolor; assembly: GCF_004126475.2. Taxonomy (NCBI): domain Eukaryota; kingdom Metazoa; phylum Chordata; class Mammalia; order Chiroptera; family Phyllostomidae; genus Phyllostomus; species Phyllostomus discolor. The sequence goes on along the minus strand of NC_040909.2, from coordinate 129,550,209 downwards.
TGGGAAGAGCATCACCATATTTACTCCGCTCGCGTGGTGCTCCTCACAGAGAAGGGTGGGCAGACGGGCAGCGACAGCCCACCGGGGGCTAGGACAGAGTGCCCGTCGGTGTGTTCTCCCACTTCCACTCTCATCAGAGGTCACGGCTCTCGGGAAGGCTGTGCGGAGAACGGACTCACGGCCATTTGTCAGTGCTGGCTGTGGGCATCGAAGGGGCTCGGGGTGAGACGTGAGTAATGGATCGGGCGGTTCGGTCTAAACGAAACTGAGCACTCCGCCTCTGTAAAAGGCGTGTCTGGAAGAATCTGTGCTATTTCTTCAGCAGAGACCTCGAGCACTGGAGCAGAACGGAAGACCCAGGGGGGAGGCAGACCTCTGGCTGACCGGCGCGCACGGAAGACCAGGGGATGGGAGGCACACAGGGCGGCGGAGACGGCCCCAACTACGTGGCTCAGCCCAGATGTCGTGCTGTGCTGAGTCACCAACACGAAGCCAGTGAATTGGAAAAAGTGAAAGAGGTTGGATACCGGGGGCAGAGAATCCTGCATTCAAGTTCTAGCTCTTTCAGTTACTAGCTTCTCATGCCACTTCATCTTTCTGAACCTTAGTTTCTCTTGCTAAAACCAACTGTGGGTGTTAGCATGCACCTCACAGAGTCGTGGGAATGGTTAAAGACACTGCACTGCACCTGAAACACAACGGGTGGTCAATACACAGTACTTCCCCTCCTGCGTTCCTGAAATAACTGGGGATTCACACACAGAAAATGTTCTAGGTCTAGAGAAAAGAAACACAAAATCTGAGGAGCTCAAGGGTAAATGGCCAGTGTGGCAGGGGCTGGCACCAAAGGAGCAAATACAAAGGATGAGAGTGTAGGAAGACAGGGAGACGTGGCCTGAGGATGACTCACTGGGCAGCTGGCGGTCCACAGACAGGGTCTTACAGGCTGGGTACCACGACACAGAGACACAAGCCGTCTGCTGGTGGGCATCGTAGCTCATGGGGGGAGATAATTTTCAACCAAAGGTTATGATGTATGACAAAAAGTGTGTCCCCAAATTAGGTACAGATGACATGGGAGAGTTAGGGAACAGGGAACAGGGTAGAAGAGAAATTGGGGGAAGTTTCGCAGAAGCTGCAATGAGAATTGCATCAAAGGACATCCAACTTTTCCCAAGGGGAGTGAGAGAAAGACATTATTTCACGAAGGATGAAGACCGTGTGGAAGAGAAGGCAGGTAGGAAGAATTTTAGGGGCCTTTTTCAGCTCAGATGCCCGAGTCGTACAGGATAAAAGCAGAAGTGGGGAAGATGGGAAACAAGAATGAGTCAGGTGCTGAAGTCACACAGGATAACTTCTTATTCTATTTGTTTTATTATCTTCAGATTGGTCAAAAAAATTTTAAGACCAGTCAAGAACAAATAGATTATCATCAGAATTCCAACCCTAGTCAATGAAACTAAAGATGCGTTTATCCTACATAAAAATTAATCTAATTATGCACATTCTACATAAATATACAGAGATGAAAATACAAAATTAATATAAGGAAATTTCCTGAATTTTTATGAATCCTGTTTTGTTAGTCTACTTTGCAACCCCTACATGTTCAGTCAATAAGTCAAATATTTTTCATTTCATTTTCATTACTTTTCTGTTTTGAAATATTGAACATGTGAAGCATTCCTCTGCACTTCGGACCTCCAATACTGCCAAACAGTATGGCTGAGCCTCACCTGTGTTCCAGGTGAGCAGGGAGCGGGGCACAGCAGCCATGCCTTTCTGAGACACAGTCTGAGAGGCCCTTGTCTCAGGAGCTCTGGGAGTCCTCTGAGAGTGACATCATCACTGAGGTGAATCATCAGCCACACACTCTACCTGGCGAAAGGAGACGGACCTGAACACGGCATGAGTTACGCTGAACAGGGAGCAGGAGGAGGCACCTGGCGGGGGCTGCTTTAGAAAACCTGGGGACCTAACCATCTCCGGCCCCATCGGGAGACATGCAGGTTGTCAAGAAATGGTAACACCCATGAGCCCTCAGGGTTCTAACACACAACACAGCAACCCAGCTCCACAGGGACAGAACCTAAGTCCTGGGAAGGATACCAGCCGACCAACCCCTGTCTATGCGCTGAGCCAGGAACCCCAGAATTGAGAAACTGACCTCCAACGTGACCTTCATGTCTTAGCCCACTCTCCTAAACAGAAAGACACACTTCAGAGGATAATCTGATGAATCACAATCATATTGTGGTGTAAAAAAAAGAATTAAATAAAAACCAGTTGCAACCTCCAAGATGCCCACAAAGTGTACGTCGGAAAGGTAGTTTTAAAATATACTTTCCAATTCTTTTGAGCTAAAATCACATTCAGGACGGTGTGGGAAGGCAGTTCAAACAAAAACTAATTTTGTTTAATGAACTAACCAGGAAGGCATTGTGAAAGTATTGTGCAACTAAATGCTTAGCTAATTACTGTGAGATCAAATAACTGTTACCATAGTTACTGCACACTGTTTTCCATAATAACTTTTATCACTTCAATAAATCTCTGTGACGCAACAAATATAAAAAGTTTACTGTAACATGACTATGATGTTTGGAAGGCCCGCACCGATGACTGCCCCGCTGAAGTTACCTTCCCATATTTGTCAGTGAAGAAGGGGTGATACCATTTCTAGCTGACTCAATACCAAAATGTTTCCCTGGCTGCTTTAAATGGCTGCAATGCCTCACAAGTTGAATTTCCTGGTCCCGTCATTCAACTGAGAAAAAAAAAACACACCGCCAAACCCCGAAGGGCCCCTGTAGCAGGACATGCAGTCTTTGAATGGGAATAGAAAGAACAGCAACCACCTGTAGAGCAGTGACCGCCCAGAGCCACGCCGTGCACTCGACAGACGTCACCCTGCATTCCTTCCCGTGCCGCTGGAGGGTACAGATGCGGCCCACTGTCCCCTGGCTGCCTCCTGGGAGAAGTTCCCGCTCAGGTCTGACTGGCTCCCAGGTCAATTCCCTTCCTCGTCACACAGCCTTACAAAATGACTACTTCTCTAATAACAGTTTCTCGCTGCTGTGTGCGGGGTTCAAGTTACACTAACGTGCCACGTGAGAGGCCCTGATACAGGACTAGCGAGCGGGGCTGCGCGCACAAGAGTTGCCGGAGCGCCACTGGAAGACGGTCCCTCTCTCCCCGGATGCGCTGGTGGTGAGCTGCGGTTATGTTACTGTCCCCAGGCCCTGCCGCCCCCGCGCCCCCCACCATCTGTATGGTGGCTGCCACTCCCCCCTGTACTCTGCTCGCCCTTTTCTACAACTACACGCTGAGATCTCTGAGCAAGTGAAACGGCAAACGTGGTCTGGTAAGTGAAGGCCGACCTTCAACTTGGATGGAGGTGATAAGATAAAGGCAGCTGCAGACTCAGAAGTCAGGCCTGACGTGGTGGCTCTGTGTGGCCTTGGGCAAGTCAGAGTACCTCTGGGGCTTCTCCTCTAGAAAATGGGGTGACAACCCCCACCTACTAACTCACAGGGGTGTTATGCAGATTAATTACTTCATGCTGTTGGGTTCTTTGAAGATACAGAGTGCTAAGTATAATAATCATTATCAAGGTGAAACACACACATGATTACAGTCATTAAGAAGCAAGACCGAGAGCCACTATCAAAAGGACAGCCTAGTGCAGTAAAAGCGAGTGCACGCCCTCCAGAACCCTGCGGTAGGAACCCCAGGGCTCCTGCCTACGAAACCTGATTCATACCCATTCAGCACTGTTCCAAAGGTTTTAAGAGGCCAAAAGCCATTTCATCCTCGGTTTCAAAGATGAACAGGTAGGATTCATGTCAGGGGCTGAATCAGCCTCGGATGACTCAGCTGCTGTAATCTCTCTCGTGGCAGGGATGCCAAAAGCTGACGCCTCTTGTTTTTGTCCCCCATGGCCTGGGCATTGAAACCTCACACTTGTCCTCGACTCTACCTGTCGCTTACTCCCTCCCCTCTCTTCTACTCCATCCACTGCTGCTACGCCCCAAATATCTCTCACATTCAGTCCCTCCCCTTCACACACACCTCGACAGTACCTTAAAACAAGACCCCCCTCACCACAATTACTGTAATAATCTTGTAACTGTCTTCCTGCCTCCAGTTTTCCCACCCGCTTAAATCCGTTTGTCATCCTGCCCAGGATGATCATGTAAAACAATTCCATGCACGCCACTGCTTTCAGGGTAAAATTCAGATTCTTTAGTGAGTGACATAGGATTTGCCTAAACTGTCTCCTATATACTGTCCCAGCTTTATTTTTAACCTCTCTTCCTTCTTTTTTAAAAAAAGATTTTATTAATTTATTTTTAGGGAGAGGGAAAGGGAGGGAGGGAGAAAGAGAGGGAGAAAAACATCAATATGATTGCCTCTTGCATACCCCCTAGTGGGGAACTGGCCTGCAACCCAGGCATGTGCCCTGACTGGGAATCGAACTGGTGACTCTTTGTTTTGCAGGCTGGCGCTCAATCCACTGAGCTATACCAGCCAGGGCCACCTCTCTCCTTTCTTACAGCTCCCTCAGCTCACTGCTACAACGCCTACTACACTGTGTTGAAACTCTCATTATTTGTAAAGATACTCGTCTTGCAGAACCCCAGAGGCAGAGACTGATGTTTACTTCAGCCTGGAAGAAGGCAGGTATGTACTCAATGAATGTTAAATGAATGAATAAATAAATAAGTGAACAAAGGCTTCCAGAGGATATGTTAACCAGTTATGTTAACTTATTTTGTTACAGTCTCAGCTTGGTGAAAGGCTCCTGGGAAATTAATTTGACTGATGTTTTTAACTACAGATGATGAGGACTAATTCAGGATGTCTTGTTATTAAGACTCAAGTGAACCAAGTTATTCTTTGCAACGATTCAAGTTTGCCTTCTAAGCTTTTAGACTTAGTTTGATTCCACAAACTACTGCCAGAAGCAAACACTAGAAGCATAAAACAAGGTTCTTAACAATTTTGTAGCAAGCGGTGATCATGGACACGTCTACCACAGCCCCTGCTGTAAGAAATTTCTCTTTCTCAAAGTCATGACAGGGACAGAAGATAAATTAATCAAAAAGTGACTGGAATACAGAGGCCTGTCACTGGAAAGTGGTATGGTTTTGTTTGCTATAGACAGAAAAGTGAAAGAAAAACAGCATTTTACTTCTTTGCTGTCAATGCCACTGGACATGTAAAACCCAAACAGCCATATATGAACCAACTTCTCTTACTCAAAGGAAAAGAGACAAATCTATGTTAATCCCCCAGTATCATCCAATTTAAAAAATCTTTGAACAGACAAAACACAAGAAACTTAAATCTCTACAAGTCATCCAGGAAAAACAGCATCTGCCAAGTTAACTTCACTTGAAGTTCACGTAATGGTCATGCAATAGAACAGAATCACCTCTTCTTTTAGCTTCCTACTTTTTGACACTCTTCCTCCTCCTGGATCTCAATTTTTATTTTCTAAGCTCGAGATGACTCCTGTGATTGCTCATTGGTTTTGCTCTGCAGCTCTGGCCCTGCCAGCCGCACCGTTCTTCCTGAAACGACTTCCTCCCGCGGCCCCCACACTTCTACGGGACCCTGCACCTCCCCCCTCCTCCCAGACCGTTCCTCCCATGACGCGTCTTCCTCTTTCCAGCTGACGGCCACGTGCCCGCCTCGGCCCTGTGTTGCTCCCGCTGAGACCTCAACATTCTGTCTGGATGTACAACTTCTAAGTCCAGGTGTGCATCCCCGACAGCCCAAGGGATGTTTTCAGTTGCTCAGCACACCCTGGCTTCAAAGAAAATGTGTGAACTTGAATAGACCATCTTCTTCTTCATTCCCCAAACAGTTTCTCTGGCCTTTATTTATTTATTTTTTTGGTAAGGGATTGATCATTCTCCAGGGTAAAACTCAGGATGAAACTTTGGGATCCTAATTTTTAAACCTCAGGATAAAACTTTGGGGTCCTAATTTTTAAACTTCTTTCTCCTTCTAACAACAAATGCAAGTGCCAGGGACAAATGTCCATTTCCTCTCCCACGTATGTCACAGCACCCCTTCCTTACATTTCTAATTGAACCAACCAAATACACTGCTCAAAATGCTCACTGTTTTCACACACAAATTAGTCCTCTCCTGCATCCAGTTTCTTCTCTTTCCGTCATGTCACCAGACTAAACTTTCTGCAGACAGAAACTTTGAATATAAAATATTTTTTAGTATAAACTTTTGTTCTTTTTCTTTGTATAAAAAATTTTTAAAAATCCTAGTTTGATTAGACTCCCCCTCATTCAAAAGCCTTCTATCACCTGTAAGATAAAGTATTCACTTCTTGATCCAGCATTCAACTCCCTCAGCAGTTTAGTCCTGACCTTCTAATCTTACTCCCCATAAACTCCCATAAAAGTAAATGGGACAACTACTAATAGCATAATCAATAAAATGTATTTTAAAAAACACCATGTGAGTGAAAACCCCTATACATAACAGTCCTCACTAAAGTAAAGCAGTAAAAGAATGCATACTTAGGGAAGGGACCCTTCACTGCTTTTCTGTCTGGCCCTTGAACCAAATGTTCAATGTCCTCATTTATTGTAAATCAGAGTTTTTGCCTTGTGGTATTCCTAGAAACACAGTGACTCTTAATCTCTCTCCTCGTCCTTCTTGATAAACACTCTTCAACTTCCTCTACCTCGACTAAGACTTAATTGCCAAGAAAAACAAAAGTGTACTACTTTATTTTACCTTCTATTTCTAATCTCAAGCTCCCAGTTCGTTTCTTTCATTGCTTTTCTTTTCTTCCTTCCTTTCTCTCCCTCCCTCCCTCCTTCTCTCTTTCTTTTTTTGTTTCTCCCAACAGGTACAGTGGAGCTAAAATTCTTGAGGATGCTTATAAATTATTCAGAAGTCAGGCCAACTGTAAGGAAAGTGATCAGTTGGATAGTGTTCTGCTCTTCCTCTTACGTAGCAGAACCGATTGACACGCACTTTAGAAAAACCAAATCCTCACAGAAAAAGACTGTTTATACCTCTGCACAGGCCCGTGCACCCTCCTCCTGCAGAAGGTGAACACGACGATGGCATCTGTCCTGCTTGCCACGAACCATTTTCATTGCTCAAGAAATTTCATTAAAGAGCAAAATCTGTAGGAATTTTGACTTTAACTTAAAAGAAAGCTACACATTGTTAGATTTTAAAAAGAGGATATGATGCTGAAATCCTTGTTGCTGTTCTAACCACTATTTCATTCTACAACTTGATGGTGCTTAAAAAGTTGGCTGTCCTGCCCTAGCTCTTGCGGAGTTAGCTGTTTTCATGTTTTTCATTTGAGTCACAGACTTTAGTTTGAAGCAAGTCAATACTTTTGTGGTGTGCCCTAGAGGTAAGATTTACCCAGAAATGCTTAGAAATAAAATAACTTATGACAATAGAGGGCGGATGCCCTGGCCAGTGTGGCTCATAATCCTGCAAACCAAAAGGTCACCGGTTTGATTCCGCGTCAGGGCACATGCCTGGGTTGCAGGTTCAGTCCATACTTGGGGCTCACGTGAGAGGCAACCGATGTTTCTCATACTGAAGTTTCTCTCCCGCTCTTTCGCCCTCCCTTTCCCTCTCTCTAGGATCAATACAAGAAAAAAATTAAAACAAAAATCAAAAGAGGGCGCATATAATGCATTTACACAAAAAATGCATGGGGAGGTTATTAGGGAGTATTAGTCTCAAATAATAGGGCTTAAGAAAATTTAAAGAACAACAACAAAGACCAACAGATGCTTGGAGACAAAGGAACCCAGGCATTTTAAGTGCCGTGTGGTGTGTCAGAATGAGAATATGATGGGGGCTCCGAAAGCCTGGGTTCAAGTTCAGGCTCTAGCACTTACAAGCCCTATGAAAAGACAGGGCTGGAATCAGGATGAGGTGAGTAGGGCACTGGCCTCAGGGGCAACCTTTAAAGGGGGTACAAAGAAACTCACTGATCAACATAGTGACTATTTTAATTCAATATTCTAAAAATCAAAATTAATGCCAAAACATCCATGATGAACAAAATAAAATTTTATTTTAGTTTTTTCATCCTTTAAAGTCTTTAAAAATTTTTTAAAAGATGTTATTTATTTATTTTTAGAGAGGGGAAAGGAGAGAGAGAAATAGAGGGAGAGAACCATCGATTTGTGGTTGCCTCTTGCACGCCACCCACTGGGGAACCTGGCCTGCAACTCAGGCATATGCCCTGACTGGGAATTGAACCAGTGACCCTTTGGTTCGCAGGCCAGCACTCAATCCACTGAGCCACACCAGCCAGGGCGGAACAAAATAAAATTTTAAATGAAGACAGAATTTAACTGACCCTGCACTTAACCTGAACACTCACCTCGCCTGCCTCCCCTTACTTAATCTTGGCTCTGTCGGACTTCGCATACATTTTCATTTTTTAAAGTGCTGCATAAATTAGTATTTATCTTGATCACCAAGTTTTTCTGGCACTCTCTTAAATTCTGCGCCCGAGGCGAGTACCTGGCTTGTTTCACCCTGGCCCCAGCCCTGCTCCTTGTCTGGGCTTCCTCGTTTGTGTAAATAGTAACATCGAAAACAAAGAAACATTGCTTTCCCAGAATTGTGAGGATTAAATGAGATATGTGCATGCGTGAATGTACTGAAAAGAGGTAAGGAATGTTTTAGTGGTATCGTTATTTTAGGAAGGGTAGGAAGCATCAATGAGGCTGGAAGACGGTCCAACAAAACCCCCAGAAAGGAAGTCAGGCCAGCTGCCCACCTTCTCTCTCCTGTCCGGTGCCAGTTCTCTCTGGGCCTTTTGGTCTCTTACAAGATTCTGAGGCGGCTTTGAGACTGGCTGCCCTGCCCTGGGCCGTGCTGCAAGGACAAGGGCCACGGGGTGCGACAGCCTTGGGTGGGACTCAGCAGAGGATATATACAAGGTTTCTTCTTGGAATATCAATTTTATCCATTGTGCTGAGTGTTATTTTTTGAAAGAAACAGGCATGGAGTAGAAAATCTAAAATACACAGAAAAGCTAAGATTAAAAAAGAAACTTCAGTGGACCTGCACGTTTGCAGCAGGCCACTCTGGGCCTCGGCTCAGCTTTCACGGGAGGAAGTCCTTCTCTTGCTCTTAGAACTTACCCTGGGGAGCGGTGGGGAGGTCCTGACCTCGGGGCATCCATCCCAGGCCTGGCTGGGCTTGTCCACGGGTGCATCTGACCAACACCCAGAACACCAATCACGTGCCAGATACTGGCAATCTGGACACCAATAAAGCATAGTCACTGTTTTCAAGAAGCCATCTATCTGGAGGTATGAAAGTATCAGAAGACTCTCTATGGTAGACTGAGACTTTCATTCATTCAAAACACTTTCGGTGCGTGCTGGTTCTTAGGCACTGTTCTAGGCCCTGGGGAGATAGATAGATAGCAGTGAATAAAACACAAAAATCCCTGTACCCTAGAGCTGCTACTCCAGAGGGACTGTTTAGTGGGCCCAGGACTGGGTTTGCTCTAGGAGAGATCAGACCTCTTGCCTCATTCTAGAGCACCAACATGGTAGGCTGAAACTGAGCAGCGGCGAGAAGCAATTTTTTAATTAGTTTCTTCACAGGGCAATCTGGTCTATCCAGGAGGGATAAATGGACGTTCCAATGTCTAGAAACGTTCTAGAGTCAAACGGACACCTCCGGACAGACCCTTTAGAAACTGCAATTAAGATAACAATTTCTATTTGGCCACTTGGAATATTCAAGCTGAAGTCTGAGCTTCTTGCAGACGGACACCATCTCAGCCCTTACCCCTCTCTCTGCCCGCTTCCTCTGGGCACTAACGCTTGTGGGTTTAATGCCGATACGGACTGAATAATACTTTGTAAACAAGTACTACCAGCTGCAGGTATCACTCTCCCTGCTACCTCACTAGGAAGTTCCTGCCCCAGGGGCAGGAAGAAGGGCAGTTGTGTATGTGGAAGAAGTGGTCAGGCGACCGTTCCAAACACACGGATCTGGTTCAAAAGAGCAACAGGCACGTGCTCATCCTCAACCCTCCGCACAGAGGCGATGGAACAGCCGGAGCCACTTGCCAGTCACAAGATGACTACTTGTCTCTGTAGAATGCCAGTCACAAGATTACTACTTGTTTTTGTATAATAGTGATTTCAAAATCACGATTTCATTTGATTTTTCCACCGACACCGTGAAGTAAAAGGGGTGAGCAATACCATTTCAGAGAGGAGGAAATGGACACAGAATGGGTCTCACCTCCAGTCACGCGGCTTACTAGTGCGTGCAAGGAAGCAACCCCCGCCCCCGCCCCGTGGCAAAGCTCAGCCGTGACACCAGGCTGCGGCTAGGAGCCGCGGGCTCCCCAGGTTTTCCCGGCAGACGATGGGCGCAGTAAGCTCTCGCTGTCTTATTTATCTCTGTTACCCCAGTGTCTGGAGCAACATTTGGTGAATGGAGGGATGAACAATGAATGGATGAATAATAATGAATAGATGAATGAAAGAGGGCACAACGAAAGGAAACTTTGACTCATACTTCAGCTTCAGAGAGCAGCTTTCAGAAAATTACATAAAACTGATTTCACAAATGCATTTCAAAAGCTTCTCAACTGCTTTTTCTTTTCTTTTCTTTCACTTCCTTGCCTGATTAGCTGTAAAACAAAGTAGATGTTTTTCCCTGACCTATTTTCAAAGTTAATCTTTAAATCCCTTGGTTACAAAATCATAAGGATCAGGGGTATTCAACCTTCTGGCGTCTCTGCCCCACACGCTAAATACACTGTAACACGTAATCACACACACACAAAATCTCATAATGTTTTAAGTAACTTTATGATTTTGTGTTGGGCCGCAGTCATAGCCACCTGGGCTGCAGAGGGCCGCAGGCTGGACACCCCTGGATTAAATACTTGTTCTGTGAAAATGTAAAATGGTTCGGGCACCAACAAATTTAAAAGTGTAAGTACACCGATTAAATTCCCAGACTTCAAGATATTAATAAAAGTTATATTAAAATGTCTTAAGCGTGATGAATCTCCAATGAGATTAGTTGCCAACATTTTAAAAGCTACTCAAGTCACAAACCCAATTACATGCGTATGGTAACAGCAGTGAAGCCAAACTGAAAAACTGAAAAAAAAAAAAAGGAAAGAAAAAAGATGCTTCTATAAACAATGAAGGCTTCCCAACACTGGATTAAGGCCACATCTGACAGCCTCGGTGTTGTCTGGTAGAAGGCAAGAAGCTTCGCACCCAGCCCTGTGACCCTGACTGCCTCCCCACTCTCTGCCTTGATGAACACAGTGGGGTGCAGCTCGCACACTCTTGCCCTGCACCGTCTCCAACGCACTAGTGATTGCCAATCAACGTTAAACAACCGATTTGGATGGTTCCACAAAAAAACTGCAGGGAAGGACATGATTCTGCGATGCCTATGGAGCACTCTGGTCGACCCACAAAACAGTGACTTTTCTCTCCATCTTCACTGGAGTTAGCACGGTTTTGTAGCAAGAGCTACTTGAACACCTTCCTCTGCGGGCCTGGGTCCACACACCGTGCTCCTCTGTGCACGCGGAATGAGACCACTTATCTGTAGGATACAACAGGCCTGCTTTGTCTTAAGTCTGTGCTGTAGGGCACACGGGGAGTTAAAGAATTAAGCCACGAGAGAACTCGAAGGCACTCACCTAGATCAATCCCTCACGTTAGAGAGGAAACTCAAGCCCAGGGAGAGTGAGTTATCCCTGGGTCAGCACCCCCTAAAGGAGGGGGCCAGCAGGACTAGAACATCGATCTTCTGGGGGAAATGATCAGAGGTGGAGAAGATGCACTACAGTACAATCATATATGTATGTACGTACGAAGGTCTGTCCGGAAGAAGTCCAGCCATTGTTAATACTTGTATATGTTTATGTACATGTATAAATAGGGTGGGCAAAATAGGTTTACAGTTGTTTGGAATCTAATAATCAATAATTAATCAATAATAATACAAGAATAAACTGTTTTGGGTACTCCCCACTGTAAACCTACTTTTGCCCACCCTTGTACGCGTGTGTGTGTGTGTACATGTATGTATATGTACATCCCCAGTGAATCAAAGTAACCTGTCCCAAACTGTAACCATCCTTTCGCAACGGGGCTGTTCTGGTGCAGTGCTGCTACTCGGATGACTTCACCCTCAGTTTTATCTTCTCGGTTCTATGCTGAAAAACACGTTTTCACATTGGCTAACACCAGCGACTCAGCCTAAGGAAGCGGACTCCCCGGGGCGAAGCCACAGCCAGGGACCCGCTCCCGCACATCATGCTCTGACTCACCGGAGACACATCTCCTCCCGTAGCCCTCGATCTGAAAGTCAAACCCGGGAGCGGTGTAAGCAGATGCATTCTGGCTCTGGCTTCCACACTGACTCTGGCCTCTAGAAAGTCACCGAACATTTCTGAAACACTTTTTAATGAAGTATTTATTGAGGAATTCTCGTGGCAAATATTATGTATCTGGCACTGAACGAGGCTCTTGACATATAGTATAATAATAACAACAGTCTTTTACAAGTAGGTACTTTGGGAACTTTATGATCTCACCAGAGCCTCTTAATGACCTCCCCAAAAGGGCAGTACAATTATTCTTCCTATTTCACAAGTAAGGACACCAGGACTTAGTTTTCCATTTTTTCTCCTTTCCTAGTGGAGGACCCTGAAGGTTAAAGCAGCCGTACGCAGGGTCTCCCTGACATAACCAGCTCGCTGAATGGCTGGGCAGTGGCAGGGCTAGAATTTGAGGTCACGTGTGCAGGTGCCTCTCAGGCTGTCCTCAGGAATGAGGTGGCTGGGAGTGCCCACGGCAGAGCGTTCTCTGCTCTCAGCCCTCCCTGGGCACTGTGTTAGGTAGAGTCTCCTGGCCCACGGATAACAGCCCCCAGGGTAACAGCACCCAGTGGCTGGTCGATGCGGTGCGGAGGCCTGGCTCCTGCGTCCCCCATCTCCTCCCACAGGTGTTGCTCAGAGTGGGTTCCAAGACCCCCAACCCGGGACACCTGCGTTCTTCTGCTTCGCCTCGCTGCTGAATCAGCTGCCTCCTTTATAAACGGGGAGGCTGGGTTAGATGAGCCCGATGCAGTTTCGGCTCCGGAACCATAGTGTGGCAAAACTGAAAAGGCTCGGGGGCTCACGCTTCCTCTCTGTACACCGGAACGCCATTTTCCACGCTGCCTCAGTTCTGACCACACCACTGTCCCTTCTGCCCAGGGCACCCCGCCGCCCCTGCCCGCACCTGGCTAACCCTTACTCACTCGGGACTCAGCCCACCTGTCATCTCCTTGAGGAAGTCTTCCTTGACACTGAGGATTAGGTGTCTCTCCCCAGTGTTGCTGTGATACCCACTACAGATCACTGTCATCACAACTCTACACTGCTTCGGAATTGCTTGTTTATGTGTCTGCCTTCTTGTTTTGGCAACAAAACCGGGCGGCTTAGCGCAACAGTCATTCATGTGCTCATGAATCTGCAATCTGGGCAGGGCTCGGTGGGAATGGCGTGTCGGCTGGGGCAGCTCTCCCGGAGCTGGGGAGTCGTCTCCCGCGTGGCCCGGTCACCAAGCTACCGAGTGGACGCTCGCCCCTCGGCTCTTTCCAAGGGGCGGTGCAGGCTCCTGCACAGCACGGGGGCCGGGTTCTAGGAGCCAGTGTCCCCAAGACACAGGAAGTGGAAACTGCTCGTTTCTTAAGGTCTGGACGCAGACACAGAATAGACGTCGGCCACGGTCTCCTGTCAGGTAGGCACAGAGCCCAGATCCAAGGGGAGGGGGTGGAGCCCCACCGTGGGATGGGAGGAGTGGCGAAGAACTTGGGGGGCCGTGCTGTGAAGCCACCACACTTCTCCACTGACTGCGGAGCTCCTGCTGGACCCGTGAACATGGCATCTGTCTGCTGAACCAATGGATCGGCTGCTGCACCAGCTGCCCACGCAGACGCCGTGGCGGCAGGCAGTCACTGACGCCTGGAAGGTTCCAGGCACCTCAGCCACAGCAACTGGCGAGGGGATGCAGGCTCTGAGAAAATGAGGCTTCATGTCTTACAGCATTTTAGACGGGGGAGGGATTTATGAGATAATCAACTTCTAATCCTTTATTTCACAAAAAGTTAACCCGTAAAGCAAGCAGACCAAAATGCTGAGGTGTATAAATAACAGAATACAGCAAGGAACCTATGTGGGGTGGTTACCCAGAAACAGCGATGAGTCAGAACCTGCTGTATGTGGCAAGTTACACTATTTACTTGCTCAGCTTCTTTTAGCAAGTCGGAGCTAATTAAACCCCGGGGCCTGAATGATGGGCACTGTTCATTTTCCCGCGTGTAAAGGGGGACACTATTCACTTCTGCAGACGGGGCCCCACGCGCGGCCATCGCGGCGATGGGGTGATCTGACACCGCACCGCACGCCCCGGGAAAACATCCTGTGGCAGGCCGATGACTCACACGCCATGCCATTCAGAAGAACGGGAAAGAGTGCGCAAGGCCTTCGTTAGCAGGCCTCTTTAAACACGACCGAGACCCCGCGGGGAACAGCAGAGGCAGCCGAGTCTGACTCGTTGGAGGTGGTGATTAAAGCCGAAGAAAATGAAATAACTGGACATCAGTTAGGGTCGAGTAAAAGCCTAATTCTAAAAGGTGAATTTTGACTAAATAATAAAAAAAAAGAATTAGTTTGCTAATTTGCAGAGAGATACCTAATTATAGCTTCAGAAACACATACTTTAAACCTGAAAATATTTCATCTCTCCTTAGGTTTTCTGAGGAGCTTCCCAAACACTAGATCTTATAGGAGAAATTATGACTCTGACCACAAAAAATAAAAATTAAAAAAATCCGTGAAAACTGACAATTAACTGAACACACGGTAGCCTTTTACCAAGAAAATAAAATCAGTTTTCCTAAAGGAATGAACCTTTTTCTCAGAATTCTTTCTGTGTGGCATAACATTTAGAAAATGCAGTTTCCTAAATGTAATTCCCTTGTAAATCAGATGGCCTACAAGACTTCCTCAGAAGCTCTCTGGAGGGAAGGCTCAACACTAATTTGGCAGTTCCATAATAACTTGTCATGAGGTGCTGGCTTCACGAGAAAAGCTAAGAGGTATGTGTGTAACATCATCGGCACTCCCCGCCCAGTACTCATGCAGTTACTACTTCTCACCCAGCACAACACCTGAGAGGTGAAAAAACCCCCTGGAACTGATATCAGAGATAAAGTGAAAAGTTAAAAACCAAAAACCCTCATGTGATCCATCTGAGACATTGCAGGAATTCCCCAGACACCCATCTGCTGTGTCTTTTTCATGTGGTGCCCCAAAAAGCCTGCCCCTTGGGGTTCATCGTTATCAATCAGTACTTCTTTATGTATCTACTACAAGCAAGCCTTTGGGCCGGGCACACACACACACACAAAAACCCCAGCAGGATCTGTGTACACCTGCTAGTTCCAATTCCCTGTCAGATAACATGACTCGCCATTCTTCGAGCCAACGCAACAAGGAACCCGGGGGGCGCAGATAAGCTCCCTCCAGATCTCCCCATTTCTGGTGTCTCACCTAGCTCTTCTTAGGCACAGCGTGGGAGAAGGGCAATTCTTCCTCTCTAGTCTGAGAAACCAATATAGAAACCCAGAATAGCTAAGCGCTTACCGTTGGCCAGGCACAGTGTTAAGTACTTTCTGTGTACTGTGATTTCAATTCATCCTCATTTTACAGGGAAGAAAAGCTAGGCTTCAGGGGTAGAGAGATTCACCCAAGGCTCCTAGCTGGCAGGCGACATGCTGTGAATGGCCCAGCTCTGCTCCAGAACCTGAGGACCCCTGCTCCCCAACAATCGCATCTATTTCTGAGGCTACGAGCATCTCCTGATGGCAGTCCCAAGGATGTTTTCAGCTCTTTCCCCAGACTTGAGACCATACTTCCAATGGTTTACACCTCTAAACTGATACTGTATAAATCTCTTACACTCATTATGTGAAAAAGCCAGACGCACTGTCCTAAGTCCAAGCCTGCTTCCCCTTCTGGGATCTGTGTCTTGTGGTGGTAATGTAGTATAGAGTACTATAGGGAAATAAGTCTTTAGACCACAGGTCCAAGTTCAAATCTCAGCTCTGACACTTAGCCCCTGTCAGAAATCAGGCACCTCATTTAACGTTGCTTAAAAAGCCTCCGCTTTGCCCTGGCTGGGTGGTTCAGGTAGATGGAGCACCGTCCTGTACACCAAGAGCTCATGGGTTTGGTACCGGGTTAGAGCGTGCACAGCAGGCAACTGATCCATATTTCCCTCTCTCCCCTGCTCCCTCCTATTCCCTTCCCTTCTCTCTAAAAATCGACAAACATATCCTCGGGTGAAGATCAAAAAGGTGCTCACAATGTGAGCATCTTTACCTTTCCATACCAATAAGCAAACATTGAATATAGTGTTTCAGAATGTTTTTTTTTAAACTAAATGTGTTTTTTTAAAGAGTTTATCTATTTATTTTTAGAGAGGGAAGGGAGAGAAATAGAGAGAAACATCAATGTCCGGTTGCTGGGGGTCATGGCCTCCAACCCAGGCATGTGCCCTGACTGGGAATCGAACCTGCGACATTCAGAATGTTTTTTAAAGTCCCTATCACTTTAAATAAACTTAAGAAAAGTCAAGCCTGCCTTCAATGTTCGAAATTAAAAAAAATATTGTGAAGTTAAAATATTAGAACAATGGCAGATTTGGGAACTTTTTTTTTTTTGCTTAAAAACCCTGGCCCTGGCTGGTGTCGCTCAGCGGATTGAATGCAGGCCTGCGAATCAAAGGGTCGCGGGTTTGATTCCCAGTCAGGGCACATGCCTGGGTTGTGGGCCAGGCCCCCTGTCTGGGCATGTGAGAGGCAACCGCACACTGACGTTTCTCTCCCTCTTTCTCCTTCCCTTCCCCTCTCTCTAAAAATGAATTTTAAAAAACCTTAAAAAAAAAAACCAAACAAAACCCCGATCAACATCACACAGTGTTCTTGCTCAGAGGACGCCCTGCGCTCTCGCCTGCCTGCGTGGTGGGGGACGGAGGACTCGGCGGGGGACCACGCTGGCCACCCGGCTCCGCCTCCACAGTCACAACGGGGAAGAACCGGCCTCATCAGCCTCACACATTTGGGCTCATGACAGGAGTGGCATTCAAGGCCTCTCATTTGTTTTGGAGTAAACAGAAAAATATTTTTGCTCAAAAATATTTCAAAGTGACTTTCTAGAGGTTATTTTGGCAACTGAAGGAAGCCTGAGCTCCAAACACTCCCCAGGAAGATCCCCTGGCAAAGGCTGGCCGTAGGTGAGAAAAGGATCCCTCCCAAACTCCAAATGGATTTTTGCAGCTGTGAGCTGAGACGCTATCATCCAAATTCATTATTCAAGCAAATGAAGTTAAAAAGTTCCCCTCCCTGAATTCGTCTTCAGGGGCTTGTGTTTGAGAACTTCAGGGCCAGTCGGAAAATCAGGAGCCGCGTTAGGTGCGGCAGGATGGTTAGGAGAGCGGACCTGGGCACCAGACTGGGTGTGAGCCTTGGCTCTGTCGATAGGCGCCCTCGGGCAAGCTACTGAGGCCTTTCTGTTCTTCCCGTCTTTACCAGGGAAACATGTAACATACTATCTGTACCCACCGCAGATGGCCGCTTTAAGCACTGTTTACATGAGGCAGGGCGTGTAAAAAGCACTGGAACAATTATCTACGTTTCAGGAACCACTTGGAAAAGGTTCACGAGTCTTATTAGTACAGCTGGACTTCGGCTGCAAACTGTATCAGGTAACGATGCTGGGTTTTACCCTTTGAAGTCTCAGTTCTTTGTAACCTTCTAACACATCTTCCAAACGTGTTATGCCTTGCTGACTGTCTGCAAGTTGCTTTTGTCCTTATCTCGGAAACAGAGCGACATTACCCTTCAGCTCATAAATCTTTCCAAGAACTTCTCCTTCTGACATGCATGAAAACGTCTAACAGAACATGAGTTAGTATAAATATTCCCTGATCATAGCTTCCCACAGTTTTAATTTTTGAAAATAAAATCTTTAATACATCTGGAATGCATTTTAAAGTATAAATTTTGGGTTTAAGTATCATTAAACCATTAGCCAATGGCTCCAAAAATTTCTCAAATAGCCAACTTCCCCCCACTGATCTGAAAATCTATCACACAACAAAATCTTACCTGTGCGTTTACACTAGCTCTCTATTTCTTACTGTTTTCACGGTGGAACTTAAGTTTCACCAAGAAAGGGACTCTGGTTGCTTTGGTCCACTGCTGGATCACCAGAGTGATGGCTGGGTCACAGGAATAAATTGCTGGAAAAACTTTCCTCTTCCAAGCTCTCAGCGTGATTATTACATTATTGGTTTTCTAACAGCAAACAAATGCTACTTTATTGACACAAATCAGAACTGACCATATTTACGGTTCCCTGTTAGTATTTGGCTTAGGATTTCATGTATGTAGTTTTAAGTAAAAGTGTTAACTTTTAAGAAAAAGAAAAAACACAGAATTTGGTCATAGTCATACTAACTTGATAAAATAAATTGGAAGATTTTCCATATTTTTTTCATGATTTGAAATAGATTAGAAAACACAGGAAGTATCTGTTTCTTTAAGATTTCACAACATTGAACAATGAGTATGTCTAGAATTTGCACTTTTAGGGAGGAAGAAATCTTCCTTTTAATTCTCTTTTTGTCAATTGTCATTCATTGTGTTAGTCACTTTGAGTCAATTCTGGTTATTTCTAAAAATTTGTTTCTGGTTATTCATTTTACAGATTGCCCTTATTGTCACAGAGTTAAAATACTACTTTCTTGAAATATATAGTTTTAAGAATTCCCTCTATAACTATAGCTTTATATCTCCTTTTTTTTTTTAGGTATGCCTCTGGGTCATATTATGGCTGATTTTAAAAAAATCAATTTGAATCCTTGTCTTTCAACAGAATAGGGTAGTCACTGTATGGCAATGAACATCCTCAGTTTTAGTTTTACTGTACAGTACTCTGCTCTGTAGGCACTCAAGTGCCCCCGCCAGCTCTTGGCCAACTGACTGGAAAGTCAGTCACCCAACTTCTACACGAGCAAAGCTTTACTTTGAAGTTTATCTTGGTGCCAACCATAATGCAGCACCTGGGAGCCTCCCTGCACTCCCCCATCTTCCTCCTGCAGGACTGTGGGAACACTGAATGATCCCAGACCCCCATTATTATTGGGCTGTTACATGACTCTTTTTGAGGAACCACTTATCATTAGCAAATGGCTTACTACTATATTAACAGCTGTTATCTACAATTAAGTCCATACCACTTAAAAATACTCCGTACAATGTCTTCCCCTTACTGGGTTCTTTGGGTTCTTTATTCTTACTAATTACTTGTTCGGTTCTAGGATGTCTTCGTGTATATTCCTTAGGGCAAGCACAAGAGTGGCATATTTTGAAAGTCGTTCAGTGTCAAAGATAATCTTTTTGTTGCCAAGAGAAGATGTCTCCCCCGGCTGTAAAATTTGAGCAACAACCCTTTCCTCTCTAATGTTTATGATAATGAATCATTGCTTTTCCCAGATAGTGCTACCAAGTGACTAGATACAAGTTTATTCTCCTTTTGTGCATAACGTCTTCCCCCTCACCCCACCCCGCCTCATCCCCACCTGTGGATGCTTGTAGTTCATTCATTTTTGAAATGACAACTTGGTTGTAAACATACAATATGTTTTAGAGTGATTTTCATCATTATTCTTCTCTTTATTTAACAGCTTTATTGAGATATAATTCACATAGCATAGAACCTTTTCATTGTTTTTTGCTGCCCACCTGACTCCTGTTAGCTGAGGTGCTGGGGAACGTGGGGAGCTGAATATGTGAACTCAGGTCATCGCCTTGAACCAGTACAAGCCTCTCCAATACACACTGAGGCCCACCGCTGCCGCGGTGCTGCCACCCTCCCCGCTGGTGCGGCCACCCTCCCCGCTGCTCCGCTGGCTCCACCTTGGAATGTGCTTTCCAGTCTTTACCCACCCCCGCCTCTCTCCTCGGGTTCCTCCCGTGCTGGGCCCTCCTCTCCTCTCCTTCTATGTGCTCCTCCTGGGCAGCCTCATCCACTTCGCAGCTCCACCTCTCATCTGTATCAGAGGTTCAAACCACACCCCCCCCAACTGCTGTTCATAGAGCAACTCTCTCCCATCAGCAACGTCTCTCAATAGACACCGCAATTCACAACTACAAGGACACCCCGAGACCTCAGAAGGGGTATTTGTAGCCTGAAGAAGCACTTCTCCTGCCTGGGAACCTTGGGTCTGAGACACACATCTACTTCCCCTCCGGGGGGAGGCACCGTCACCCCTGAGCTGTCCGCTCCAGACGCCTGCGAGTTGTCGTCCCTAGACTTGAGGACAAAGACAGCCTGTCTAGCCTGTCACCGTACCTAACAGCCCATCTAACAGACGGCAGCACAACGAATACTCGCTGAAGAAGTAATTCGGTCAATCCAATACACACCCCCTCAACTCGCCCTCTTCCCTTCATCCAGACTGCCAGTACTTTGGTTACACTCACCACTGTATTGTTTGTCACTAGGCTTGCCACCAAAGCACCGCCAGCCTCCCGGGCCACCTCCCTGACCCCAGCCATACTCCATGCTCCAGTGGGAGCTAACTTCTCCAGCCACAGTTTTCATCATCCCTCAACCTAAGACCCGTTCAAGTAAAACTCAAATTTCTCAGCATGACACACAAGTCTATCACTCTCTAACTCCACACCCAGCGTTCCTCCCACTCGGGAGAAGGACACAGGGTTCGTGCTGAGAACTTCTCGAGGATGTGGAGCTGAACTTCACACTCACCCAGCGTGCGCCCCGCGGCACCCCGCACAGGCAGCACCGCATCCGTGCGGCCTGTCCTGTCCGGCTCCTCGGCTGGGGCACGGTCCCTGGCACGCAGTGGGCGTTCAGCGTGTGTCGGTACACGAGTGCATTTCTGACGATCACCAGTGACCGTCAGAGCAGGTCCCCTTGGAATTCCATCCGGGGACGGAAATGGGGAGCCCCGCGGGGACCCACACAGAGGACCGAGAGTGCGAGAATGTCATGACACTGCAGCCAGCATTTTACGTGTGTACACATCTTTAGGGTCATTTTCAGACCGTCTAAAGAGTCTGTCATCCTAGAAGTTTAAGGAATATGGTCGTTGGGAGTTGGTGTGGCTAGAAAGGACTCTTCTAAAGTGCACTACGGACAAAAGCAACGTGCAGACATGATGCACACGTAACACACAGACACGGACGGGCCCACAGACACACACAGGGGTGGCCTTCGTGCCGTCAACCCTCAGGGTGAACCTCTCCCCGTGAACCAAACGTCTAATGAGGGAAGTGAATGCGTTTTCCCCCTTTCTGGTAATTCCTCCCATCAGCATAAAACATACTGCATCCTACCTGGTTTGCTTTGGGAAATGCTAACTTCTGTATCATAGGAAGCTGTCACCAACCCACAGAGCTAGGACGATGACTCCGGACGTGGTAAAACACCTGACTCAGAGCATGTCGATGCTGCCCGGCCCGACCGCCGTCACTGCAGAGGCCACGGTGCGGCGTGGGTGACCTCACCCCCACGGCGACTCTGGCCGTGAGACACGGGGGTGAGAACCGGGCCCTGTCCTCCTTTTAGCACCATCCCTCCTCCAAAGGAAACGAAAGCCCAAGGATGGTGAATTTGGGCAAAAGGCCCACAGAGTTCACTGACTGGTGAGCCAGCAGCTAAATGATCAAGAGCGGTCCCTAATCGCCTACACAGCAACTCAGCCCACGTCACTGGACACCAACACTCCGCAGTAACGTGGAGGAACGGAAGCCTCGCAGACTTACTACGCACTAATGATCCAACAGTGTCTTATTTCGCTGCAAAACTCCAGTTGTGTAAATGAACAAAACTGTGATTTCTCTAAAAACAATAGTTTTTTAGGAACCAAGTTTGGGGGAGGGGAAGTCTTCTCAAGATTTTCTATTTATCTATCCTACCTGAAGTTTTGGTGAGGTTCTAATCTGCCAATAAGATATATCATTTTAAATCACAGTGACAAGTGGGGGCTGCTCAGTGTCAACTCCTGATAAGTTTATGGTGCAACTCAGCGGTCGGTTGTCCTGGCTGGAATCTGGAGTGAAAGGGGAGGAGCAGAAGACAAAGGGGGAACTGCTGACTGACAGAGTCCCAAAGAAGAGTCTGCGTATTCGATGCAACAGTTCATTTCCTAAAAATTCCAGGGTCCACTTGAGAGTTGTAGTGGGCCTTGCCCTGTTTTCTACTCTGATACCCTCTTTGGCAAGAAACTGCTGTGAGCGACTTCCTGAACTCTGGTGTTAGTGCCCTTATATTCACAGAGAAGCCAGACACGTCCTGAGAGCTTGTCCTTCATTTTCATGGCAGCGTGTGAGGCCTGAGACCCTTTCAAGAGCATCTGGGGCTGTTCTGAGGGGAGAGAGAAAGATGAGAATGGAAGAAAAAATTCTGAAACCTCGTTCATTGCCTGCTCTACTTGCTTCCTTATCCTTAATCTTGTCGCACTCACTGCGTCCTCCATCTTCCGTGGGCTTCCCTGCTGCGAGAGAGACCAGGTTAGGAAGAGGGTGGGCAGGACGCCGGGGGCGGTGCTCACAATGAGATGAGAGGCAGATGCGAAGAGAAGGCGGAGCTGGAGATGAGGCTGTGGAGGTCCTTGCAATGGGGTGTCTACAGTGTGTTTTCCATCCGCCCACACTGGTGTGATATTTGCAGATCCAAACACACAATCCTCACCAGAGGAAAGGGATCTACTGTCACTGAGATAATATTTGGCGCTCTCACACTGAGATGTGCACGTGAGTAAGATGTTGTTAACATATTACTTCTGAGAAGAAGTTATTCTCGTGAAGTGCGCAATGGAATGGAGACATGGAGCCTGACAACACAGATGGGCATCACCTGGCAAGTCCAGCAGTCCGCTCCAACAGATGCCCGCAAGGTAATGTTTACCTTGATGAGCCCTGCAGGCTCTGATACCCGACCTCATTGACTGGACCTAGGAATGCAGACTCATGCTAACAAAACTCACAAGACAATGACGTATTAAGGAAGAAAAGAAGAGAGGACTTCATTATTCACCGTGAATAACAGAGGGATCAGGCACACTGAACACCTGCACCAGCCCGAATGCGTCACCTCCTTGGGAAGGCACGTTACCAGAGGGAGGCTTGGTGCGCGCACAGAGGCAGAGCAAGTGGAGTCAATGATGCAGGATTCCAGGGCGAGAGGCAGGGGGCTCGGCTGCTCTCTGCAACCGGGCCACCCACCTGCCAGGCAGCTTGGGATGCTGAGCTCAACCTGGCAGGTGCATTGGTCAGACAGAGCCTGGTATGGCATCATGACAATTACATTAATAGCTTTTTTTTCTCTGTTTTGGAGACAGAGAAAATGCTCTTCTGATGGATTGTCTGTGTGTATGTGTTTTTAAGATGTCAATTATAACCCTCAACTGGGTTATAGTCAAATCCCACTGTCCAAAGAGTCTGTGTCTCTTAAGATCACACTGCTCTCTTGGATTTTATCCGTTAGGTGTTGATTTCTTAGTTAAATTTTCAGAGGCTATTTTCGTTTTCCTGTTTTCTGGGATCCAGAGGGGGCACTGCATGGTGGACTCCACGCTTGCCTACAGCTTCCACAAAGTGTCAGATTCAAACCAGCCTGTATTCACTGTGCCAACTTTATGCCCACTGCTGTGCCAGGACAAAATAATTCTCAAAAAATGTAACAAGAGCCTCTAAGAAAATGTTACGTCTACTGGATGTCTAGGTTCTTCTTAAGGTACATTTATTTACCCATTCCTCTCCAGTATTTACAGACCCTCTACTGTGTACCAGGATTTACAAGGTACAAGAAACAGAAAGATACACATGACACAGCCTTGTTCTCTTTTAGAGCTTACAATCTAGCAAAGGAACAAGATGTGTTGCTGCTGTTTTTTTAAAGATACTGTGCCATGTGGTACGGAGCATCGTAGCCGGGGTGCTTTTGCATCTTGGCGCAGAGACAGAAGCTGTATCTCTCTTAAGATCTGATTTTTAAAAGCATACTAAATAAAAACATTATTTAACAAAAAATTTAACAATGGTGGTATGAAGCACAAAAAAAATAAGCTCCCTCCTTGCTACTTCGCCATCCCTTTTCTACCTCTCAAGGTTGCCCTCAGTGATTTGTGAATACTCTTCCAGACCTCTTTCCCTATACATATGACACACACACACACACACACACACACACAGAGTTCTGCATTCCCCAACATACACACACTTATACATAAATTTATATATCACATCAACATGTAAAACTTACATATTACACATCCCGTTGTATATTACACACATACAGAGGCCCACGTACAGCAGACACATGTGTGGGGTGACAGTGTGTGTACACACACATATGCACATACAGTCTCGTAACTTGTCCTTTCAGTGTCAACTCCTTGTTGTAAATTACAACATGTGTACAGACGAGTGTGCAAACTAAATACACTCAGTTTAGAAAATAAGTTAGCCTGGAGAGCTACCCCTGGGTCAACAAACAGGGGATTCTGAGTACCCCAGAAACTCTTTGCATGCACTCATCCTCTCCAAGACCTTTATTCTCTATGTTATGTTAATCATCCCTTGACTTTCCGTCGGGTCTTACCACCTATGAGACAGGCAAAGTTCAAACTGGCCTGAAACACCCTCTCTGAGCCTCCCTGTACTCTCCCTTTTCCTCAGACTTTGGCCTGTAATTCCTTACCCTTCCAGCCCTTTGTTGTTATGAGGCCGTCTTCTTAAACATATTCGACAGTGTCATTTATTTTCAGCAAAAGGATTGTTCAAAGGACCTAATCGGCCACATGGACAGCCACAGAAATCTGTGCCACTTCTCAATTCCTCCCTTGTGCTGCACTTATGTGTGTAAATGCAGATTCCTATCCACTAGATCCTAACTCCTTCGGGGTTATGAGAGTCAGGCATCTCGCTTTCCTGCAGCACAAATATGAAGTATGTGAAATATGCAGCAAATGCGGAAAGTGTAAAGAATAAGTGGGTGAAAAAGAGCCTGACTATGTAAGTACTGCCCTTGGAGAGTTTCCATCTTCTTTTTGTGAAGGAAGATAAGATGCATATGCATACAATAATTTGACATGAAACCATTTGAGGAATAGAGATGTTTAAATGAAATTCCTTATAGTCACTGAAAAAATTTCCAAGATACACTGTCGAGTTAACAAAGTTGCAGGATGGTGTCTGTGTATAAAATGTACACCTACATTTACCTCCCGTGTCTGTAAACAGGTGTGTCCACATATATGTGCCCATGAACATTCTCGTTTATGCACAGAAACAGAACTCTAAAGACACACAACAGTGGGTCCTTCCATGGACCAGGACTGGCACGCTGGATGTTATCTTTTCACTTTCAAATATCCTCTATAATATTTTTACATGAAGCAATGTTACTTGTACAGTTAGGGGGAAACCTCAAATTTTATTCAAGGTAAAGGTATCTGATGAAGGAAATCAAGAAGGCAAAATAGACAGGAAGACGAATTACAGGGGCAGGCTTCTTCGAAAAGGGAGGACTTGAAACCCGCACCGTAGGACTGGGAGAGTTTAAATGAGAGGGCCGGGTGGGGATGGGCGGGTGAGAGTTTTGTTCTGAGTAGACACTAGAGAGGAAATGAGGATGGTGGCCGAGGAGGACCATAAGGAAGTTCTCCTGACTAAGGCTAATGCCAGCTGACACTGGGAGATATGATTAAATGGACAAAGCAGAGACACAGTGTAAAATACGAACATTACCAATATTAAGAGCTTATGATCAGTCTGACGGGAAATAGAGGTCATCCTAGGTTACTGTATGAGGTCATGATATAAAATCGTATTCACCTCAAGGAATAATTTGTGCAGAAGGAGAGGTCAAACATGAAAAATCCCTGGTAATTTGTAAAGTGCTAGATCAATAATTACAGGTTTTATTAAGTTATTATATTAAAGTTACATTTTAGGGAGATTATTTTGGTATTCTTGTACAAAATGCATCACAGGAGAAGACGGCCTCAGAGCAAGATTTCCTTAGCAACGTCACACACTTGAAAGGGCGACACCGGTTTCCACAACCTGGAAAGTGCAGGCGACCGCCTGCCTCGCAGGGTTCTCGTGGGGGTTAACTGCACGGAGGCTGCCGTGGTCGGGGTGCCGTGGTCCCAATGCCACGGCCGGAATCAGCAGGTGCGTTCCTTTTCCGCTGCGATCGCGGTCTGGGGCACACTGACAAGGACCAGCACTGGTGTCCTGACCATGCGAATGGAAAAGCTGACACCCAGAAATTTTTCTAAATAAATACACAGTAAAGATCTATGTGTTAAATGCAGGGATTGAATGAAAAAAGAAGGGCGATTTCTAGGCTGGCAGCAGGGCAGACCTGTGGAATGGCCCAAGGCCCAAGGTGTGCGATCCACGCTCCGGAGTCATGACCCCCGACCACGCGAGTTCCGCCCCCTCCATCCCTCTGTAGCTCCCGGCCCACTGCCTCCCCACCTGGGGTTGGGGCAATCTCCTTGTGCTAGTACAAATATGGCTTGAAATATTTAAAAATAAAAGTGCATTTATACTCATTTTATTTGGGAAAAAGTGTTGTCAGGAATGCATAAAAACCTTAAAACAATTAAAACATGCAAAGTTCCCGACCATGTAACGGGTGCAGTGGGCAAAACTCAGCAATACCTTGTTAAAAAATAAAAAATTCCCCATCTGACTTTACTGAAGAAAACTTCTACATAAGTAAAATATCTGACAGAATTAAACATCCTTAGGGTTTCAAATTATTGTATTTGTATTATATAAAGGCCCAAATCATGAACATATGAAAACCAAGAGAAACAAGAAAAGTTAATCGCGTTTACTGTGTTTCAGAAATTCTTTCCTCCTCAGTGGATTCTGGCTCCTGAGTTACATGCTACAACCCTGGACTACCGCCGTAAAGCTGCTTATTACAACTTCACAGCATTCCAAACGTCTCAGCTGCACACTCTGTGTTGCCTAGCTAGAGGCGAAAAGCTTCAGGGTTATTACATGATAGAAAATAAAAACTTACAAAGCTTAAAAGCGATCTGTCATGCTTCAGATTTCTTTTCTGTAAGGTCGCATTTCTGCAGAAGATGACAGAGAATGGCAATTGTGTAACTAAGCTTCCAGAACTAGTTACAGCTCTGGAATGCGACGACTGTTTCGCAATGCAGTGGGGTCACCGTCATATGAAAATCTTGGGAAATACCGCATCTCGGTTACCTGCTAGTTCCTGTGGGAGTGTAACTCATTCACACAACACTACAATGGTACTTTAAACTACTAGTCTACATTTCTTTGTACTTATGATTGTATTTGAAAAGAATGTTAAGGATACTTATACATACTTCAAAAGGTAAAAACAGGGAGGGGGGACACTGGGGAGGGAAGGAGGAGGAGGAGGAGAAGGAAAAAGGAGATACGCCTTCAAGTAATATGGGAAGGGGCAGGTAGCGAGGACACGGTGAAGGGGACTGGCTGTGACTTGCTGTTTGTTGAAGGTGGGCGTGAGTACACACAAGGCCATCTTCCACTGGCCCTAGTTTGTATGCTGAAATGTCCATAATAAACTGTTTTTAAAAAGGCACATACCTAGTTTTTCAGGCTTGTCTCCTAACTCAGTACCTAAAAAGGGACATCTCAGTACTATTAATAGTGGTGCGATAAATATGCCATCTTCAGAACACTGAATTACGGTTTCCAGAGTTCCTGGGGTGCATGTGCCCAACGGCAATAACAAAACCCTGACCGACAAGAATCCATGCACAGAGCGCTTCCACATCCATTACCTCAACTGATCTTCCCAGAAACACCGTGGGATACTGGCTGGCATTCTAATTTATGAAAAGGAAGTATGAAACCCAGAGAAATGAAGCGACTTTCATTTCATTTTCATTCCACAAACGAACTGAATATATAGTAGGTGTCATTCAGTTCTGACCTTGGTATTAGGAATTAAGAGACAAAATCAATTCCTTCTTTCAAGAGGTGTGTAGTCTAGTAGAAGTTTATGAATTAATTACACGGTGTGATCTCATGTTACAATGAAGTGTTTTTCAAAACAGTTTTAACCATGACCTGCAGTAAGAAATATATTTTACATTACTACCCAATATATACAAAAATATGTTTAAGTGAAACAAACGTTTCATGAAACAATTCTCTTCCTATGCATCATGCACACCGTGGTATTTTCTTTCTTTTTAAATAAATACTGATTTTTAGAGACAGGAAGGGAGAGAGGGGAGACATACACACACACACACACACACCCTGATTTGTTGTTTTACTTATTCATGCATTCATTGGTTGATTCTTGTAGGTGCCCTGACCAGGGAATCAAACCCTCAACCTTGGCCTATCAAGATGACACTCTAACCAACTGAGCTACCTGGCCACAGTACACTGTGGTATTTTTCTAATGTACCCTATTCAGTAATCTTTTCATTTTTAATAAAATGCTGGTGACAACCTCTAACAATGATTTCATTATTCACTAGTGGGTTGCAACCTACATTGTGCAAAAGTACTATGATGAGTACGGTCAGAGTTTTATCATGCAGAGTTCACAGAAGAAAACACAAACCCTGCTCCAGGGAACAAGACAGGCTTTAAAGAGGCTGGCCTCCGAGTACATTTCAATGTTAAAGTGGCAGAACTAGGGCAGAGGTCTTACAACGATTCTCTAATCACTTTCCTCTTGCAATAGCTGATCTGTTGCACGCTGGCCAAATACAAACCAGCAATAGACTGTGAACTCACTGATAAGCTATGAAAACAAGTTGTTTTCTTGAAGGGATGTCAGCAATCATTCATTCACATGTACTAATCCGCATTATGTGGCAGGGCACTTCCTATCGGCTCATCCTGCTACTACCTGTAAAACAACTATAAACATCCTGAGACTATAAAGTTTATTGTTCTATGACTCACAGTCCTAAATATTTGTCCTCTGGAATAAAGGCTTAGAAAGCAAGAAAACAGGATAATGTGTTAGATGTGAAATTAGATTTGTAATTTTTATTAACCATCAACCCACACTGTGATTTTTGTTCAACCCTCTATCTCGACAGTTTGCTGTCCGTCCAGGGCAGTTGCACCGGCTCTGTGCAGACTCAGTGAGGGGAAGAAGGAGCACAGGCAGGGGACTCCAGGAGCACTACGGGCTCATGCTGCTGCCCCCTGCTGTCTAGAAAGACAGGGGACCGACGGGTAAGAGAGCCGTGGGCTAGATTTTGCTTTGCCATTTCCTTCATCAGGAAGGCTTCCATTTTCAGGTACTTGTTTTGAGAATCCACTTTGCCCAGTTTCACCAAAGACTCATTTTGTGAAGTTGTCCTAGTCTGGTAAGGTATGTGTGCCTTTTATCCATTAAGCAGTAAGAAATAATATGTGTTTTTCCACATCGGCATGTGATCAGCTTACCATAGCACTGCTATTCATTGGGTATTCAATAAATATGCATTGAGGGTACTGATACTGACACTGAATGGAAAATATACAAAAGGAAGAAAGTTAGTTGGACTTTACCAGATTTGGAGGAACTACAGCTGTTTCCCATCCCTACTTTCCCAAAGGGAAATATGCTCTGAATATCAATGATAAAAGATTTTGTTGGCTGCAGGTTGAAAAAAATAGTAATCTTATTTAAAATCAAACCAAGCTGAACCAACCCCAAACACCAACTAGTGTCTGTACCTTTAATCATATAATTGTAGGGTCTTATTACACTGAAAATTTACTGGGCTAAGTTTGATAAGTATTAATCTAGTAACAAAGGATTGGCCAGAACGAAATGAGAAGTACATTTTTGAGAAAGTTACTAAAAAGCATAAGCCATTTATGAAGACATTCTGGCTCTTTGGATGAATCTCTGTTTGGAAGACAAGTTTAGGTGTGATACCTTTGAATATTCTAAACGAATCTGAGTAAGTCAATAAACTACAATCCACCAGGTCTTCAAAAAGATCTTCCTGTTTTAGACTACACAAAAGATCTGTTTTAAGAACACTCACTCTTTAATTTAGACCACCATGAATAACATTTCCAAAAATTTGTAAATATTTAGTTGAAAAGCAAATGATAAAACAGTAAAACAATCAAGAATAGATATGAGTTGCCCTGGCTGTCATAGCTCAGTGGATTGAGCGTGGGCTGCAAACCAAAGTGTCATAGGTTCGATTCCCAGTCAGGGTACATGCCTGGGTTGCAGGCCATAACCCCCAGCAACCGCACATTGATGTGGGTGTGTGTGTGTGTCTCTCTCTCTTCCCCCCTCCCCTCTCTAAAAATAAATAAATAAAATATAAAAAAAAAGAATAGATATGAGCTAAAAATAATATAAAACAGACTCCTTTTTAATTCACAATTATACAGAAAGAGGAGATGGGAAAAAAGACACTGAACTCTATTTGGAGGACAAAGCTGAATTCCACCAGAACGTAAGCCTGGTATCGTTTTCCTTCCATAACCCTGAACGCTCACTTGAGGTTTTGCATGAGGCATCTTCAAACAACTGCAGTCCTGTAAGCATCTCGGAATCAGTTACGTCTAAAGCCAACCTCTAATTCGCATCTACCCTTTCCTCCTGCCAGCCTCCCAAACACTCGTTCTTCTGAATTCCAGTGACCTCCAAAACGGATATGCACAAGAAAATCCACTCGGAAGGGGGTTAAAATATTAACATTTTTGTGCTGGGTACATGCTCAATTTTAGCTAATAGGGGTTTTTGTTGTGATTTTTTTTTCAAGTTAGGACTACAAACCCACTTTGGGCTTCCTCACTGTCTTCGGACCATTAGTCTAGTGCTAAGAGCTTAAATTCTCCCAGTCTCTTCCACCGCCTTCCCTCTGCGAGTCCGCCAGCAGCGCGGTGGCTCCGCCGCCCCGTGCCTTGCCCGGACTGTGGCAGGAGTCTTCTACCTGTCTCACTCCTTGCAGTATCTTTTTCCAACGCATCCTTCACTCTGCCAGCAGAAGTGTCTTCACTAGTCAGACATCACTTACCCAAAAAGCAGCACTACCTACAAAATTACCCAGACACCTTCAAGTAGTTTTCAGGGCTTTCTATGCTTTTAGCTCAACCTAGGAAAGCATGGGGGCGGCGAGGCATGAACTTTAGGCCTAGGCTGGAGTTTGACAAGCTTTGTGACTCTGGCGGGAATTGCTTAGGCTTTCTGAGCTTTTCTTTCTACCTTTGAGTGATGAAATTAATCGCTCACAAAACTGTTATAGGAATCAAATGAGACTGTCTATGAGAAGGAACCTGGCTCAGAGCCAGGCACACGAGAATTGACCAGCAAGTGTTTGACCCCTTCCTGCTCTGCTCCAGATGCCCTCCTTGGCCTCACTCGCCTTACACCGCCGGCCCTACCGTGATCCTGGCCCAGGGCACACCACCCACTCTGGAACGCTCGCTCTCTCAAATGTGACATGCATTCTCACCTCTTCGTGGCTCTGATCATACTACACCCTCGGCCTCACATGCACTTCGCTGCCTCCTCCAGGCGAAACTGCAACCATGCCCCAGGGCCGGGCCCAAGTGTCAGCTCTTCCCGGAAGTCCTCCCTCTACCCACTGACCAGAATGAACCACTTTTGCTTTGTGTGCTCCCTGCACACAGCCTGCAGCTCCATTTTAGGGTTTATTTCTTGTGTTATAATATTACTGTATTTATATTAAATACATAATTAGGTTTACATATATGTTACCTGCATGAATTATAAGTGTCTTGAAGGCAGAAAGCATGCTTTTCTTCTTGCTATTCCCAGCAATTAACAACTTGTACTGGAAGGGATTTAACGTCTGCTGATTGAATAAATAAATGTATCAAAACATTTTCAAACGAAGTAAATTTTTACCAGAAAAAAACACCACTTATATTTCCACATTTGAAGTAACTTTTAGGAAAAAAAAAACTCCTACCTGAAAAATATACCATTATTTAATATTTATAATACAAAAATTAAAAATAACAAAGAAATGAATGAACACTGGTACATTTTGATACTTCAGACTGAGTACATACAACAAAATATTATCTTTAACCTATTAAACTGATTTTAAAAACTTATAATATCAATTCTATCCACTAATAGAATACCAATGAGTAAATACTTGTAGAGAATAGACATCATTCAAAACTGAGAATTAATGCTTTAGTTTAGAAAAAAATATTAAGAAGTGCTTTTCCTTAATCACGAAGAAGGCAGAGTGGGCAAACATCTGACTCGCGATCTGGCAGGGAGCAAAGCGCCTGCCCTGGAGGCTCGGGAAGGACGCGGCGGCGGGCATTCCGCTCAACCGCAGGTCAGTTTCGTGACTTGTTCCCTCCGAGCCACTCTCCCCGCCAATCAGGGAAAACCCCGCCCCTTTCTCATGGTCCGTCCACCTGCAGAACTGATGGAGCCGCCATTTATGAGATGGCTATGACCACGTACATCTAGGACCCCGCCCGCAGGCCTTCTCCTGCCTCCTGCCTCCTGTCTCGTGGATCTGGGGACTGTCCACCCGAGGGGGACACAGACGGGGATGAGTGCGGAGGTCCTTCTGACCTGAAGGGAACCTGGAGAGTCCGGGTAAGCTTGTTGTGCAGTAAAGGCGGATGCTACGACTGCCACGGGGTGGCCGCAGGTGTTCCAGACTGTGCCAGCCACGGCCGCGAGTGCGGCACTCACCGGGGGGCCCTCTGCAAAGGAGGACAGGGCCGCCAAAGGAAAACGATGCAGAGTGAAGATGACAGGGGGAGAGAACAAGCTCTGAAGGGCAGTGCCATGGAAGGGGCAGCAAAAAAAGGAAGCTAAGGGAGAAAGCAGAAATGACCAGATTGCCACACAGGGAGGAGTAAGGGGGACAGGGAAAGTTGTTTCTTCCTCCCTTTTGTCTTCCTCCCCAAATTTTCTGCCCCGTTTGTGCTTATTCCCCGATTTTCTCTCTTGTCCACCCCTCCCAAAACCATTTTTATTCACCAATGTCACTCCCACTGGCTCTCCGACAATCCTTCCTTGGGAGGCGGGAAGTGGAAACCTGGGGAAGCCTTCATCTGGAGTAGCCTGCAAGGCTCGGACTGGCTCGCCAACCGCCCCTCCCCGGGCCCCCAGGCATCAGGTATGAGATGGAGAACTGATCCCGGCTGCAGACACGAGGGGGCACGGAGCGGAGGGAGCAGCTGTTCACCTCTCTGCTTTCTGTTCCTGGCCATCCCGTGTCCTCACTTGCACTGTCTTCGGTTACAAAGGATGCACTGTCTTCGGTTACAAACGACCCACGCGGAGGTCCCATGATGGGAATTTACCAGCTGATAACTGTATGGTCACCTTCCCTTTCTGGCGAGTTTATGAAACGTTATTTTAAAATGTCAAGATTGGACATGTTTAAAAGAAAGTCCACACAAAGACGGAGCCACGAGAATACTGAGTCAACAACAGCTGTGAGGTCCCCAGGGTGGGGAGGCGTCTGTCTCCACAGAGCATCCCAGCGCGCCGGTTTAATGCACCACGGAAAGCCCGAGACTCAACGCTTGCTCTCAGTTTCCTTGAAGGAAACTGTGCATTCTCCTTTACAAACAAATGCAATGGCCGTACCGAATCAAAAGTGTAAATAATTACTCAGTGTTACATCTGTGGGTGCTAAGCGAGGGCAACTTCAGAGACCCAACAACCCACCCTGAGTCAACAGAAACAAGTCTATTGATTAATTCGTCTTTTGCACACCACCACTTGAAGAGTAATAACAGGGGACCAGAAAGTGCACCCGTCCCCGGAGCGTGCTACGTGACACCCCGCCAGGCAGGATGAGAATCCGGCCACAACTGCCCCAAGCTGTGCTGCCTAAAGCGAAAACTAAAACGTCCTCGAAGACCACTCTGTTTGGCGAACAAGTAGCATTTGTTCTCGTGTTCAGAGAAAACACTTTCCTGTAAAAATAGATCAAGAAATAAACAGGAAGCACCTTGCTCAATAAATGCGCCCCAAGGCACGATATGAACCGAATGAAGTTGTGAGGACCCCCCCCCCCCCCCCCCCCCCCGGGAGAGCGTCCCTGCTCCCTGGACCTTTGGTCCTTGCTTCTAAGGGCAACGGCCAAGCTGACCACTGCACGTCTCCCGCCTGGAGCTCCCTCACACCTGGACGGAGCCCCGAGAGAAGCGAGACCTGCAGGGCGGGCAGACTCTGGGCAGCGGGGCTGGCTGTCGGAAAGGAACGGCTGGGCCTGAGGTGGGTGGAGTGCGAAGGGCGGAAAGAGGTGGTGGAGCGCGGAGCAGCCCCGGGGTGAAAGAGGGCAGCCGCCTTCAGTGGAAGGGGTGCGCTGGGCCGGTTCCAGGCCCCATCCTCTCACCGGGTCCTCCGCAGGGCGGAGCGAGCCCACGGTGGCCTGTGGGGTAACTGTGACAACAGGAAGCCCTCGGACCCGGCGCAGTGTGGGGGTGAGCAGGGGCAGCCTGAGAAGGATGTGCTGAAGACGGTGTAAATCACTCTCAGCAGCAGCCCACGGCAGAAGACACTTTGTTTTAGCAACACGGAGTTTAGCAAAGGTACATCCAAAAAATCACTCATAAAAAAAAAAAGAAATCAAGTGCCCCACAAAAGAGATCCCAGTTACTGGGGTGCTGACGTTCCATCTTCTCCTCCTTCTAAGAGTTCTTTCTTTAGCCTCAACGAAGCCAGTCAACAGGAGGCAGTTTACGTAATGGTTAAGGGCACGGGTTCCGCAGCCAGGTTTCCTGGGTTTGAATCATGATTATAAAGTTAGGCCGGTTGCTCAACCTCGGTGAGCCTCAATGTGCTCCTTTGTGAGGTGGGGAAGACTCCGCCAGCCGCCTCACGGCACCTCCACGGACTGGGGCACAGGGAGCACTCAGAGAAGGTCGGCAGCTGCTACGGGTTTAAAAAAGTGCTACCACTGCAAGATCATGACATCCTTGTGCCTAGACTTTTTTTTAAAAAGCGTATGATTAATGTCTTTAATAATCTGCACATCTGCCTGAGTTAAGAACGTTATTTCTTGAAGGCTTATTAGCATTTCTGCCTCAAGTATTTCAGTTCCAGGCATATAATAAGAGCTCAATAAATGTCTGAAAGGAAAAGAACAAAGCTTGCAAACCCAATAAGGTGAGCAGTTGTAATATTTATCCTATAAACAAAGTCAGATTTCACGAGCTTTTACTGAATGCCCACTTTAGGCTAGGCCCTGCATGAAGACTCCGGTATCTTAACACATTTCTGTGGACTGAACACAGCCACGTACCTACAGCAACCCAGCAGCTGCTGGGCCAGGCCGAAGCTCTTTTAGGCCAGCCCCGGGTTTACAGCCTGAACAGGGTTGGTTAACAATCTCACTGAGTAAATTTTTAGGCCAGACAAATAGCTCATTCATATGCCGCTGCCACTAGCAGTGAGGGTCCTCCTGACCACAGCAGAGGGGATGCTACGGCCGGACTGGCCTTCTCTCCCCTTGGTCCAGGGCAGGGCGGCAGTGCCCTCTGGGATATAAAAAGCACCTTGGGGATGTTTTTAGCACCTACACAGCCCAAGTCAGAAAGCCCAACTTTAAAGGATCTTTTTTAACCACAGAATAAGGAACTATGTATTACATTCAAGATTTGGCTGCAAGTCAATTTCCAAATGTTAGTTCTTCATGAAATCATCATACATCTCAGGGAAAATTCAAACCTATCTCAGCTCTTTTACTTTTTACTTTATTGGCAGGAAAATTCCAAGCCAGAGTAAATGAATAAGTAGATTTCAGTCTTCTGAAAGAACTTTGGGTGTGGCTGAGATAGCTAACTTTGAAAACTTAGCAACACAGGATATATTATGAGTAAGTTCTTTCTTTTTTTTTTAAATAATGATGCTAACTCACCAGATCCTTCTGAAAGAGTCCTTTTATTAATTTCAATGAAGTCAAGTAGAGAACAAGTTGTAATATGAAACACAATTTATGCAACTATGTTGAAATTCTCTGCCAGAGTTACATCTTCTAATGTAAGAATTTAATGGTAAAACAATTTCAAAATAATAACAAGCATTGGGTTTAGGTTCACTTTGGTTTTTAGGCTGTCACAGAAAACTCCTTTTTTACAAATCACTGAAGTCCTAAGGAAAAATGATAGTGCCTTTAAATAAGTTTTTTAAAAACTCATGTTCCCGACAGCTTATAATAAAAGAGCTGAAACCAAGCCTCCACTGAAATTATATTGTTAGGCAACTCCAAGAACTAAACACAAAAACATGTTAAAATAAAGATTGCAACATCAAGGGAAAACCATGCTCATATATGCAGCTTGAGACTCGCAGCCATGTCTGCCCCCAGCCCAGAGGAGACCAGCGGGTTCTGCAGAGGTTTTTCCTCCAGTCGGCCGCACGCTGCTCACTCCCTCCGCAGCCCCACAGGCTGCTGGGGGTAAAGCATGCAGTTAGCTGAGGGGGCCGATAAGAAATCCCGTGGGTGGGTCTGGTCGCCTTTCAAAACCAAGGAACTTCTCACTCTATAACCTTTACTAACAAGAGAGAAGTTTGTAAGTCATGCAGCCAGCTTAACTACAAGGCAGGCTGTGTTGCATGCCCCACGTTAAAAAAAGAGAAGAAAGAAAAAGAAAGAGCTTTCTGAATGGCACGGTTCCTCTTGTCAGGTTGTGTCAGAAAATTAATGAATTCCACTTGGTAGTGTTACTAGGCTCATTCCGACAATGGTTTTCAGGCCACATGATGTTTCCGATCAGAAAAGCCCAAGCCTCTAAAAGAAAATCTCCATGACATTTTATTAATTCTTTATAAAATAAAGTAAGTCTTGGAACCACAGGAGAATTCTGAGAATCTGGCTTTTTCAGAAAGCCCAAGAAAAATACTTCAGTTTCACCATTCTCAAATTCATTTGACTTTGAAACAAAATAAACATATTACTCTATTTAATATCATTGCACAAGCGAATTCACAAGAATGAAATGTGTTCAGAGTTCCTAGAAAAAATGTAGCAATACAGGCTGCCAACTTGTTCAATGTCAAGCTCTAGGCAGGGTAGCAACACCAGCAGTAAATGACTCAGAGTGAGTCACACTTAAGCTATTTTTGCTTTTAAAGTACTGCCAGGCACTGTGTTAATATTCAACCCAGAGTAAATTTAGCCCAACGCGAAAACAAGTGTTTCCATGGTTGCCTCTTCCTGGTGTTTATGGTATATACGTAGCCATTAGGCACAGGAAGCCAGCCAGATAAATTAAGTAGAAATGCTCATCCTTCATTTATATCCAGGCCTTGGAACACTGGAAACACGATATGCAGTTTTTGGCTGTTCTTCCGCCTCCTTCCGTCTATCTGCCCCTCTAGATCCAAAAAACGAATGTTACAGCATATACTATTAATGATTCATTTAAAAGTGTGTACCATTAAAGTGCCTCCAGTGGACTGCTATTCACGGATTTTATGTGGCTCTGTATTAAAAGTCACAGCCACTCACATTTCTCTGATTGGGCAGCCACAGGGGACTAAAATGCTCAAGAATTTGCAAAAACAGCAGCAAATGTGCACTGCTGATACCAAATGGAATCCTTCTACAGTCTCACGTGCAACGAATGACCGGTCTGGGAATGTGGTAATGTGAACACTCAGAATGTGTTCAAAAATACTGGTTATGGAAGACGAATGGAGAGAATCATACAGATTTGAAAAAAATCTCAATTTTTCAGAATGTGCTATTCAGATTGCAAAAGCACATGGAGTTCTTACCTTTGAGTAGCACGTTAAATTCAAAATAGATGCTAGGACTGCTCCCCCAAAAAAGTCCGCCTGCCAGTTTACAGCCACTACCACCCTCAGCATTATCTATCCAATCTGCACTGCTGTTGTTACACACAGTGGTCAGGTACGCTGTGCAGTAAAAAAAAAAACCCACTAAAGCCAGCTATCCCAGTACTGGTTTTCCATGTAGGATACATGCGCCTCAGAGAATACGCCAAATCTTAGCAGTTCTACTGATAATTGACTCTTACGGAAAACAGCTAGGTTTTGCCACTAACGTACTACTGTACGTACTGACACTAGGGAGAGCGTGTAAAGACGCACCAACACAATGCTGGGAGGCGTGTGCCCCTGGGGGTTGGACTGGTCGAGGGGAGCTCCAAGGAGCGGCCTCCCGGAGGGCCGCAGCCTTCTCCGCACGTTCCATCCCAGCACCGCGTGTTTTCGCGTCTCAGTGGCCACTGGCGCAAAGGCAGTCAAGTGGAAAAGGCTAGGTCAGCAAGCAACTGGAGAAGACAGAGAAACGGTAACCTGAGTGCGGCAGCGAGACGGGGAGAGAGCTCGGAGTCCCTCGGCGTAGCTGTGAGGGCAAAGCTGGGCCCACGGGCGGCCGCGCAGACCAGCCCGACAGAACGAGCCATGCTCTGACACACACTGGCCGGGTGTCGAGATCCCCGGACCACCCGGACTCCCTGAACATGTTAATGGAGGTCCAAAAGCGACAGTATTTTCGGTGAGCTGGGCAGGCCCACCACAGGTGCAGTGACAGAACGGGGCCATCTTCCACAGCACATGGCCCCCACGGAACAAGTGTGAAAGGGGTGCCCCGGGGTGCAAAAGGTGAGGACTCCTAAAATAGTCTTTCACTTGCTTCAATGGAATCTCTAACTCCGTGGAAAGAATCTAGCACATGCGGTAGGTGTTTAATAAATCTCTGTGGAATGAATGGAAGGAATACATTACTTGTATACCCACCAAACATCTTATCTGAAACCCACGCAGTCTAAAGCTCTGCATTTGTTATCTGTACGTTAACTATATAGGTAATTTTCAGGATCTGAAAGCCTGAGGGACTATAAATAATTTATAAGAATTTTCTTGCTTTATGACTCCTTTGACTACTGATTTCACTAATGCTACTAATACCATAGTTCAGGGATCTTGGTTATCTTGACCTGAAAGTTGCAGATTAGAGGAGCATAAACAGTGAACCTTCACAGAAGGAACATATTAAAATCTAAGCAGAAGTGAAGATGGGGAGGGATGAATTGTTAAAGCGTGAGATTTCTCTAAGGCCCCGAAACTGCCCTGTACATGATCACGGTGGACACATGCCATTACGTCGGGGCCCGAGCTCCCACCACTCAGCTTCCTTTCCTGCCTGCCGGCTCTGACCTCATCTCTCCATCGTTCACAGGAGCCCTAATCCTGGAGGCCGGATTCCGGATTCCCTCGTTCCCACGGCACTGGGTGCTCTAACTACTTCCCAGCCCGTCCACCTCGCTCTGACCTATGACTTGTCTTGACCTCACTGTTTGTGTATGCTCGGGCTGGAAGGGACTGGCCTGGCTGCTGACCCTTGGTACTCTAAACCTTGATACAGTTCCCTAATTCTGTCTACCAACCTTGTATTTGTCTTGCCGTACGGCCCAGCCCAGACTAATAGTAATGACACACAAAGAGAACGTGGGGAAATGGCATAGGCACAAAATCGTAATATCCAAAAACATTTCTTAAAACTAGAAATAAAAGTTTATTATTCAATGTGTGATGATTCTCTATAAGGCTCCCAGGAGCAGAATTTTATTCTACCTTCTAACTTCCTACCTCACTTCCACATTCACGGGGTGTCCGAAATATAAAACACAAGAGTTGATTTGGAAGCGGGAGGAGAAGAGGGGAAGCACTAGTGCCTTATACAGACTTTACTATTTATGACACGAAATCACCCCCTGAACATGCTTATTTACTAAAATACCAGGGAGCGGCCGAGGCCCGTGAATGACATGGGCGTTCCAGTCACAGTTCAGAATGGCTAACCCTTCGGCCAAGTGAGAGTGCAATTAAGAGCACGACTAGTTTCCTGTTCTCTGTTAAGAGGGAGATAACCCTGCGAAGACTAACAAGGCGTTTTCCTACGGCCTGACTCATCCTGCCTTAGCGGCCTCCAAGGGAAAGCCACAGGGCAGGGGACGGAAGCTTAGAAAGAAACAAGAACACAAATGTTCAAGATTTCTTCTTTATAAAGGGCATCTATTTTTTTTCAAAGGAAGTTTTTTTTCTTCCCTTGTCTCCTTTTAGAAAAGGCAATTGAACTATGATCCTTTGGTATCATTTACTGCTAAATGCAATTTTTAGATCAGAAAATATTACTGCACAGTGACTTATCTGATTTTCTCAACAGATCGGAGAATGTTCTTCACATTAAGTCTATGACATGAAGTGAACGGGACACGGCCTCTGCCCATCTGCCTGCCTGCCCCGAGCGCCTGAATTAGCAGGTGGACTAGAAGAAGGCACCTTTCCCCCAGGGACACCAGGCACAACACACCCTGGGTGATTAGAACACAGGCCAGCACTTAGTCCCCCCGTGCCTCCGCAGCCTGGTGCTGGGTGTGGTGTGTGAGACACTGTGTGACGGTGTAGTGTGTAAGAAACACTGGTGTAGTGTGTGAGACACTGTGTGACGGTGTAGTGTGTAAGAAACACTGGGTGTAGTGTGTGAGACACTGTGTGACGGTGCACAGCAGACCTCTCGTAGCCCGCAGCTGGAAATAAGTCATTGTAATAAAGGCACCGTTCAGATTCCGGGAGGCAGTACTGTCCACCCCACGATGTCACTTCACCTAACCAACCACCCATCCCAAATTTGCAAACTAAGATGTCAAAATAATTCTTCTGTTGGCAATGCCTTTCAGTGGTTTGATACCGAACCACTTACCTGAATCCTGCTCCCTCCCTCCAACTTCAGCGTGATTAACCACCTCACCGCCCGCTGGACTCCTCTCACCCTGCTGTCTGGGGAGGTACACATAATCACCTGGCTGTGAGCGAGGCCTCCCTGCACAGCTCAGCCGGGTCCCTGAGCTGCTTCATTACCCAAGACTGACCTCTTTTATGAGATTATGCCTGCCTGGCTCGGCCAGCTCTGCAGAGCGCACCCAGAAAGGCTCCATCTAGGGCTGTTAGGGAACAAGTCACAGAATCTCACTGGTATCTTCAAGTGAGTTTGTGTTAGCATCTCTAATAAGGTAAGTGTCTGTCAGTGGGCTAGAGCATCACAAACTAGAACTTTTCTTTAAAGTGAAGGAATATAAAGTCAATGAAAATAGCAGATCATTCAAAGAGCTGATCAGGTAAGGGAGACAGACAGAAATATTCCAAAGGTAACAAGCTACGTAAAACAGAGTAAGAGTGGCTTGCCTGGGATGTGCAAATGGCAAAGGCCAAAAGGTTTAACAGCACCTGCATTGACCAGTGTGTAGAAACAGGCTCTCCTGTACCTTCTTGATAGGAGTTTAAATGAATATAATCTTTATGGAGAGCGATTTGTCCTCCACGATACAATTTAAAAATTCACATATGCTTTGACACAGCAATTTCACCATCACTTATCTTACAGATATAGGTCCACCTGTGTGGAATTTTGCATGTGTAAGAATATTTATTGCAGCAGTGTCGATAACAAAGAACAAAGAACGATAAAAAGAATGAGGAAGCACTACATGTACTAATAAAAAAGAGCATCCAAAATCTATTAAATGAAAAAGGAAAGTAGAACAGTGGGCTTAATATGCCACTGTCCAAACACACACACCCCTGTGCATGCATGCGCACGTGCGCGCACACACACACACACACACACACACACACACATTTCGACCAACATACATAGGCCACCAGCTGCAGTTAACTGCCTCCACGGAGGCAAAGACCTTACTTTCATCCCATAGTCTTTCATACTTTGTGAATTTTACACTACACAGATATACCATGTACTCAGAAAGATCTGTTTGCTCTTTCTACCTCTACGCTCCAGAAAGGAAGAGACCATCTCGTGCAGGCGTGGCTCACAGAGGCTTCCCACCGGGGGCCCTCTGAGCGAAATCAGCCGGGGGACGGGCTGGTGAGGAGGACAGGCACAAGAGGAACCCA
Organism: Phyllostomus discolor; assembly: GCF_004126475.2. Taxonomy (NCBI): domain Eukaryota; kingdom Metazoa; phylum Chordata; class Mammalia; order Chiroptera; family Phyllostomidae; genus Phyllostomus; species Phyllostomus discolor. Next base: position 129,508,151 of record NC_040909.2, on the reverse strand, counting down.
GCTTTGTCCGCAAAGACAAGGGGGGTCAGAAGGAGAGACTAACATTATGCAGACACCGAATGCTGCTCCCTTTCCACATTTCTCTCTCGGTAAGTCATGTGCATGAACACACGATGCAACCCATTCATTTATCAAATGTCTGTTATGAGCCAGGAACTATGATAAATGCCGAGAGCACAAAAACCAGTGAAACCCAGGCCTCATTCTCGAGGAGCTCTCTGTGGAAAATGCCACAGGGAGACAGAAGAGGCTTTCCACACAGAGGAGCCTGACTTGTGTGCATCTGAGAGTGATGATCGAGCCACTCTACAGGACGTGGTGCCAACGCTGGTGCTGCAGGCAGCGACAGCGACCTCTCCCACGGCATGTAGTGAGCGCCAAGACACTGTTCTAAGTCACCCTCCCATATTAATTCACTTAATTTTCACAACAACCCTGTAAAGAAGGTATATTATTATATACCATTTTAGCAGATGGAGAAACTGAGGCACAGAGATTTTTTTTTTAAAACCTAAAATCCATACTGGCACAGCTAGTGAGGGACTGGACCCAGACGTGAGTCCAAAAAGTGTGGCTCTAGAACTAACCTATGACCTACTAGTGACCCTGAAAGAATAAGGGCCAATCTCAGGATAATTAATACCCCCTCATATTTAGTTGCATAGGACTTTGCAAAATATTTTCATGGTAGGTCACTTTCAATTTACAATAGCCTTGTGATCCATTGTCTTTGTAATGAATATACATTCTAACTATTAAAATAAATGAAGTAAAAACAGTTATAAATCCTCAAAAGTCCCGTCACTGAAAATAACTGAAGTAGTATGAAAGCTTCTCTTAAAGAGTTCGATAAAAATCCATCACATTCAAATTAGACAATACACTTTAAGCATCACTTTCCATAGGAAAGACAACAAGATAAATTAGAGAATGGGATTCACTGTGTATTATTGTAAATGGCACTTAAACAGTGGAGTACTACCTCTGATTTACTTAAATAAAAATTATGATTCTTATATTCTACTTTTAACTATATAGTTAGATTGAATATTTGACAGTTAGTTTACATGAAAATAGTGTGCTATTCAATTAACAATAAATAAAATTCATTTTAATCAATCCTTCTTCTGAAAATAGTTTAAATTGTTAAAACAGGACAAACTAGAAGTGAAAGTGTGAAAAGCAAATCCACTGTCTGATTTAGGAAAGGAAATTCCCCAATTTCTTCCTATTCGCTTAGCTCTTAAACAGATCCAGATACGCTTGTAGAAAGCACCAGCTGACATTACTCAACGGGGGTTTCCTTACTTTTGTCAAATTTGGATTCCCTTATCAGCAGGGACACACAGTATTTGTTTGTTTTTCAGTTTTTAATCAATACATGACTAAAGGGGGCAGTCCTCGATGTAAGTAAAACGTGCACTTCCCTTACACAAATCACACATCCTGGCAGCTGGTCACCTGACTCCTCCTATCCGTCTCACCCAACAGCTCGCAGTTTACATTCTCCAGTGGCACTGACCATTTTGCTTTGAATTACAGTTACTTTAAACACTGGTTTCTCTGCTCCACTCAAAGGGCTAAGTCACGGCCGTCTGTGTACTACCTCTGACTAAAGCCCAGTCCCTGACACAGTAATCATACTTGTCCGACTGAAAGGATACAAATTTTGCCTATTTTTTTTAAAACACAAACTTCCTGAGAGAAAAGAATATGGCACACGTTGCTTTCTTCTCTATGCCCGAATACCTGGCCCAGTGCCACACACAGAAGAGCCACTCAGAGACAGATATCCGGTTGTATGTCAGTTTTACTTATGTTAAATGATCTCTTGAGTTGCTTCGGTATCTGAATAAACATGTCTCTGATCAAACAAGTGGATGACTCAAAAAAGTGAGATTACTCCAAATACCCCTTGCTTTTATGGGTTGCATAACAAGAGAGAGTTAACACCACCCACGCACAGCCCATGCTGTCTCAGCAGTTAAAGACTGATAATGGGGCAGATGAAAAACCTGGCCACCCCCAGACCTTGCCTTGTAGTGGCTTGGACCACTGAAGTCTGGCAAAAGTGAGACTGTGTAATTTCCAAGCTGAGATCTCAAGAGGTCTTCTCTGCTCCTGCTGCTGAGGCTCTTTCTCCCTCCTGCCATCCTATGAACAACCTGGCCTAGACCACATAGACTGGGGGGAAAACTGTCCCACCTGAGGGTGCCCTAGACTAAGAAAGCCCACGCCAATCAGGCAGCGGACTGCAAATGTGTGAGTGAGCCCGGCTGCATCAGCTGAAGAATCGCCCAGCCAAACCCAGTCCAGATGGCCAGTCCCCAGAAGCGTGAGCCCAATGAAAGGTGGTTGCTCTAAGTCACTGAAGTTTTGGGGTCGTTCGTTCTACCACAAAAGCTAACTGGGAGAGCTGGAGACTCATCACCACTTAAATGTAAAACAGAACATTTACAAGGTGGCATGATACCAGTCTCTATTCCACAGCAGTTTTGACCTTTATAGCCAATGAAAGTCATTGCTGAATGTTTAGTATTTATTTTAAGTAATCATAAAATCCTAATTGTGATAAAAGCACAACTTCTAAATAAAAATAGCTTTGTGACTGATTTTTAAAAACCTATTATCTAATAAATGAGTACGCTTCATCTTATCCCCTTATGCACCACGGGAATTTTTTTTAACTACACAATGTGTTCCTTGCTTGAAGTCGGCTATGACTTCTAGTCTTCAGGGCTTTACACACCTGTGCCTGGAAGAGTCAAAACAAGCAGTGAAGCAAAGTCTTCAATCAATTCTACTAACAAGGAGGAGAAATGCCCCCCCCCAAAAAACAATGGCTAATTCCACCACCTCCAAATCTCATCAGATTACAGAATTTTGTTCATGACTTTTGAAATATGAAGCATATGAGCAATTTTCGGTTTAGAAGCGAAAACTGTGTGCATCATTAGTAATAGGAAATTCAACTCTAGGAAAAGAAAATGATACTAAAACAAACTCCCCCTTTACTGCTGTTGGCCTGAAAGCCCCTCGGTCCTCCTTCCAGCCACCTGAGCCTTCCTCTCGGCTCCTCCTTTTCCTCCTCTCCTTACCAGTCTCTTGGACTCGTCCTCTCGCGGGGCCACCTCTCTCCCACAGCTCCAACAACCACGTGGGAGGACACGAGGAGCCTCTCTCCCGCTCATCAGCCATGGTCTCTCGCCAAAGCTTCCCTCGTTTCCCACCATTCCCTGAAGATCTGAGCCCAAACCCGGCACCTTCAGTTCCGTGTACTGGACGTTCAAGTCCCCCTCCCCACCTAAAGACCACCTCTTCCATGAGACTTCTTACTACTTTTAATGGTATCACCTTTTCCCCAGTTATGCAAACTAGAGACCTCAGAGCCATCTTCAACTGCCTATTTTCCTATTGTTTTAAATGAATTGACAAATCCTGAAGATGTAACCCCCCCCCCCCCCCCAACACCTCTGGCATTCATTCTCCCTTTTCTAATTCCCCGTATGCAATGTTTGCACTGCTGGTCCAGTATGTGACTGAACCATTTAACAAGTCCTCTTGCCATCCCAATGTATTCCATGTACCACAACCAGGCTTATCTTCTTAAAGTTAGAATCTGATCAGATGGCTCACCCGGTGAAAAACTTCATGCTCCCATAACTTCCTAATTAAACATCCTATTCAAGGCAACAAATAGCTCCATAAATCAGTCCCAACTTACCCTTGTCATCTTACCTGCCACGTCCTTCTGATCTAACTGGACTACTTGCTGGTCCTCATGTCCTGTGTCTTGCTGTACTTCTGTCTATGGCTTACAGTATCTCCCTACTCAATAATGGTGCCCAGAGTGCATATGCAATATTTGCACTGCCTTAATCTTTAATGTTATGTGAGAAGGCAATTCCTAAACATTTCATTTTTTAAAATGAATTTTCATAAATTTCTTGATTATTTCCAAATTTTCCTGTTGGATCTTACTGAGAAACATCTTTGTATTTGCATTTCTGATTATTTTATTAGAATTGATTCCCAAAAGTACAATTACCAAGAGAACATTTTAAAGAGTCCTGGCACACATTTTGTACCTGTAATATTCAAATGATTACAGATATCTTAAATGATCACTGTGATATCAAAGCTCAAGCTTGATCCTCGGGTACGGCTGGTGGAATACATTATGTACAATGTTGGTGTTTATAACCTATAACTCTGCCATGCTTCTCCCAACTCCCTACTCCTTCAGGGCCTCTTCCTCTCCTCCCCCAGGCATGACCTCCAGTCTCCAGCCCGTGCAATTACCAGAACTCAACTGTAGGCCCATGGCCATCACAGCAAAAACAAAGAATAGCTCACTGCTTCTCAAAGCTTGGAATTGTAAAACCATAATAACATACTTTCTATTTTTAAAAGTGAGGTTATGAGGGAACTTGTATTCAAGGCAAATGAGTCAGTTAAGATGAGAAAGTTAATATAATTCAGACAGCATGTCTGTGCTGGCATGTACCCTCGCCACCCGCAGTGGACACAGGATATTTTATTTTAAAGGGCAGTATCAGTACATGTTCACATATCAGATTATAAACTGGATGCCAGCGATGGTTTCCATTTTGCACACTCTTCAAACAAAATAACTAGCGTGTTTCAGTGCTCCCATGAACACTGCCTCGCATCCCTCTTTTCCTGCTGCGCCATCTCACACGCTCTTCGCTACGCCTCTCCAAGAGTAAACTTCTCAGAGGCCCCGCATTGTGGGTGTGTGCTTCCTCTACCTTCGGGAAGATTCCCTGAGGTCAGCGGCATCTGTGCTGAGGCAGAAGGACAAACCTGCCTAACCCCTAAGGGAGGAGAGGGAGGGCAGGGTACGAGAACATTCCAGGAGGAGACCAGCAAGCGGGAAAGCCTGGAAGGGGAAGACAGCAACCCTTCCCAGGGCCTGCAAGAGTCCAGATCCAGGGGCTGGAGGAGGGGGGGGGGGAGGAAGTGGACAAGAAGCCTGGCGCCAGAGTGGTCTGCACTCCGGCGGGGCTGGGGGGAGCCTCCGACAGGCCACCCGAGGGGTGACCGTGACCAGACCTGTGCTTTCGAATGATCTGAATGATCGGTCACTGGCAGAAATCGCGGAGGCAAGTATGGAGCAGGAGGCAGGGAGGGGCTGAGGGTAAAACCAAAAGAGCGCAGCAGTCGCAGGAAGAAACGGGGAAGGGAACCATAGGGGTGTGAGGAATGGGACTGGACGGCACATCTCGGTAACCGGCTGAAAATTCTTACTCATTTCTTTGGAGGAGTAATATTTTTTTCACTTTTGATAAATAAAGATCAGATACAGAAGGAAAATATACCTAAATAAGCCACTACTGTATTTTCTTGACTCTAAAACCCTATCAAATGTACGAAGCATTGTCCGTGTAATTACTTTGGTGACGTGACAGGAGAGACAGAGGTTAAGGTTGTTAAGGCAGGAAGTAAAAGTTCTGGAGTCTGACTTGTAAGTTTCTTGCTTTATACCATTGAAATGAAGTCCAAGAATACAGCCCTCCCAGGGAAACAAAGTAAGTACTTTCCACCAGTAAGCTCCCAATGGTCACACTGGGCAAGGAAGGCTGCCACCAAGTCTGGGGACACCTCCCGCCAGCTGGCAAGCCCACTTGAGCTGAGAGCACCGAGTCTGCCCAGGCGGCCTTGCTGGGAAGGGACAGACACCTGCCCCGTCCTCTCACCCCCAGGGAGAGTGTGGCCAAAGTGCCTGCCGTGGGATATCTGTCGCTGGGGAAAAAGGTGCCACGCACTAGGTTTTAGTCCCCCACTGCTCACCCTTCATTCATTCCCCAAACACATGGAAAGCTCTGGCTCCATTCCAGGTGCTGATCTAGGCACTGCGGAGGGCACCTAAATGTTTCTCGAATGAATTAAATAATAAATGTAGGAGGCACACAAACAGGAAGACATGAACATTATATGAAAATTTTAAATCTTAAGAAAGAACTTCATGCTCAATATCACTGGTCATCAGGAAAGTGTAAATGAAATTCGCAATGAGAAACCACTGCACACTTACCAGAATGGCTGAAATGAAAAACAAAACCAAAATAACCACACGCTAGTGAGGGTGAACGGCATCTGCCCCTCTCTGCACTGCAGATGGGAATGCAGAACAGTGCACGATACTAGAAAACAGTCTGTCGACTTCTTGTAAGTTAAACATGTTATACTTACCATGTGAGCCTGGATATTTATCCAAGAGAAATGAAAACTTAGTGTCACATAAAAACCTGCCCATGGCTGTTTGCAACAGTTTTATTCACAATGGCCCCAAGCCGGAGACAACTGAGCTCTCCTTCGGCTGCTGACCGATGCACAGGCTCCGGCACACACTCATCCGCAGGGCGAGACATCGCTCAGCAACACAACGCAACAAGACGAGGACATCAGCAACACCACGGACGAACCTCAAAAGCGTTCTGTTCGGTGAAAGAAGCCACCTGAGAGTCTACATGCTCTGTGATTCCACGCATGCAACATTACGGAAAAGTTACAACTATGGAGAAAAGGACGCAACACTGGTTGCCAGGGGCTGGAAACGGGGGGGAGGTATCAACTACGAGGAGGCACCCACAATATACATACAACAATGATGAAACTTAAACCCTCCCAAGGCTGGAAATTAGTGACTTGGCAAGGCAATTATTTTCTTAAGTGTGATGCAGACCGTCTGCAGGACACCAGGATCGGGCCTCCTATTCTGGGTTCAGGCTGCTTTCCGAGCACGGATGGCATCACACCCTCTCCAAATTAGTCCCCATGGCACGTCCACAGCTCCCAGTGTGCGTCCGAACCTGCGGCTGACTCATTTCTCCCTTGATAACTGAACCTTTCTTTCCTAATAACTTTAATTATAGCCACCTCTCATCCTGAAGCTTCGCCTTTCCCCAGGAATGTATCTGTTATCCCTGTGACCTCCTGACTATGAGACAGAGGGCAAATATGTCCCCTCCGCGATGCAGTTTGCTGAGAACAGAGCCTGCACTCCTCACGCACTCCTCTCCTGCACGTGGAGGTCCGGAAGAGGAGAGAGGTGATGTATGTGTGTGGGATTACTGCTGCAATGTCTGAGGCAGATTTCATGGGATCTGTTCTAAGCGTGCAGTGCAATCAATATCCCATCCCTGTCTGACATAACATAGCAACCAATCACACAGGAAGTGACTTTCCTAGGTACTATTTATTGAATTTTTCAGTATTGCCAAAACCACAGGATCTGGGAAAGGAGGACCCGTTGTGAGTCTCCCTCTATCTACTGCGTGACCTTGAGCAAATCACTTACCTTTAATGAGTCTCACTTCTTTATCTATCAGAGGAGACTACGTGTTTCTCTAGGGCTACTTCGAAGGTGAGGCGAAGCACAAAGGAACTACTACAGGATGTCTGGTGGGATCCCCACTACCCCCTCTCCGAACAGAAGCGACCAAGCGAGAGAGTCTCTCCGTGTCCTCCGAGCACGTCAGTGCGGATCTGCGGGAGACCCGAACACACCGTTCACTACCCAAGAGTCCCAGGGTGCTGAGACATCAACAGCAACGCACGTGCCGGATGTAAGGACCGCACCCTGCGCCCCGGTGGGCACTCAGACAAGCGCTGCCTGCAGTGACTCACTAAGCCAACGAGCATTCACGAGGCACCGCAGGCACGGGGCACCGTACAAAGCCTGGTGATTGTTTGGTCACGAGTGCTTTCCAAAAGGACTGGGGCAAACCTGAGGTGAAGGCCGAGGGGACAGGCGTCTTTACAGCTCATTCTGAAGGGCACGTGGAAAAGTTCACTTCTCACCACGGAAAGGCCTTGACTGAAATTCCAACACGAGAGAGTCCATCTAATTTGCATTAGTCTTTTTTCATCACTAATTCAATTATTTTTTGAAATAAATAATTCAATTATTTATTCATTTACTTTAAAATGTAGACATTTCTGGAAACTAACAGCTCAGCAGAACAGAGGAGGGAGGACAGTGACAACTTCCCTGATGCCCCTCTCCACCCCTGGAACTCCCGTCTCCTGGTTGCCGGCCTCGTAACCTTGGCAGTATCGCTTCACTTCTCCGAACGGCGCCGTTTGGCTTCCCTGATATAAATAAAGACACGCGGGAAAGAAAAACTATACGAGGTAGTAGGTAACCTGAAGAAAGCAGGAGGGAGACAAGGGACACAGAAAAAGGGTCAGACAGATGCTGACTCCAAGAGGAGGAAGAGGGAGACAAACAATTATACAAAGAGTACAAAATCCGCCTAAGACAGAGATTTCACTCAGTGAGCATCGGTCCTCAGGCCAGGGATGCGATCCAGCCTGAAAAAGTCCATTTCTGTTGTGAAATTTATGATTTTCAGCATTTCCCAATAATTAATGATCTTCCAGCAAGGAAATGGCGAGGGCTTCATCAATGTCAGGAGTAAAATGAGGACCAACTGAGAGCCACAGAGATGATACAACTGTCTACAGAAGAAGCAGCAAACCTAATTGTTCATAAACTTGGTTACATGTTCTAAGCAGTCACATTTAAGGGAGCCATACTCAATTCCTGAGCAAGATGCTACTACGTTATTACACTGCGTATTACCACAGGCACTGTACCTTTGCGCCAACATATCACCGTAAAAAGGGTTACAACACAAAATCATGTATGTTCACTTTTTTGAGCAATTTAAAGGATTTTCAAAGACAACATAAGTTGTTGGCCTTTGCTGATGATTTTAGATCCCAACCCTGTAAGTGCTAATTTTCTTCCTCTTCTTCCTCTTTTCTTCACGGATGACATGCCATTGAAAGGAAAAGGAGTTTTAGCATCAGACTGCCTTCAGTAGGTTCTGACCCTCTTTATCTAGCTAATAATTCTGTTCTGTAAATACAAGCTGAGCTCTGGTTATGTGAGGAACAAAGGAATGGAGGGATGAGTTAACAACTTACGCCTGCCTTGGTAACACTCCTAAGAAGTAAACTGGGAAGACATCATGGCTGAAATATGCAGGACACGTGGTGCCCAGGAATCAAATGATCTGTTCAAAGAGGCTGGGTCCAAGGCCTGGTAATATCCAAGAGACATAAGTAACTACTAAAAAATACTGTGTGCTACCGAAGGATGTCACCTTTAGGGTAATCACACCTGCAAAGGAGTACAGTGTATCTGTATTGTTTGCAATCTAGGCCTGGTAACCACTCGCTACCTGCACCGCCTCCTTCCCACGCGTGCCCGCTCCTGCTGGGCCTGAACCCAGCCCCAGCACCTTCCCAGACGTACAGCTCCAGGAAGCCCCTACCAAGTGACCGGCAGGGATCGCCCAGATGAAATCTGCTTTCCTGCCCTGACTCTCTCCCCCACACGGTACTGCATTTGTTTCTGGCATATTTTCTTTGCTTTTGACTCGATATTTCTGATTGACGGTTCTCACATTAGTTCATGTTTGCATATACTGTCTTCTGCAAGTACCAAGACGCTGCCTGTCATCTCTCTCACAACATCAACTGCAACGATTCCTATCTAGTAGGCACTCCAAGTGTTCTGAACGTACCTGAGACAAATGTATGGCATTTATGGGAAAATCTCAGGTTTAAAAAAAAACGACAACTGCTCTGGTTTCTGGTTACAGTTTAGACCAGGGGGTGAGTAAACTTTTTCTGGAGGGGGCCAGGTAACAAGCGCCGTAAGCCCTGTGGGTTGGTCGGGTGGTCTCTGACGCAGCACTCGACTCGGCCATTACAGGGCAAAGCCCCCACAGACGGTAGGTAGGGAAACACGCGTCCACACCCAGTGTGACTCCACTGATGGACACTAAAACCTTAACTTTATACGGTTTGCACACATCACAAAAAATGATGCTTCTCTTGATTCTCCCCCAAAATTGAAAATTATGAAAGCCATTCTGAGTCCACAGGCTGGATCTGGCCCACAGGCCACAGTTTACTGACCCCTGGCCCAGCTCTGAGGTTTTCAAAGCGAGAGTTTCTGGTGGTCTGCAAGGTCCTTTCAGCAGGTCTCATTAACTGCAGGTGTGGCCAGACTCTCTGCATCATATGTGACAAGAGACCGAATAAAGAAGCGAATACAAGGATCCAGCTGCCTTCTGTTAAGCCAGAAATTGAGATTTGCAAAAATGTAAAACAATGTCATTCTTCTCACAAATTCCTTATGTTTAGAAAATATATCATTATATTTCAGATATTCATAATGTTGTTTATGTTAACATGTAATGGGTTTATCATTGATTTTTTTAAATGGACTCCTATTTTTTAATTCCTCAGTTTTGATTTCTGATAAGATAAATGCCAATAGCTACATAACCCATGTCAACCGCAGCTCCCTGGGGGTCCTCAGAAATGCTAAGACTGTAGAGGGATCTTGAGCCGAGCCGGTGTGAGAACTAACTGCTGACTGCAGCTGGCTGACTCACCCCTGCCGGTGCGGGGACCCGCGGCGGCCTGCAGGGCACTTCCCCAGGCCCACACCCCAGACCACCTGATTTCGGTCTGCAACTTCACCCTGCCCACCTAAGAGCTCCCCGGCATTTCTCCAATTAGATCCTGACTCGGTCAAATTTAATCCCATGCAGTTTACGTTCTTGCGTAATCGAGCTGGTGAAGACGCGGCGGTGGTCTTCGTAAAAGGACCCTCAGAAATGGGCAGACCACAAGAACGCCTCAGCCCTTACTTTGCCAGAATGGGCAGCCTGATGCATCCATCTCTCCTTGGCTTGTGTTTTCAAATCTTAGAAATTATTGTAGTTCCTTGCCTCCATGGGAACACACCTCAAAACAAACAGATCTCACTGGCTCCTTTGTGAAATGGAGTCCCCCTGACTTGGCTCCGCAGAAACCGTGGGGACCAGACGCCAGTCGGCACCCCCACAGCGGCATCGACTCTGAAGAACTAATGCCCACGAGCCCTGCTGCGGGTTTCATCGACGGCAGCGCCAGCGGGAAGGCACCGTCACTTATACTTTGCAACTGAGGGATACACACCTTTAAGAGATGATTAATGTTTTGCTTGTTCTGCTATTGGGATTGAAAAACTTTTTAAAAGAATGTTTTAGAAGAAATAAAAGGAAAAGTTGTCTGATTTCCAGTGTCACTATATAGGGGAATCTTACATAAGGAAGTATTTCTTTCAATATAAATTTACTTTGTCATAAGGTTTAACTGTCTATCCAAAGGATGTGTACTGCTTGCCTGGGGACTTCTACCCCAAATCTCCGATTTTAGAAAGAATTATGCAACAGCTATGCTTTTCAACATTTATGATTCTGTTGAATTATATATTATTAACTGGAATGTGTTTCCCCAAGGGTGCATGACTCTAAAAACTTTTATAGTTTCCTCTTATGGAATAGCAACTTAGTAAAAACAAAAAAGTAAATTTACATTTTTGGATATTTATCCTACAATCTGCATTATAAAATATCTAAAAAATACCATGAATTATGATCAGATACTAAATCTGCCATAATTTGTGATTCTGGCTCCAACCAGTAATGTGAGACACGTTTGTAGGTATTTTGAACACCACCAAAACGGAGATTCACTAGCATCCTTAAGACCAGAAAGCCCCTGGCAAGTTATTGACTGTGTGAGTGATTACTGCCCATTTGGGGCAACAGTGCAAATTACATCAGAAAGATTTTGGTAGCTGTGATGTTCAGTGAAGAACAGAGAACAGACCTAAAATGTGGGGGAAATGCTTACTGTTTAAATCTACAGTAAAAGCAAAAGTCTCACCATGATTGCAAAACATTCCAAATTGTGAAACTTAATTTGTAAAATAGACAAAAGGCAGCTTCCTCAGTTATTTTTTGAGATCTCAGCACCAATTTAAAGAAAATGCTCATATTTCAAAGAAAGCCTATTCCATTCAAAATATGAATCCCTATACTTGGAACAAAGTTATAAATAAATCTGTATGTCGGATTTACAACATTCCTCTTGTTCTCTGTGTATGCAAATGAAGCTGATGTGATACTTAAGTTTTAAAAAATAGTTACTTGTTTCACTATTCAATTCTTTTAAGCAATAAAAGATCCTTATACAGAAAAGTAAATATCACAACTGATGCTAAGGTAAAAACAATCAAATTACACAAAACTGTTGTGGGAATTACATAGAAAAAAGAAAATAAGGATATGTATACTTCAGTATGTAGAAAAGATGTACTGTTTCTGACAAATAATGTTTAGAGTATTTTTTTATATAATAAATCATTTTTCCCATTTTCATTTTTAAATCAAAATTATGTTAATTAAAAAAACTTGAGTATAATAAAGTTGACTAGGAAGGCAACAAATTTCACAATCACATGGAATTTATACTACCACAAAGCTAGAAGGGATCAGGAGAATTTCAGTCCATATTTGAGAAGAAAAAAACAGTCTAAGTAAGTAAACACTGTTTCTACTATTCCAAAGCAACCACACTAGAATCAAAGAATAGTTATTTTAAAGCTTGGCACAGCAGTTTAAAATTCGAAAAACACCCTTGCTATTTTAATAAAATAGTTTTCAGGGTTTTTCTTCCCCCAACTCCCCTCCTCAGCAGGGGAAAACACAGTGTAAATTTTCTTAGCACTTTGTGGAAGCTGTTGGCTTTCAGAAATGGACAGGTGGATCTGAACCAAAAGTTAGACAAAACACAGAACTGCAGCAACAATAAAAAGCCATTTAGAAAGAGGATCAAGCCAAGCAGATGAGCAAACTTTATAAAATCAGCTTTCTGGGACTACTCATCAAGTCAGGTCCCTCATTTCAAAAAGCCAGAGCAAAGCAAAGCATGCTGACTTACATTGCTTCTTCAGTTCTTTCAGCTGTTGTTTGAACTGTACAAATTTTTCATTATTTTGAAAGTCTGCATCAGAATTCTTATTCTGTAAAGCCAAGAACTTCATCTCCACTAATAATTTCAGATCTGGTATATTTTCTGGACGTTCTTCTTTTACCTGACAAAGGCAATAAGGTTATCTTAGTTAAATGTTAACAATAACTCAGCTTTGTAATATTATTTTTAACTCATTTCATTCAAATAAAAATATAATGAGGTAGAAAACAGAATCCCCTCAATATAGAACCAAAGGGGAATCCGTTCTTGTTTCCAGAACGGATTGTTGGGAAACAGTGGAAGGAACCAATCACCCCATCTACTCGTTGCTTTCTTCTTTTCTTTCTTTCTTTTTTGTTAAATTTATTGGGGTGACACTGGTTAATAAGATTATGTTTCGAGTACGCAACTTTATAACACGTCATCTGTATATTGCATTTTGCCCCCATCACCCAAGTTCAGTTTCCTTCCATTACCATATACTTGACCCCCTCCCCCCTGTTCAGTCTCCTCCCACCCCGCTTCCCCTTGGGTAACCACCTTACTGTTGTCTGTGTCAATGAGTGTGTGTTTGTTTGGTTTGCTCATTTGTTGCCTTCTGTTTTATAACCCAATGAGTGAAATCATATGGTTCTTGTCTTTTTCTGTCTGACTTAATTTGCGTATTAGCATGGCACTCTCGAGGTCCATCCACGTTGTCACAAACGGCAGTCTTTCATCTTTTCTGGTGGCTGTGTTGTGTTCCCTTGTGCCCTGCTCACCTGCCATCTCTGACAACTGTGGAGAGAAAAGGCGCACGGGCCGTTTCCTGTGGCCTCTCCCCACCCAGAACCCGAGCATCACCACGTCCCCCTTTAACCCGGGTCTGCTCAGCCCCTCCCCCACGCCCCCTGTGGTTACTCCTCCCTCCATTCTCGCTGCTCCCGTCTCTGGCCCGCTGTGTCAGTAGGCCAGTGGCTCTGACTTCACAAAGGATGTTGAGACTTTAACCTTGAACTTCACCATCTGCTGCCACAAGGAATAAGTGTCCCCTATCCTGTTGAAAGCTAATCTCAATCTACGTTGTTTTCCTCCCAACATTGTATTATACATTTTTTGAACACGCAGAAAAGCTGAAAGAGCCGCAGTTCACCATTCACCTACGTGCTAGATGCCATGATTGCTGACTGGCTATGGCGGCTCTACCACATGTCTGTTCAGCTACATCTCCCCCTGCCTACCCTCAACCCTGCTTTTAAGCTCATTCTGAATTCCCCCTTCTCCATCTCCTTCAGAACAAACTTTCCCTCTCTATAAGCCTTCCCCCCTCAAAGCCTTTAAACTGGCTCTTCACACACATATTTAAAAACAAAGAACCTTTTAAATCCCTGCCCGCCCCCCTCAGCCACTCCCTCTTTATGTCTAGCTCCCTACACAGAAAAAACCACCTGCCACCCACTGTTCCTACTCCCCACGCTCACACTGTATCCACTACGATCAGCTGCTGGCCCCGCCACCGCTGGGCAGTGGCTCTCCTCCGGGCCTTCATGATGGGTCCCGTGAATCACAGGCCTTTTGCTGACGCTCCCGCCATCAAGCAAAATTCGCCAACTCTCCAGGGGCCCTGACAGGCCCCGGATTTCCTCCACAGTCTCAGTAGTATCCCACTGCACTTACTCTTACGTTTCTTTTCCCTAATAAAATGTAAACTCTTTGAAAATTGTCTGATTTATCACTGTGTTGCCAGTACCCAGCACATAGTAGGTGGTGCTCAATATATATGTACTCAATATATTTCAAAGTAATTAATCTGATTTGCTCCAAATATACTTATCCATTGAAACCCACAATTTATCAACTGTTAATAATTATTAGGTGGGTATAAAATACAATTTCTGAACTGGAAGACAACTCAGGGATCATCTGATCTTGATATCTACCTTCTCCAATTTCATAAATAAATAAAATGACATAAAAAGAAGTTAAATTACTTACCTACTATTATCCAATCAGTTAAAGGCAATGCTAAGACTCTAAGATAGATATAAAAAATTCTCGGTATTTCCCTGGCTAGTGTAGCTCAGTGGATCGAGCAGGGCTGTGAACCAAAAGGTTGCGGGTTCCATTCCAGTCAGGGCACATGCCTGGGTTGCGGGCCAGGTCACCAGTAGGGGGTGTGCAACAGGCAACCACACATTAATATCTCTCCCTCTCTTTCTCCTTCCCTTCCCCTCTCTCTAAAAATAAATAAAGAAAATCTTAAAAAGAAAAAATCTTGGTATTGATTCTAGTCAGTGGGATAGATATATTTCTGATCTCTCTGATTCTGAGTATCAATGCATGTAAAGTCAAAAGATTATCTGCAATAAATCTGCTCAATTACCCTTTGTCATAAAGAAAAAAATATATAATCTTTTGCTTAATTGCTATGCATTTTAATTGGCTAAATCAAAAATGAAAATTAGGCATAAAACCAGATGCCTAACTTTACACTTACAGCACAGAGAGAAGGAACTGCTTGTGCTCTCACTACACTGATGAAACCCAACCAACACAGGGTCCACCACCAGAGAGAGTTATGAAAAACACAGAGAGGCTTTAACAAGTCTTACACACTATTAAAACTTTTAAATCACTCCTGTGAGGCTAAAAAACCAACAGAGCTCAGTTTAGAAGAGAGGGCAGAATGGCAATATAATAATGCCTTACATCTCAAGAATAAGAGCTATGATACATGGTGACTAGCTACCCTCTAACCCACCAGACAGAACAAGGTGCAACAAGTTCAAGATCATAGCACAAAGGGTTCAGGGTAGATACAGGAAATAAATCTTAGTTCTTAGAGAGAAAGTACAGTGTTTTTCTGGACTGATAAGATAAAATCGACTCACACTCACCTGAGATATTAATGGTAATATTATAGGAACGCGTATGAATGAACCCTCTCAAGGTCTTTAATTACTTAATCCAGGGTGATCAGAGAACAGCTGATCTGAGTAGGTGGTCAGTGATGGAAATGTTCTTTTCCAACATAGTCTCCAACCCACTGGACACAATTTTCCAAGTTCCCCTACAACCACTGCTGAGGGTCTGGATAGAGGAGGGAGAGGGGAGGTGCAGGGTAAGGCATTTGAGGTTGACAACGTGGAACCTGAAATATGACTGAGAAAACCTGAATAAACCAACTTTTAGCACTCAAGGTACTTTTCCCGCAGGGCCAGAACCCCAAGGGAGGTGTGCTGTAAAACGTATAAATGCACGGCACCACACACCTCCTCTGGAAACCTGATGCTACGGCTGGCGCAGCTACCATTGCAGAGGGAACTCACTGTACTCCGGCTAATGAAACGAGCGCCTGGAAAACTTCTAATTCATTATGTGTTTAAATCAATGCGGTAAATGGGGATTAACTGTAATTTTAATGGTTTCTTGTTTTGTTTGTGTCTTCAAGAGAAATAGATACATAACCCCAAAAGGGAAATGAAAAAGCCATTCGTTGGGAGCTGATGGCGAGTGTTACCTCGTCTGAAAAAAGGGAAGGACGGCCCTCTTTTCCTAGGACAAATTTAAAATACCTCCGAGGCTTCTGAGATGGGAGGAGAGGATCTAGTAGATCCTAGTCCAGCCCTTTCCTAAGGATAAAGCCCCCAGGTACGGGCCTAAACCCTCGTTGAGTGAAAAGGCACTAGGAGTGTTAGTTTGCTAAGGCTGTTAGGGAGCCACAGAGAGCGTGGCTTTAACAACAGAAATCATGTGCTCGCTGGAGGCTACAGGCAGGAGACCAAGCTGAGGCCGGCAGGGCTGGTTTGTTCCGAGGCCTCTGCCTTGGGCTTCAGGATGGCCATCTTCTTCCCGTGTCTTCACGTGGCCTTCCTGCTGTGTGTCTGTTCAAATCCCCTCTTCTCGTAAGGGCACTAGTGAGTCACAGCGGGTTAGGGCTTGTCCCGATAACTTCATCTCAACTCAATGACCTTTTAAAAAACCCTGTCTGAGGTGCTGGGGATTAGGTCTTCAACACAAGAATTTTTTTTGGGGGGGGGGGAGGGGTGTGGGACACAATTCAGCACATGTGAGGGGGGAACCCCCTACAAAATTAGATTCTCTTCTGGAGGGCAGACCCCTTCCAGGACAGGCTTCCCGTGCTAGACTCGTGTTCCAGGAACCCATCTGTGTCAGTGCAACAACTGGTGTTGTTGTGAGAGGTTGTGTTCTAGTTCAATGAATTTGTTTGAAGACTCTTCCAACCCACGTGCCCATTTCATGATGGGCGATTTACGACTGCACCTGCCCGCACTGCACACTGAGTGTTCAGCAGTTTTTGACCAAAACAGCATGATACCTGTGCCCCTCCCTCCCTAGTCACCTGATCAGGCCCCGAGCCACTTTTTTTTTGTTGTATCCCTGGACGAAAAAAGTCCTCAAAGGGAAACATTTTGCTGATGTGGAAAAGGTATAACAAAAAATCACAGAAGCACTAAAAGGCATCAAAATCGACAAGTTCAAAAATTGTTTTGAGCAGTGCTTTTTTGAGCATGAAAAAAAGTCTGGGTAGGTGTATGGCATGAAACGGAGAGTGCTTTGAAGGTAATGAAGTTTAAACATGTAAGAATAAATACTCAATTTTTTATAAATAAATTCTGGGGGGTTTTGCCCCCCCCCCCCCATACACTGGGTTAATGCATTTTTAAAACAAAGTCCTTAAACCAGCTGATAGATTAGCTGGTTTAGATAATATAAAGATTAGGTTAATCTTTATATTATTGTCATTTAAAAATGATAGAAACTGCTGAGAAGTAAACTTTCAGATACCATGCCTACATAAGGAGAATTTCATGCTGCCCTTCGGAGAGAAAAGGTTGAGGCTTTAGGACCACCCGCTTCCCCGTCCAGTGCTCAGTGAGTGGCCTCGGTGCGCTAAGCACGCAGATGGATAGGACAGAAGACCAGAAACGCCAGCTGGGCACGGGTATGAATAGCTCTGGGGCCAGGCTAGGGAGTGGGCCCTGATCTGAGAGGCGGCAGAAAAGACACTCAAAGGTTTCAAGGAGTAAAGTAATAATACTATAAGAATATTTTAAAAAATGATTACTGTGGTTAGATTATAATGACTCTAAGATATTCGATATTTAATACAGACTACTAGGTAAACAGCATTCTTCTGGGAGAGAAGGGGGCAATCCTGAACTTCTGCTGAACATCTAAGGGGAGAGATGGAGTAAGTGGCTGGCAAGACATTTAACGTGAGAACGTGGGAAGAAAGAGAAGAGACACGTGAAGGGAGTTCTCTAAAGGAAGCCACGCAGAAAGCCAAGAGCGAGGGATGCCACGGAGGAGAGGAAAAGAGAACGTTTCCGTACGGGCGATGCTTGTCCTTCGGGAGGAATGACCCAAGACAGCCCAAGTCACAGAAGGTCTCGAAAGAGAGCGCTGGATGTAAAGGCTGGGCACTCGGTGCCGTGCACTGAAACTGTCCGTCCGTCTCGGCCCAGCAGCCTGCGAGGCTGCTCGCAGGCGGGCACCTGCCGCACAGGAGGTGCTCACAGGATGCTGGCGCACGAGGGAGTGACGGGGAGGTGAACGTCGGCTGCCGGAGAGGAGCAAAGAGAGGAAGGGAGCTCTGTGTGAACAGACGAGTACATTCTGGTGGCAAAGGAAGAGGAGAGATACAGGAAGTAGATCGTGGGCAAGACAGAGCTAAAGATACTAGTTTACTTGCAGAGAGGGGCTTGAGTGAAGTTCACAGGATGGAGGGGAGGGAACATGGACCTCAGGGTCAGACAGACTTTGGTCCACCCTACGCATGGCTCTTAGGTCAGGACAGTGCTCCTAGGCCTTGGATTTCTCTCTCCTCTGAATTACACAGCAGGAATGCCAACTTCAACACTGTCACATTAAGTCACGTTTGTGTTTAACACTGGCACACAGTAATGTCGAGAAAATTTTACTCTTTTCCTTCCAACTTGAGCACAGACCCTGTAACATGTCTGTGGACTGAGAAGAAGAGGCCACGGGGGAAACAAATCCAAGCACTAAAGGGAAAGCAACCACCAGACGTCGGCTGAGAAAGTCACTCAAGCACTGGGGCAGAGCCTGGCGAAGGAAGAGGGCGACCCTCCCGCGGGGAAAGCACGCTCGCCCGTACCAGGTGTCCTGAGCGCCTCCAAGGCTGGGCAAGCGAGGGCCTGAGAAAGCCCCCAGAGGGCAACAGGAAGCGGGGAGGCCTGTGCTGAGCGGATGTGCGGGCCCCAGGTGAGAGGAAGCTGCCCACAGCTCTGGCGAGGCAGCCTAGTGAGACGGCAAGCCTCGTTTTTACAGAAACGTTAGAAATCCAGGCTGCTGGGAGACATTTTCTGGTTTTTAAAGTGATGTATAGTCTGGACACTACATCAGCCTACAGGCCATGAATCTGAAACTCTGTTTAATGCAAAGAACATGTTTTGGACATAAAAATAAAAGTACTCTCATGATCCACAATATTTGGCAGGGGCGGGGAGGGGGGGGAGCAGGTAGGAGGGTCTAGGGCAATGTCCAGACTTCTTTCTACTTGAGGCATGAAATGTGGCTCTTTAAAGCAAGGCAGAGAGTGATGGGACAAGGGGTGGAGGGTTGGGGGAGAGGGGAAAGGAAAGGGTTCCATTTTGCCATGCTCCTCCAAAGTGTTCATGATTAAAAACTCGGACTTTAGACTCGAGATGAAAAACAAGACTCTGCTGCTAACTGGATGACCTAAGAAAAGTCACTAAACGCGTCTAACCTTCGCTTTCTCACTTGCAAACAGAAAGGAGTGTCCGTCTTCCCCTCCCAGAGCCGCTGAGAGGGAGAGGTAGAGCGAAGCCGCGAGGCCCCGAGCTGCCGGGCACAGACGGGCTGGTGAGGAGCGGCGGGCACCGCTGTCAGCATCTGGTGTGTCCCAGGGGCCTGGGTATCCATCCGGTCTGCAGCTCAGCAGACCCACACGGAAACACCCACGTGGAAGAAGTCAGTCTGGATTTCGATGGAAACCTCGGAAATAAATGGGACTACCAAGGGGACCAAATACACAGAAACTAAAAAAGAATCAAGAATAGAACTCTGGAGACTACCACATTGATGAAACAGCTAGAAGGACCTAAAAAGAAAAAGTACATAAGTGAAAAAGACAACCAGAATAAAGTGTCCAAAAGTCTAGGAGAAAAACTTCAAGATCTGCCAAATGCTGCAGAGGGGTCGAGCTAAGTGAGGACTGAGAAGGGGCCCTGGACGTGGTTGGTGCCTGGGTCCCTGGGGGCTTGAGCGGGAGCGGAGGTGTGTACCAAGTGCTGACTCCGAAATGCCCAGGTCTTTGCTTAGCGAATCGTTTCAGGAAGACGGGGCAGTGACTGGAAAATCACACAAAGCCTCCAAAGTTCCAAGATTCTCCAACCGCTCAGCTCCAGCTCAAAAGCACTTGTAAATGGTTAGCTACATTCAACTGGACCGAACACTCCTGAGACCGACATTTCTCTCGTGTCAGCAAGGGGAGCCCAGTTGACGAGCTGACTGCCAACCACCAAGGCCGGCCTCCCGGGCCCCATCCCTATGAGCAGAGCTTGGTTGCTTTTAGGGGTGAAAGATAATGGCAGAAACAAAAGGCAGAACTCGGTCTTTACCCACAGTGAAACTACATATTATTTCCAACGCACTTGAACCTAAGGTTTTAAATATTTATATGATGATGGTGATAATACGCCTTGTTTCTTTCAAACAAGGCTGTATACATATGCAATTACACAAAGTGTGTCATTTTATTGCCACAGGGCAAAGTCAAGGTCTCCTCCTTCAATTATCATTATTGCCTTATAGCCACCATCTCACCGGGTGGGGAGCTCGCAGGTGCTAAGGATATTAGTGGGCTGAGTCATTCACACACTTCTGAATCATGTGAGAATCTAGTAGAAAATCAGTCATTCCTGTAACTGAACCAAGACTCAGATGAATTGACTCTCTCCAAAAGAGCCGCTGTTAGATGTCTGGTTCCCAAAATAACACATACCTGATGATTTACACTTCAGAAATCACACAGCCTTCAGAAGTTTATTACGGGCACATAACAGTGATGAGCCTTTGGCTTTGTGTGCTGCTCAGTGCACTGAGTATTCCAAGTTCTAAGTCATAGGCACCTTGACTATGACTCCAGGAACAGCTTTCATGCTGGGAATCCAGAAGAAATTGCCTCAGCGGGTCCTAGAGCATTTATTCAGCAAATATGTACCGAGTCCCAGCTGAGTACCAGGCACTGAGACACTTGGGAAGCTGGCCCAGACCTATGACACACCACCAACCCAACTGGTCATGCACAGGGTAAATTTATATAGGCCAACGCTGGCTCCACCTTCACATGGCAAAAAGCTTGGTAAAGTTTTTATTGAAAGGCAAGTCCAGGCTAAGAATCATTATGCTTCCAGTGGCTCTAACCTAATTGCATGCATTTACATATGGAGACACATTGCATTTTCTACAGAGTTTACTATCCTTGCCTTCGCCCTGTTTTATTTCATTTTACTTTTTTAAGTCACACGTGCTAACGATAGCCGGCACGGATCACGGCCTTCATCGCGTGCCAGTTTCTGTTGCCCGTTGCACAATCGGCCCTGAACCCTGGTGGACCCAATTCTCTACAGTTGACTGAGTTTCCCAGTGCCATTATTTGGTCTGACCTCTGACAAAACACTTCAGAGAGGAGAGCACTTCCTTGTTGAGCATTATGACGCATCCAGTGGGCTTCCCGGCTTGCCAAGCTGTTGTGACACACCACTGGGGAGCCGTGGCCACCGGACACGGGCAGATCTTTCCCCGCCAAGCCTTTCAGAAGGAACACGCTGAGGACGAGTGAACTTAAACAGGTGTGAGGGTGCTCTAGGTCGAGCTCGAATGGGCCACTCCTGCAGAACAGGCCACGGACAGATGGCAGTTCAAAGAAGCCACCTGCCGTCTACACGCATCTGTTACGGAACACGTATGTGTTGGAAACCACTCCAGTAAACTCCTTGCGGCACGTCCCCGCTGCAAGGTCATGGCAAACAGGAGTCACCTCCTCACACAGAGCACAGCGTTAAGATTCCCTTATTGGGGGCTCGGGAGGCTGGCAGAAATGACACACTGCTGATTCTGCCTCTAGTTTCTCTCTGTTTTGGCAGAATTCGTAGTCACATGCACTGCTTATTTACTCATCCTTTCGATACATGGTCACCAAATGCCTGCCACACCCAGGCACTGTGGTGGGCACGGGAGACGCGATGCACAGACGAACCTGGCCCCAGCCGTTCTCATGGGCTTTGGGGTCCGGAGGAGGAAACTAAAATGATCCAAACGGTCAAAGAAACACACCCGCGCCAACTGTGACAAGTGCAGGGAAGGAAATGTATTGGATGCTAGGAGAACATGTCACAGCGTGAATACGGAGGACATCACGTCACAGGCAATCTTGTCAAGCGCTGTTCAATTCAAACACAGGCCAGGCTGCGGGGAGGGGCGGTGGGACGGGGCTGGCTGCTGTTGTTCACAAACACTTTGCGCTTGCACAGCGCCTTTCATCTGCGTGGGTCACAGCCGTGCACACACACACGAGTCACTATCCCAATTTTACAGGTGTGAGGAGTGGGCCGCTCACAGCAGTTCAGCATCTTGCCCAAGGTCATACTGAGTCACTGACAGATGGTTTCAACTCATTCAAACGCCCTTTCAACTTAATTTTGCTTTGTATGTGCTTCCAAATAACAACTCAGAATGAACTTTTAGACCCCATCTTAATCTCAGGAAAGCATACTTGATTCCAAGCGCAAATTCTCCAACTTCAGGGGTCACCTGCTAAGTTTCTTCGATGAAAAAACACTTATTTTGAACTTGAATTGACTTTCCTGTCCACCATGCCCCTGTCACCCCTGTCATCCACAGAATTACTAAATGTCTTATGTATCATTATGGGATCTCACTCAAGACTTTGCAATGAAAACTGTATAGCAATAGGTGGATGTTGGTGAGACTGACTGGTCTTACCAAGTACCCCCGCCCAATTATCCAGAAAGATGACCTTTCAGACTGCTGAGTCATCGACTGAAGAGTCACTTCCAGTGCTACCTGGGAGACGCCACCTCCTGAGATTAGAGTGATGTCCCACGGGGTGTTAGTAACCAGTGAATAATACATGACATTGCTGCTCCCATAGCCAGAACACGTGGGCCTTTTTTTTGGAAGCAAGGGACAAAAGTAGAATTAGCTCCACATCTCCTCCTGCCCCTCATACACCTGACGACCAACCTGCATTTTCCCACAAGGCTGCAACTCCAGTTCTGCTGGTTTACCAGTCTCAGTGCCCAAGAGAAGAATGATTTCACCCAGGGACTCAACAATGCCTCCACTGACTTCAAAGCTTAAGCTGCCACCTAGCAATTTTGAGCTCCTCACGACACTCAACAGGCAGACAAAAAGGGAGGTCACAGAACTGGCTGGGGCAATGAATCTTCCTTATCAAGGGTAAACAGGGTGAGAAAAGGGAGGTGTGTGTCCGAAACTGGGGATACCTCCATGTCTACTGGTAAAAGACAAAGGAAGTCAGAAACAACGCCATACAGACAGGGCCATCGAGCACACAGATACCTCAAAAATGAAAGCCTATGCAGCACAGTCAGATGAAAACCTGCATCGGCTCAGAGCTGGCTGAGAGCTCAGAGAACATGAATAGTGGAGAGAGGGAATTAAAAGGACCAACTCTGTGTTCCGGACCAACAGAAAAAGCGGAGACTGAAGCATCCATTCTTATTTTGTCCTCGGTTTGACATGCACATACTTGTGTTTTTAACTATTTCCCCCTTTCCCTTTCTCCTACCATTTTTTAAAAAAGATTTTATTTATTTATTTTTAGAAAGTGAAGAAAGGGAAGGAGAAAAAGAGGGAGAGAAACATCAATGTCTGGTTGCTTCTTGCACACCTCATGCTGGGGGCCTGGCCCACAACTCAGGCATGTGCCCTGACCAGGAATCAAACCAGTGACCCTTTGGTTCACGGGCTCATGCTAGATCCACTGAGCTACACCAGCCCGGGCACCATTTTATAACAAGGGAATTGGTGGTTCATTCAGTTACAGAGTGCCATCATGGAACAGTAATGAAAGCAACAAGCATGGCCCACATATCCTAGACTTGGAAATAGTAACTGAGATGATGTTGCATTTCCTCCCTTTTGTGGAAAGAGAGAGCATGTTCTTCACTTTTATGAGATAGCTGCAAGGTTAGTAGGAACATTTGCAAATTTAAGTCTGGACGAAAAGCGGATGCTGCAGAGGTTGAGCAGCCAAGCTCACCAGTCGAGATCTTTGCACACCTTTCCAACATTTGGGGAACACCCACCCTGTGAATGATACCTCACTGACGGGAACCACAAATTCGCTTTCTCGGCCTCCCTTGCAGCAAGAACACAGACATGTCACCTTGGCTCTTTGCCTGTGGGACTACAGCACAGAAGGTGCCAGTACAGCTCCTGAAACCAGATTACCAAGGAGTTTAAATCCCAATTCTGCCTCACACTAGCTGTGTAATGTTGGGCAAGTTACTTAACCTCTCGGAATCTTGATTTCCTCTGCCCAAATCATGGGGTCGTCATCGATGTTGAAGAAATTAGTGCATTTAAACAACGTAAAACTTTGAAATCCAAACACAGTAGCTACTAGCCACATGTAGTTATTTAAATCTAAATTAGCTAAAAATTAAGTCAAGTTAATACTTCAGTTCCTCAGCCACACTGCCACGTTTCAAGTGCTCAGTAGCCCCACGTACCTACTGGCTGCCTTTCCACTGTGCAGCCACAGGACTTCCCTTGCCAGAGCGAGTGCTGCTGGAAAGTACTGACTGCAGACTACTTCCTGGCCTTCAGTAAGCACTCGGATGAAAGTTGCTGCTGTTATTGCCACCAGTATTGTTATCACTATCATTATTTTACATCACATCCTCAGAACTGATTCATTCTATACCTGGAATCTTGTACCTTTGACCACCTTCCCCTAATTCCTCCCCATCCCCCAGCTCCAGCAACCACACTGTCATCATTATTATTGCAACAGCGAGTTTAAGATATAGCTGAATTTAAAAAATCTGGCCAAGGGGCTAGACAAGTAAAAGGCAACTGAATGCAGTCTGATAAGAATAAGCGGCAGTATCAATAGCAACGGCAGCTTTCAATGTACAGTTTAGTTTATTGTGGACAAGTTACCCAGCTAAGCACTTCACACGGATTGTTTTATTTAATCTTCCCCAACCCCCCCAGGAAGTTCAAGAGCGAACACACCCCTGTATTACAGGAAATCAAGGTTTAGGAAGAGGTCTAACTGCAAGCAGTCCACGTGCTCATCAGTGCTGGGCCGGGGCTTGCACTGGCAGGTCTGTAACGAAGTCCTCGTCTCCACTGCGACTTCGAAGTCACCCGGTATGTGCTGAGCACCCCCTAGCAGCCGGGCGCTGCCCTAGCTGCTGGGGATACAGCAGTCATCAAGAGACCAAGTCCCTGCCCTCGTGGAGCTCGCATTGCGGGTGGGAAGAACAAGAAGAAAGTGTGTCATTAGCCAGATAGTCATGAGTGCTGCGGACAACAACAGAGCAGGGTGGGGGCAGGTGAGCTCTTCTGTGACGGATGGCCGGGGAAGGCTCCATTCACTGAGAAGGCGACATCTGAACAAAGACCTGAAGGAAATTAAAAAGGGCAGGGGAGTGGAGGGAGGTGCGGTCAGAAAGAAGGAGGGGGTGAGGGTGGGACAGGCCACGGAGGCCCTGTGTGGCCTTCCGCCTCTCCTCTAAGAGAGGCGGGGAGGGTTTGAGCAGAGGAGGGAGAAGATCCTTCTTTTTGAAAGGAGCACTGGCTGGCACGCTAAGAAGAGATTTGGGGAGAACGAGCAAGAGCAAGAAACCAGTGAGAAGCAGGAAGCCGGTTAACAGGCCACAGCAGTCCCCTGGGCAAAGGCGATGACGGCATGAGTTACGGTGACAGCAGAAGGAGGAAGAGGTGGCCGGACTTGAAACACACAGTACTTGCTTGAAAGGCAGACACAGCAGGGCTCTTCGATGGGCCAGATCTGGGCTGTGAAACAATTAAGGAACGTAAGACAACTCTGGTTTGTCCTGACTACATGAAAATAGTACAGCTGCCATTTTCTGAGGTGGGAAAATCTGGAGAAAAAAAAAAGAGTTGAGTTCTGGAAGGTTGAATGCTAAAGGCCTATGGGAATGAGATAGAGTGGAAATGAAAAAAAGAGAGTTGTATTATATCTGAGACCTGGAGAAAAGATATGGTCGTAGCTGCAAACACTATGAGAAATGAGCCAGTGCACGGTATTCTATGGACACATGGGTGACACACTTGGCAGACAGACTGGGTGATGTCGGGGAGGGCTATTAAAGCAGAGGCTGTTCTAAACCTGCGAGGGGTAAGAAAGAGTTGGCTATGTGAAGGTCAAAGAAGGACACACAGTAGAAGGGATACTGTGTGCCAGGCCAGGGGCAAGGGAACACTCCGAGAACTAGCATAGAACAGTGGTAAAGACGAGAAGACAGAATTGAGCAGGGGAAGTTTTACATTATTCCTGAGAGCAGTTACTCCCTACTGGACGGTCAAGTTATAAAAAAGGCGGGCAACATAATCAAGTTCAGAAAGATCTCTTGGGCTACTAGAGAGAAAACACATTAGAAGAGTGCAAAACTTAAATACACTTTACTGCGACACTCAGTAAAAAAAAAGAGCGGGCTGGGGGAGGGAGGAGGAGAAAGAGAGAGAGCTCACGTACATGCAAAACTTCACGCAGCAAACTCGCTATAAAAGACCAGACACTGTGAAAACAGGGGCGAGGGGCAAGCTGACGGGAGAATCAGTAACATTTGGTGATGGAATGCGAGACATGAGGCGCTTTAGGCAGTGAGGATGATAAACCAAGTTTCTGACGCGGGAAACTGGGTGAATGGTACTGCCGCTTATGAAGTCACAGGATCCCAGAAGAAAACAAGAGGAAAACTGCTCCCTGGGGCACGCTGAATGTAAAGAGCACACCTATGCAGAGATGCCAAACAGACGACCGAATTCACGTGTGTGACTCTCGGGTGAGCGACCTGGAACGGGAGGAAGGACTCGGGACTCAGCAACGTAGACACAGTCAGTCAAGTTATAAGCACAGACGCCAACTTGCAGAAAAAGAGTGCAGCGCGAGACAAGAATCAAAGAACAGGCAGGAATACCAAGATTTAGTGGATGGCAAGACGAAGTGGAGTCCACCAAGGAGGCTATGGGGAAGTGGCCGGAGCTAGGTGCGTGGTGGTGTCACGAAAGTCAGGGCACGCAACTCAGAAAGAAGGGCGTTTCACACAGCAGTGAAGTCACACGAGAGAAGGACTGAACATCACCCTCTGGGGTTTCTACTTGGTGTGTAGCCTCAGGCCATCAGCCTCAGCTTCCTTATCCACCCACGCATGCTCTGTTGTCCACGGCCTGAGCTGTCCTGAGGCCGCCTGGGGATGCAGATGAAGTGCTGAGCACATGCTGGGCACACTAATTAGGCACAAGAACAATGCTCTGCCTTTGTGACTGCGCATCTTGTGTGTGCCAGGCACAAGGCCCGAGAGGCCAGAACTGGGGATGTCGGCACGAACTGCATGGTACCGAGGAGGGAAACTGCAGTTTGCAAAGGCAACTGGGAGAAAAAGAACTCAAATCTTTCCTTTCTTCCACCTCCCAAAGTTTCCTCCCCGCTCCGAAATGCAGTTATCAATGCACAGATTCCCCAGAGTCTGTCAAAGGGACCCGCTGACCAGACCTTAGTATTTGAGCCAGGTGTCACCATGAGTCTGGGACAGAGATGCCACGCTCTTAACGAAGGCAGCTTCGCCTCATGAGCAGCCCACAAATAAATGAAGCAATGTTCTGTCGAAATGAATCTATCAATGACTGATTTCAAAAGTTCTTCCAACAGTTTTTGAAATGATAGGCCCAGTAATGCTTATCGAATGAAACATTCTAACTACCTGATTGAGGAGACCTTTGGACAACCACAATGACTTTCAGGTTAGTTTCAACACTGGCAAAATGACAGTCCCAAAGAAGTTTCCCAGGCGGCATGTACTTTCCCATGAAGAATTAATGGTCGAGCCTGTCTTTGTGCGAGTGTGTGCAGAAGAGGAGGGTGCACGCACCCGGTGCCATCTAGCCTGGAGAACGCAAACACCTGGGACGAGGAGGGGGCACTGGTATATTTCAGGGAAGCCCCTTCTTCCAGAGCATTCGGGTCCAGAAGGACAAGACATCTGCACCTGGGACCACTGGGAAGACCCCTTAGCCACTCCCTGTGCCCCATGTCCTCCCCGGGTCCTCCAGGATCCTAATAACCAAAAGAGCAAATTCACCATTTCTGTTGTCAACTGACAGAAAACCTATTTAATATGACCACAGGAACTGAAAAAAGTATAAGCAAGATCTCTACCCTGCAGATTCTGCGTTCTTCTCTCAATCCATAAGTTAACTGCTAACACTCACAGATGTCCTGAGGATTCTGGTAAATGTAAGTCCAGCCCCTCAGGCTCATACTGTGCCGCCCACCTACAACAGGGAACGAGGGCACGCCAAGGACGAGAGGCTAGCTCTTTCCCTCAGTGATCACGTCTCACCCACACAATAAAGACTATGGGATTACTAACACTCCAGCGGTTTATTAATGCCCCTTATCCTTTACCTGCTCTATCCGCTCCTGCCGGGCAGCCTATCCAATTCTCTGATGTTACCTTCTCTGTAATTAACACGGCTTCCTCATTTTTGAAATTACTTCCCACAACCAGAGCTATCGAATTGCCTTTCGCCTTCCAATTCACTTCCTATGAGAAAGAGTTCCCGACTAAAGGACAATGAACTCTGCCCACCACTGACCTAGTCAAAATTCCAGTGGGCCACAGGAAAACAAGAATGATGAGCAGAACAAAAACTGTTTAGCTGCTTCATAATGTATAGCGCACTCTTTAAAATATAATTGCTAGAACTTGATTCTTGGACATGTTTTAATATAATTTCTATACCCGTATTTTTCAAACCATAAGACACACCTAGGTTTTGGAGGAGGAAAGTAGAAAAAAATTTTAAAACAAAAAAAAGTGGTAAAATACTTATTAACATAAATAACATAATATTTCACCAATGTAAATGTAAAGCTGCATTCGGACTATAAGACGCACCCCCTCTCCTCCCAAGTGGGAGGGGTATGTCTTATAGTCCGAAAACACGGTAATTTGATTCGTGTTGCCCAGGGAGATTAAATAACTTCCTTGAACCAAACACCAAATAGGTGCCCGAGCCCCAAGGTGGCCACCAGGTCTGAAAGCAGAGCTAACACTATTTCATAAGGCACTGTAACATTAGAGCATTAAGCCAGCTCTTGTGCATGCACCTACATTTGCACACTTGGGGGCCGCCCGGTAAATACCAGCACTGGCCATAACCCATTTCCCTGGACTCCCCCATACCTTTTACTCTGAAATGCTCAAGAAGGCAACACTCAATGGAAAGTATCACCTTAAATTGGAATGATATATTTAAAAATTTTTATAAACCAGCTTTCACATTCTGGTCTCCAATTCCGTGTCAAGACCACCTTGTGCATGGAGATCAAAGGAGGCAGCTCACGTTTCTCAAGCCTACGTACGGAGCGGAGCCTCACTTGCTGTGAGGTCACGAAGTACTCGCCTGCATCACCTTTTACCCCTCGCAACGGCCCTGTGCGGCACTGTCCTCTTTTCATGGGTTCGGAGACCGAAGGTGTCCAGAGGCTGAGTCACCGGCCCAGCGCCACACAGCTAGGCTGGGCCAGGCCTCCTGCTCCCAGCTGCAGGGCTCTACTTACTACTCCCGTGAAACACTCCTCTCGCGTTCCCCACATGCCACACACCGACCCTACCACTCCCTCCCTCCACGGAGAGACGGGTCCCTGGCTGCTTCTAAAAGCTGATCGTGAGCAAACCTGCAGGCTAACCTGGCGAGATGAGAAGAGTCACGCACCCTGAGTTAGCTGAAGACGACGTAGAACACTGACCGGCGCAGAGCAGGGACTAGAGAAACCTTAGCTCGGCTAACCGTCATCATGAAAGGGCTTAAAGCATTTTAACAAACTTAAACACGAAACATCACACTAAAACTAGAAAATTCCTTCGTACTCATACCACTGCCCCTTTTAAAATACACCACAAACCAAAGGTTCCCAAAGGGTCAAGGGCACTGGCTGTCCTAAAGTTCTGCCTCTTTCTAATGTAACAGTTCTACAGAACCACATTCTTCTCCTCAAGCAGTTCTCTGTTACTGCTAACACGGCGCACCCCTCATCATGTCCAGTCGGTGTGAGGAGTCACTTTTCATTTCGACTGAATGTCCCAAACCTCTACCTTTTGGAAAATTACAGTAAGCTACATACAAGATGAGAAGCATACCTTATAACTGAAAGTGGACGGAAGTATTCCTAATCCCAACTGAAAACAGAGCCGACAAACCACGTCTGTCGTGAGGCGTGGAGACGTCATGAGAAGGGCCCTGAATCACAGGTCGCAAAGCCTCTGGAGGCTCAGCCTCCAGCAAACCTGCCTCACCTGGCTTGGAAGGTTACTGGGACCCTTAAGGAGATCAGGGATCCCAGAGGGCTCCTTCCCCCTCACCCGGCACAAAGAACGTTGGGTTCAGGCTCTCAGTTAAGGCACCAGGGGACTGGAGTAGAAACCGATGACATTTCCAAATCTGGTTCAATCAAACGATCAATGACCCCAGGCAAATATCAAATCACCAGGGAGGCCAGCAGAGAACCGAATTCACTGCCATGCAAGTCTAAGCTAACTCCTCTAGAATGTTTTAAACACCATACTGATACCTATACTAGAAATGGGCTTTGTTACAGTTTTATAGAAATTGGATTATGATGAACTATTTATGATTAAATCACTGTTAAAATTTATTTTTCAACTTAGCCTGGGAACCTAGGCCACTGAGTGTTATTTCTCCAGGAAACTAGTCGGTAACTCCATCCAGCAACCCAGGCACTGGGAGTGGGCTTCTCTCTCCAGGGCCGTGGGCTCACGGAGGCACAGGGACTCCCCTCGGATCCTCTGCGGCAGACTCAAGAGCTCGTTTTCACTCTGCGGGCCTGTGGCCATTCAGACATGAGATGTTTGATGCGGACCGGCAGGATACAGCTACATAAACATCTTTTACTTTTTTGGTCATATTCCTATTCATAATCTCATTTTATCTATAATTACCCAGTAAAGTGCCCAGGACCAATGCTACTATTACCCCCATTTCAGAAACGAGGAAGCTGAAGTACGAAAGTTAAGCAACTTGTCCAAGGTCAAAGCCTGGCAAGACAAGGAGCAAAAGCCAGATCTTTATTTCCCAGCCCAACACTCTTATCAATCAAACAACAAAGGCCTAGAAGAGGGGAAGGAGGAAGTAAAGGTAATTGCAATTTATTTAGACTTTAAACTAATTTTGTCTGGCTTTGTAGATTTTCATTTATTTTCTTCTTCATTGTCCCTTGATGAGTTAGTCACTAAAACCATCACATCATAAGGTAGAAATTAAATTATTTCCTCATTATTATATATAGATGTTCAACTTGCAAGTGTTTCATAATAAAATGACTCAGGGATAAGCAAGCCCAGTCTACATTAGTCACTTGTTGAACGGTTACATGACACTCATGCAAAACTCTCGGGAGGTGGGCGGGAGGCAGAAATAAACATTTACCAAAAAGATGACTAAATTAAAGACAAAAAGTGAATGTAAAACATACACAATTTTCCTGCTAGTTTAAGCCGTGGGGTGGGAGAACCAGCGAGAAGAAACAAGACTCGAGGCACCTGTCACCCGTTTTTCTGAGCGTAGGTGGTGCGGAAGAGTTCGCCGACTTAGACCAGCACACGGTGGACGTTTTTGTGGGAAGGGAAAGAAGTTAAAAGTTAACAGGACAGAACACTAAGACTTTGCCTTTACATAGCACTTTTACCTCCTTTACCTCCCAAGTACTTTCACATACGTTATCTCACTTTGTAATCAAGAAATCACTCTAACAGAGATAGGGGCAGATATAACTAAGTTCATTTTGCAAGTTTGCTTAAGGTCACACAGCCCTTCAGTAGGCAGGTGTAGAAGAAAACTCAGTAATTACACTGAACACTGACACCAATTCACTACTATAATGGGATCATACACACTTCACATTCCGAAGGCAAAGCACTTGAAACACAGAATCTGGCAGAGCAATTCTACTAACTACTATTATAGAAGAGGTGGTAGGACATATTCCACTTAAATCTGCATTATTTATAGGTGCTTTAAGCCATGGCTTAAGAATTTCTAAAAAAAAAACAAAAACAAAAACCCCCCAAAACTAAGCACACAATGGTTATGCTGAGACTTTTAAAAACACAGGGAGTGTAACCTTAGGCATCAAATTTAATGTCTGAATTTGCAAATGGTATTTGCTCTAAGCACACCCAGGAATGAGTCCATTTAGAGTTCCCATTTAGCATTTCATGTGGCTTACTGGGCTTCTGTTTCATGCTGGGGGCAAAAATAAACCTCTGGGTGATAGAGAGTAACCTGATGGGCAGAGAGGGTTTTCTTCTTGCTACCAGCAACATGCCAAGAGCCACAAATAGCCGAGGCAACTGGAAGGCAGGCCCTGAAGTCTGTGAGACCTCTGCATGTCTGGAAATCAGCCATGTGATGCAATCCTCTTCAACTATTCCTGGATATGGTTTCCAATTTCCATAGCACTGACTTCGTCTTTCTAAACATCCCTTTCTATCAGAAGGTAATTAAATGATTACTTGAAGATGAAATAAAGGATAGAAGAAATCATTAAAAGCTGTTCATGACAACAAATTGCTTTACTCTAGCCGATGGTACTGGCTCCCCTAAAGTTTTCCCTCTAACATGACAGTTCCATATAACAACACAAGGATTCCCACTATTTTAAAGAATGCTACATTATGTGACATAAACTTTCCTGGGCGGGGGAGGAGGGGTTGAGAAAAAAGCCAGAGAGAAACAGAATTCAAAAAACTCCACTGGCTAAAATATCGGGTTGGCCAGGGCACGAAACAACGAAAGACGAAGGGTCACTATGACCAGAAGCCCGATGCTTTGAGGGGAAGAGAACAAAAAGGAGCCCGCCCCTCTCTCAACAACAGCTCCCGGGGCCTGGGCTCCACTTCGGGACAGAAGTGCTTCCCTACGAGTGCACCTGCACCTGCACCCGCACTCAGGGCTGGGAAACCTACGTCCGCCGGTGTTCTTCCCGCCGCCGCTCCTCCCATCCTTCCCCTTGCCAGCAACGGACACTTACGTGTTCAAAATGCAGCTGACAGCTCACCTCTGACACATCGGAGGAATAAATCCAAAGCATTTTTCTCTCCCAACATTTTTCAAAAGGGTGCTACTAATAACGTACACAAACACCACTTAAAGATGGAAATGTAGCTCAAGAAATATTTGTCTGTGCACGTGAGTGTGTAATTATGCTCTTTATTGAACTATTTGCTCACATCTTTTAAGTAACTTTGCTTACATTATCTAAGAAAACATCAAAAGTTATTCTTGAATTACCAAAGTTTTTACTTAGTTGTCTGATTCTTATCTAGTATGACCCCAATTCCCTAATCACCACTAACTAGCCTTTGTTAAAGGGCGTAATCTCCTTCTCAACCTACAGACTTAAGTAGACTTACTGATCAGGGGACTTCTAATCCAATTGGCCGAATGCTATGCTGCTCGGTGGCCTCTGCCCTGGCCTGGTCCCCATATTTTTGCCCAGTCCGTTCTGGTTAACAACACTATGAACCGTACTAACTTCCCGCCGACACCAGAAACTCCTTGTAAGGAAAGAGACCCTTCGTTCCAGCTCTCAAAGAACAGTTTCTGGCCTTTCCCCAGTATTTCCTGCTGCCTACTCTACTCTCCAAACTTGAACTCAAAATTCCCTTTCAGAAACTATTTAAATTTGATCACAGCAAATGACTTTTCCTGTACAGGGTTCTCTGGGCAATTTTACAACTCCGTGTGACAGAACGGTTTTAGGTGCTTTCATGCTACCACTTTCCTCGTTGCCAGGACTCAATGACCTACACTCGGACCCCCACTTTAAGAAGAAACAGAGGCTCAGAGTTAAAGTGTAGAAAAGCTAGAATTTAATCAGAGGCTCTTTTCCCTGACTCTGAATTTCTCAAACACATTTTTATTCTCTCTGACAATCTGCTTTCACTGTTAATGCTATTTTGTGTACACACACCAAGAGGCTTTTGTTTCTTCACTGGACTAAGCGTACTATTGGCACTAACTCAACAACTTAATTAGGAGATTAATAAACCAGCAACTGCTTTCCCTCCACACTTTGAAAATGTGCTCAATTTACAGTGAACAGTAACCTGTGGTGATCCATTTCCCCACTCAATCTATTTCCCCATCTCCCTTCTACTGCTACTTTATAGGCTACGTTCAATGCCAGAAATAAGCAGGAGTTTGCTGCATTTAAAGAGAGCATGCACATCATTTAAATAAGTCAAGTCATTAGCTGCCGGGATGGCCTGGTGCCAAAGACACCAGGGTGTTGAATGATATCGGCACCCCAGTGCCTAAATGGAGTGGTTCTGGTGGACCAGGCCTCTCAAAGGTCTGCAGGCTTTTCCTGCCCACACGGCCGCTGTGTCCCCCTTCTGCCTCTTCTGTAACCCCCTCTTCCTCTCTTAGAAAACATCTCCTTCTCTCTGCTCTTCTGAATGAATGCTCCACACGGGTCTCGTACGCTCTGAACAGAGACTCTGACAGCCAAGCAACGACTGCACGTTTTTGACAAACTTTTCCTTCCTCTTTTCACTGCTAGAATAATGAGTATACTGTATTCTGCAGTGTATAATGCACACTCTCTTTGAGTTTTTGAGGGAAAATTAAGGATGCTCATTACATGTGGGTAGCGCTAAACCGTGGGTGTGCACTGTGCATGGGAGCACATTATACGCAGCAAAAATATGTTAGTCTTTCCAGAGGCCTAGCCCTTTCCAGATGTTGTTCTTCTTCTTCCACTTCGTGTACTTCTTCCTCTTCCTCTACTTCTTGTTCTTCTTCCTCTTCTTCTTCTTTTTCAATAATAATGGTTCTCATTTATTGAGTGCCTACTATGCACCAGTTGCCATACTGAATGAAGGCTTTACATATATTCTTTTTTAATTGCCATTCTATCACAGTTGTCCCAATTTATCCCCCTTTGCCCTCCTCTGCCAGACCACTGTCTGCCCCACACCATTGTCCATGTCCATGGGTCATTCATACAAGTTCTTTGGCTAGACCCGTCCCCTGCTTTCCCCCATTATACCTTTCCCCCCTTGCTCTGGCCGCTGTCAGTCTGTTTCATGTTTCCATGTCTGTGGTTCCACTTTGCTTGTTAATTGACTTTGTTCATTAGATTCCTCATGTAAGTAAGATCATATGGTATTTGCCTTTCACCAACTGGCTAATTTCACTTAGCATGATAGTCCCCAGTTCCATCCACACTGTTACAAAAGGTAGGAGCTCCTTCTTTCTTTCTGCTGCATAGTATTACACTGTGTAAATGTACCAGTTTTTTCCACTCATCCCCTGATGGGCACTTAGGCTGTTCCCAGCACTTGCCTATTATACATAGCCCTGCTATGAACATAGGAGTGCATAGGTTCTTTTGAATTGGTGTTTCAGGATTCTTAGGGTATATTTCCAGCAGTGGAATCACTGGGTCAAAAGGCAGTTTCATTTTTAGTTTACTGAAATTCCACACTGTTTTCCACAGTGGCTGCACCAGTCTGCATTCCCACCAACAGTGCACTAGGGTTCCCTTTATTCCACATCCTCACCAACACTTGTTGTTTGTTGATTTACTCATGATAGCCATTCTGACAGGTGTGAGGTGGTACCTCATTGTGGTTACAGTTTGCATCTCTCTAATGGCT
The DNA here is from genome assembly GCF_004126475.2 of Phyllostomus discolor. Taxonomy (NCBI): domain Eukaryota; kingdom Metazoa; phylum Chordata; class Mammalia; order Chiroptera; family Phyllostomidae; genus Phyllostomus; species Phyllostomus discolor. The sequence goes on along the minus strand of NC_040909.2, from coordinate 129,472,326 downwards.
ATCGATGTTGAACATCTTTTCATATGTCTATGGGCCCTCTGTACGTCCTCCTTGGAGAAGTGTCTGCTCAGGTCCTTCACACAGACACACCTCTTAGGTCATGTCAGGTAGGGAGAGTGTCACACTCCCCACTTCCCCGGATGCCACGAAAACTCTGCACAAACTGCCGGACCCATCTCCCAGCCTCCTCTGGAAGAGAGGGGGTTGAGACAATTCCCAAAGTGGGTTCTGTATACCATCAGTCCTGCTCCCAAACAAAGAGGTTTTTTAGTTAAAGAAATTTAGGAAATCACTAAATCATCTACCTTCCTTTGGAGAATCACAATGCATAGAAGCATGTTAAAGGCTTTAGAGTCTTTTAGGACATTCATTTAATTGAGCATTCCCCAAACTTATTTGACCACAAAATTCCTTTTTCCTAATATACTTATTGATCTCTTGACTAATTAGTATTATGCAGCAAAGTTTTGAAAATGCTGCCTTAGAGCCACATTAAGGACCAGTAGAGTGTAAAGATTTTATAATTTTGAATAAAACCCAACCCAATAGCCATAAAACACAAAGACAGATTTCTACAAACTATCCATGAAAATCAGCCTCAACAGATGAGAATGTTCACCTATGAGCAGCGACATTACTTGGTAACCTAAGGACACATATCCTGATTCTTTCCTACAGAGGCAACTCAATTAGTGAAATACTACACCCAGACCTGACACTCTCTGCATGTTAGACAAAATGCTACCAAACACAACCCTAATTTGGAAATAACTACAGACGAGTTCCAAAGCACTGGGAGAGAAATTAATGACCAGTAATCCACAAACAGACATATCTTGGGGCTGGGGCCAAGTGGCTAAAGAACGAACAACTAAAGTTACCCTTTTTCCCTCCTGGTTAATTTCTACATGTCAGCAACATTCCTGCAGATGAAAAGGCTCATATACAGACCACTTGGAAACTTCTGACAAGAAAGGTGTTAAGAGACAGCACGCCACTGTGGGGTGTCGAGTGTGGGCGACGGGGAGTGGAGAAGAAGGTATTCTCCAGTACTTTCCAGTCTGGCTCCAAGAGCGTGTCAGTGATTCCACTGTCATCTCTCACCTTCTCGCTGTTCTGCTGACAACAGTCATTTCTGTGATGCTCGGGGACCTTCTGTCCTCAAATTTTACAACCCCCTACTTGCCTCTCCTTCCTCTTTGGTCAAATGATTCACAACGTGGGCGCATTTCACATTTAGTCAGTAGATGGTCATATCCAATAAATTACATTGTCAGCCTGAAACTTTCTTCAGATGCTATAAATTATTACGGGTTGGCCTTAAAAAGCCTGTATGGATTTTTCTTTAAGATAAAAGATGCATTTTTTTTATTTTCACCAGTAACTTTATTGATTTAGATATCTTAAGTATGTCAACTATTTCCCATGTGGTGTAACACTGACTATTCTCAATTAATGTCTCTATTTGATCACTGTCAAATTCAACTGGTCTACCTGACTGTGAAGCAGCATCCAGCACAGGATTTCCAGCAAGAAACTTCGCAAACCACTTCTGACATGTTTGATCAGTCACAGCACCTTCCTCATATACTGCACGATTTTTGTTTTGGTGTTTCAGTTGCATTTTGACCTTTCTTGAAATAATAAAGCATAATATGCTGATTTTCTGTTGAAAATGTTGCATATTTTCTTCCATCTTCAATATTAAAAAGGCTACATAAAAATGCATCGATTTTCAAGGCTTTTTTAAAGATTTTAATTCTTTATTATTAGACAGAGGGGAAAGGAGGGAGAAAGAGAAAAACGTAAAAGTGTGGTTGCCTTTCACGCACCCCCTGCTGGGGACCTGGCCTGCAACTCAGGCATATACCCTGACTGGGAATCGAACCAGGAACCAAACCATCAACCCTTTGGTTTACAGGCTAGCACTATATCCACTGAGCCACACCAGCCAGGGCAGAAAGCTTTTTTTTTTAAATGTGCACTTATATGACAACTGTCACAATACAATTTAACAAAATTGTTTCGCTAATAGAACCATCTTATGGTGGGGGTGGGGGGGCAGACAAATTTCTGGCTAGCCCAGTACCCATTTCCTAAGGGAGTAAATGCTCCCCCAATCTGGTTTAACTAAAATGGTAACTCCCAACTTGCAAGATACTCCATAAGAGTTGATGTTAAAGTAGTGGATGTTAAGGTAGCTTTCAAGTTAAATTTACAAAAACCAAAGCTGGTGGAGGGTGAAGGGTGAGGAGGCACAGGGAAGTAACATATCAAAAACATTCTCGACTAGTTGCATAATGACAAGGCTGAGGTAAGCTATACCTTTGACCCACCTTGTTCTTTTATTGTATCTAAGATTGTGCCGGTTTCAACAGCTTACATGCGGTATATTTCCACTCCTCTACCTTTCAGTCAGATTAAATGTTCAGGTTAGCTTATCAAGTAAAAACCACAGCACACGGGGCATACCCATGAACAGATTTGTAAGCAACAACACAAGTAGACCAATTTAGTGCTTAATCGCTCCTGTTAGGTTAAGAAGAAAAACACTCTCCCTCCCCAGGCTTTTGATGGGAATTGTTATAAAACGCTGGCTTCAAAACAAAACAAAAACAAATACGTGACAACCATCCAATTTCACTGCTTTCAAATCTTATGTAATCTATAAGCTGCGTGTAGCACCAAAGATGGTAAGAGAGGAAGGCGAAGAAAATACAAATGCTCTGGATTTTCCAATACCTTACTTAATGGGCTGAAACAGCACACGCTAAAAGAACAATGTAAGGGTAAAATCTGACAATTCTCTTGAGGTTTAAAGTTTCAGTAAAATTATACAATTCAGAACAATATCATGATGAAAAAATAATCAACGTCAAAGCATAATGTGAATCTCAGGCTTCAGGTGCTTTGGCTACACCCTGGGACCAAACTGCTCATCAGAAGCAGAGAGGACGCCTGCTTCCTCCCTGACCGCTAACGTGTGACACCGTCTGAGCCTGCCAGGACGTTCGCCCTGGAGCTTGCGGCACCTGTCCACATTCACTACGAGAAGGAAGGTCACAAAAAGTTGCGAGGACCACCCCGATGACAGCAGCTGGACTCCTTTCCATCTCTTATTTGAAAGAGCGCACACCTGAAAATGGATTTGGGGGTTCCTTGAATTACACCTGAAAATGGATTTGGGGGTTCCCTGAATTACACCGGTTCCCACCCCCTGGAATCTGAAACCCGCAGGAGGGGGTTACAGGTTTAGTCTTACAGAATGGGAGAGTCAGAACTACGCAGCGTTACCACAGCTTATTCATTATGGAACAGAAAGTCTCATTTCGAGAGGGATTCGTGAAGTGGCGTGACTGGGGCAGTGGTTTCAGAAGCAGAAGATGAGCACTGAGGTGACTCTTCAGCCAGCCGCCGCCACGCCTTGCACGGCTGGGCACGGTGGCTGGTGCACAGCGGCACTCCTCTCTGCGAGCGGGCGAATCGCTGACCTGGCTCCGGTAGGTTATGCCACTGCTCTCCGAGCCGGAAACTTTATTCTGTATATAAAAGTAGGCTTTCTTTGGCATACATTTCTCAGATTAAATCTATGGATTGACTGAGGCACTCTCAAACTTGGACACCGAGACAAGTGGAAAAGAGACCTTCCATTTCATGCAAAAGTCACATAAACATCTAGGTTCTCTGTCACAATTCCCATACTGAAGCTCATCTGACTTTCCCCTATTAAATGTCACTTCCTCAGGAAGAAGTCCCCAGCCCCTGGAGAATATTATGCCCCCTGAGGGGTTACACCCCTTGAACACTGTGCTTTTCCTTTGGTTGGGTGCACACCACAAGTTAGGTAACATGTGCACGTCTCTGTGTTAAACACTTGTCCCCCCTCCAGACTTTGGACGTCCTAAAGGTGGGGGTCATGTGGGCTTGGCTGAATGACCACCTGGGTCTTGTACGTAGAAGTATCTGGCACCCAGAGGCGAATCCTTATTTGATGAACGTTTGAGAACAAAGAGCCAACCAATGGTGTCCATTCAACATACCCAAGTAACAAAGGCTTAGACACCAAGTCCAGGAGCGCTAAGTCATCCAGTGGGATGTTCAGGACCTCACTCTGCCCTCGGCATGAAACTGAGCGCAGCCGCTCCGCGCAGGGGCAGTGAGAAAGGAAGGCACTGCGCCCCGGCTCCTCCGTGTGCCACTCCGCAGCCTGCGAACACCCCGTCACGCGTGTGGTCTCCTGACTCAGAGTCTCCAGCGAACTCACACAGGGCTCTCTGCGGTTCAGAACGAATGTCTTAAAGAGCTGTGGCAGGTATAAACCCTATTTATCCTGAAAGTTTGTATAAATGACTTACAGACTACCTGGGGTTTTTTTGGTGGTGTTGTGTTTAAGTATGCTGCATAGTACCGCCTTACAAACTACCTGGGATGCAGTCCTTTTATTTATTATTTTTTTTAATTTTCAGAGAAGTGAGCTAAACACTGATTCCAAATAAAATCTTCAGGCTTTGGAGAATACACAGCAGCTTTATTTTCTCAAAGGACACAGAAAGGCAATCTGAGAGCATCTGCTGAAAGGGATTTCCCAGGGATGTTGGTCAACTGACCTACTCTTCTAAGGTTCCAAAGTAAACCTCTCAAACCTTTTCATAGGTACATAACCTCCAGAATTCTGTGAAGGTAAGAATAGGAGAGAGAGATTTAAATGATAAACTCTAAAGCTCTCTGATGATTAACTTTTAAGGTACCGTGACTGTATGAAAATTCATAAACAGAAAGACTAGAGGATGAATCAGAACCCGGGTAAATAATACAGTAATGGGAGTGTGCACGTCGGTGACAGCAGAAGCTACAAGCTGTGTTGCTATAATCTGTGTTCTTTCTTAGTAATCTGCCTTAAACAATTTCAGAGATCATGTTTCAGAGATCATAAACTCCTCACGCTGTAGCTTAAGGAGCTTATATCTAATCCTATGATTCCTCAATTTTAGACTAGCCAGGTCAAAGCCAATTAAAGTTTTATTGGAAAACCTTGAAATAAAGTGAGCAAAGTACTTGTTTTTGAGAAAGATTTTTGTTCCATCGTCCTAAGAAATGTGCTTGGAAATCTGGGTTTGCAGTAACATAGTATCTTAATATCTCTATCCAATTTTATGAATGTCCAAGTGTTTGAGACACACACAGTATTTTAATCTGACTCACATAATAATCTTGTGAAATAGGCAGGCCAAGGGTTTTATAGATGAAGAACATGAAGTTCTGAAAGGTTTCATTTCCTGACTCTGGATCATAACTTAGCAAATGGAAGAACCAAGGTCGAAAGGGTTTCTGATGCCAAGATCACTGCTGTTTCTGGAGAGCTAGACCACTCGGGCCCGTCTCAAGCTGCTGCTCACTTCTTATCCCTCACCCGGACGAGCAACGAGACAGCAACAGCCATAACTTCAAGTATGGGAAGACTACACAGCGTATCAGGAGGTGTAAAATATTTCCCCAAACACTGGTCATGTCCCCAGATGGACTCAGGCCTTAGAAACCTTCTGAAATGATGGTTTACTATTCTTGGCGTTGTGTCAAGCTTACATAAAGAGCACAACTTTGCATCAGAAAAGAACAATGAATATGTTTTCTTTTTATGAAGACCTGGGGACCTTCCTCACAAGCACAAGAATCACTAAGTCCAGCTGCTCTGGAGTGTGGTGTGAGGTTCGCATCAAAACGTGGGATAAGACTCAAAGCATAAGCTTCCCAGTGCAGTAGGGCAGGGGCAATGGGATGAGGCCCCAAGATGAAAGAAATGCTGTTAACTACTGAATGTGGGAGGGGAAGGGCTTCTTTGTCTATGACTTTCATTCTTTTTTTTTTTTATGAGCAGCTCAGTTTTCTGAAAGGGGAAAGGGTTCATTTCTTTATTTAAAAATACCTTAAGTATCTGTGAATCCTAGAGTTTAACAGGCAAAAAAATAAATCCACATTAAGTCCTTTAACTTCCCAAATCTGGTTTTCTTATCTATAGTGTACACACTATGCTGTTACATTTGCACAACTTCCAAGTTAAAAACAGACAGGACTAACAAATAACCTCCACAGAATATAAGGGCCAAAGCAGGAACGATCTATATAACAAGGCTAACTCCGATCTTTGGTAGCAAACACACTTTCTTTTATAATCAGCCTTGTTCTTTTAAGCCAATGGTTTCAACCCTGGATACATATTAGAATGAGTTTTTAAAAACACAGGTTCCTCCAATCCTGCTCCCAACCAATGAAAACAGAATCTCTTTAGAGACTGGCTGGTTCTAGGAGTCAGCTGGAATTGAAAACCTCTGGTCTAAGTGCTCAGTCATCCAGTTTCAAATGCCCCAGCATGATGTCAGGTTCATATTTTCCAATGGAAGAAATATTCACAGTACAAGGGCTGTCAGCCACCACGCTTCAGAAACATCAGTTTTATAAAGATTTTATTTATTTATTTTTAGAGAAGGGAAGGGAGGGAGAAAGAATAGAGGCAATATCAATGTGTGGTTGCTTTTCACAGGCCCCCTACTGGGGACCTGGCCCACAACCCAGGCATGTGCCCTAGACTGGGAATCAAACAGGCAACCCTTTGATCTGCAGGCTGGCACTCAATCCACTGAGCCATACCAGCCAGGGCACAAGCTGAAAGAGTTTCTTACTTGGATATAAGCAGATATCCTTAAGTAAATCACAAACAATACACTTAATAAATACTAATCAAATACCAACAACAATAAAAACAGAAAAAAAAATTAACCCATAAAATAATTCTTAAAAAAGTTTTTATAACTCCATGGAACTAGGTAATGCTCACTTAAGCATGACTTAAGGATTAAACCATACTAAAAAAAATTTTATCTTCCACTGAGTGGTAGCCAGTCTCGTAAAACATTTGATTTTTAGAATTTTCCCATAGATCCATGTTAGAGAAGACAAATAAAAAAACCAGAACTACAAGACAGCCTATTGCACAGGTACATGAAATAAGTTCAAAGGGGAGTTTCCACTGCTCAGAGGACAAAGGGCTTCTCAGAAACATTACTGCAATCGTATTGCTCACTTCTTACTCAACCTGGTACCGCTGAAAAGGAGGTTGCTGTGTTCCCACCTTAACTGCCTGCCTGCTGCTCCCGTGACAGCTGGAGTCAACAGAGATAAGTCTGGCTTCTGGAAGAACCGAAATGCCGAGCTGCTTTATTTCTAAACTCGCTCTGAAACTCTTCCCCATTATCTGATTCTGTGAATTTTGCAACAGCTGCTTATTAGTTAAAGCTGGAGCATGAGTGACTAAACCCTGTCTACGTTGTACGCTTGAGCAAACAGAAAAACAAAAACAAGTTCCTTTGAATTTTTAGCATTTTTATAAAAATCTCCTCACATTCTAAGGAGGCTTAGATTAAAAAGTTTGAGACCAAAAGATGGAGGAAAATCTAAGATAGATGTAACTCCCTTAACTACCTAGGTGGACTAACTGGGAAAATATTTAAGATTCCTATTCTATGAACTTCCTGATTAAGAAGGAGTTAACAGCTCCCACAGTAAAAGAAGGAAATGCTAAAGGTTAGAAAAGAATTTTTCTTTTCTATTTCTTCTCTTTTTATTTCTAGGTCAGAGAGCCACAGTCAAATGTAGCCAGGGGAGTGGAAAAAACTTACGTGATTTATCATGGACTGAACAGCCTTTACATAATGGTTTAGTTCCCGGTCCATCATAACAAATTCAACCATCGCCTTATCCATGCTGTATTCACTACTCACTTCAGCTGAAAGAAAGAAAAAAGCAATTATTATTTTCCATTTAAAATGCCCTATCTGGAAAAAGCTATACCAATATAACATCTATCAGTCATGCTCTAAATGATTTTTAAAGGTATCACATGTTTTTTAAAACTTCCTCAACATGTGTATACTTCATTCAAAACGCTAAGAACAAACCCTGTTGAAAAAGGCTCAAAGGGGACTTCCGGCCAAGACGGAGGCATAGGTAGACACACTGTGCCTCCTCGCACAATCAAAATTAAGGACAACAAAAATTTAGAAACAAAAACACAACCAGATCTGACAGAAAGTTGAACTGTACGGAAGTCCGACAACCATTCATCCAGACTGGTAAGGGGGGGAGTCGGCGGCCGGCGGAGAGGGGTCTCGGCAGGAAAAAGTGGTGGTTGGTGGTCCCGGGCAGGCAGGCAGCGGCTGGCAGACCCCGGGTGCAGGGTGGCAACAGGCAGACCCAGTGAGGCGCACTAGGCCGCTGGCTGACCACGGACACACAGTCCCACGCAGATAAACCAGGCGAAATCGGGGAGCAAGACAGACCATGCAACCCAGGGCCCCAGCGCCGGGAAATAAAGCCTAAAAGCACTGATTGAAAACATTTGTGGGGGTTGAGGTGCCGGCAGAGACTCCCAGCCTCACGGGAGAATTCGTTGGAGAGACCCACAGGGTCCTGGAATGTACACAAGCCCATCCACCCGGGAACCAGCACCAGAAGGGCCCAATTTGCTGGTGGGAAATCGGCAGAAGGGACTGAAATCGGTGAGCAGAGCAAGCGCCATAGTTCCCTCTCAGACCCCACCCCCACATACAGCGTCACAACCCAGCGACTGGGTTGCCCCGCCCTGGTGAACACTTAAGGCTCCGCCCCTCACTACATAACAGGTGCAACCAGACCAAAAAAAAAAAAAAAAAAGACTCAAACAGAAGAACAGATCAAAGCCCTAGAGCCAGTACATCTAAGCGACCAAGAGTCAGCCAACCTATCAGATGCACAGTTCAAAGCACTGGTGATCAGGATGTTCCCAGAACTGGTTGATTCTGGTCACAAATTAGATGAAAAAATGAAGGCTATAGTAAGTGAAATGAAGAAAAATGCACAGGGAACCAATAGTGATGGCAAGAAAACTGGGACTCAAATCAATGGAGTGGACCAGAAGGAAGACAGGAACAACCAAACAGAAAAGAATGAAGAAACAAGAATTCAAAAAAATGAGGAGAGGCTTAGGAACCTCCAGGACATCTTTAAATGTTCCAACATTCGAACTACAGGGGTACTAGAAGGGGAAGAGGAAGAGAAACAGGTGGAAAAGTTATTTAAACAAATAATAAAGGACAATTTCCCCAATCTGGCAAAGGAAATAGACTTCTGGGAAGTCCAGGAAGCTCAGAGAGTCCCAAAGAAGTTGGACCAAAGGAGGAACACACCAAGGCACATCATAATTACATTACCCAAGATTAAAATGAAGGAGAGAATTCTAGAAGCAGCAAGAGATAAGGGGACAGTCACCTACAAAGGAGTTCCCATCAGACTGTCAGCTGATTTCTCAAAAGAGACCTTACAGGCAAAAGGGGGCTGGAAAGAAGTATTCCAAAGCATGAAAGGCAAGGACCTACATCCAAGATTGCTCTATCTAGCAAAGCTTTCATTTAGAATGGAAGGGCAGATAAAGTGCTTCTCAGAAAAGGTCAACTTAAAGGAGTCATCATCACCAAGCCCTTATTACATGAAATGTTAAAGGGACTTACCTAAGAAAAAGAAGATAAGAAATATGAACAGTGAAATGACAGCAAACTCATAGTTATTAACAACCACACCTAAAACAAAAGCAAACTAGGCAAACAACTAGAACAGGAACAGAACCACAGAAATGGAGATCACATGGAGGGTTAGCAACAGGGGAGTGGGAGGAGGAGAGAGGGGGAAAAGGTACAGAGAATTAGTAGCATACATGGTAAGTAGAAAATAGACAGGGGGAGGGCAAGAATAGTATGAGAAATGTAGAAGCTAAAGAACACATGGACATGAACTAAAGGGGGAAATGTGGGTGGGAAGGGGTGTGCAGGGTGGAGGGGAATGAAGGGGGGAATGGGACAACTGTAATAGCATAATCAATAAAATATATTTTAAAAACTTTTTTAAAAAAGGCTCAAAGGCAGAAAGATGGACTCAAACTCAGGAAAGTTCCAGTCTCTGCCACTTGCTTATATGGTTTTTAATCAGTCACCACTCTCCTCCCAGCCTGTTCCCTCATCCACTAAAGTACCCGGGTCATCTACCTGCACATGGACCTCACTGGACTGTTAAGGGCCAAATAAGGAAGATTTCCACTTCTACTAACAGTAGGTGGGGTTGTAAGAACCAATCCTCCTATTGAAGACAACTAAAAAAAAAATGGGGGGGGGGATCTTAAAAACAAGAGTCACAAGATGGTAAAACACAACGAGAGCAAAATATAGGGGGGAAGACGTGAAAGAAAAGCAGAGCCCCGAACAAAGTCACACAGTCAGCTAGGTGCCCTTCCTCGGAATGAGATGGACCAGGAGTAATCCCACCCGGCCTCCCAGCTGTGGGAGGTTGGCCTTGGCCACTGAGCGGAACAGAGGGAAGAGGGAGAGAAACCAAATAACCTGCATCTAAAAAACTGTGGCCATGAGCCAGCCCCCCTGGATCTGCAGCCTGGTTCCCCCCACCTGAGTGGTCCTGGGGACCTAAGAACTCCCCACCGGTGTGGTGTAGGGCAGTCTCAAAGTGAGAGTGCCCAGGGATACTCCTCTCTGGAGAAGACACTTCCATCCTGGCCTCAAAGAATCCCAACAAATAATTATTGGGGATAATGGGCAGATTATGGGGTGGGGCCGGAGAGCACAGGTTTGGTGGGGGAGGCTGCCCTAAAAAAAAACATACGAGAACAAGCCACCAAGAGTAAGGACCAGCAAAAACAGATCCACAAATGTTTCAGATGTTGGCATTATCAGTCAGAATATGAAACTACTATGCTTGCCATGTTTAAAAAGTTAAAATACCGCCAGGGAACAGGAGATTGGAAAAGTGAGATGAGTTTCTTGAAAGTGTTTTAAAATTGTTTTCTTAAACTCTGAACACAATGGAAAAGAGAGAGAACACAGGATCATAAAAAATTTTTAACATTAAAAAAGCTGAATGAAAGAAAAACAGAGCTGGCTTGTAACACACTTGGAAATGCAGGTAGTCCAAGCCTCTATTCCAATGGTGGTATTTTTTCTCTACTCTGAAGAACACCATGACAGGTCATCCCAAAGTCATGAAATAATGTAAAATCCACTTACATCTGGCTTCTTAAAATGATTTTCCTGGGCTTTAAAATTAGTCTTTAGCCCTGGCTGGCGTAGCTCAGTGGATTGAGCGCAGGCTGGGAACTAAAGTGTCCCAGGTTCGATTCCCAGTTAGGGTACATGCCTGGGTTGCAGGCCATGGCCCCCAGCAACCGCACCGCACATTGATGTTTCTCTCCCTCTCTCTCTCTCTCTCTCTCTCTCTCTCTCTCTCTCCCCCCTTCTCTCCTTAAAAAATGGATGAATAAAATCTTTTTAAAAAATAAAATCAGTCTTTTATTTTACAACAGTTACTTACAAACACATTCCACAAAGTACCGGAGTTAACCTGCTTCTGGGAGAATACCTCTTGGCTTTCAACACCTAGACTTTGATATAATATTGACAACCTCCTACTGGGATCACATGGGTTGACTTTTGAAAGCACTTAGAACTGTGCCTTTAACAAGAAAAATGCTACGAAAAGTTTCGCAAAGGAAAATAAATAGGATGACGGTTCTCACTATCGGAACCAGACAGCAAAATTTCAAGACCACGGCCACGGAGCGCTCCCCTGTAAAGGAAGGAGAAAGTGAGCAACAGCTGGGTCGAGTCCGCCAGCACGGAGCCCAAGGGAGAACCTGCGGAGGCTGAGTGCGGCTTCCAGGCAGGCGGCCCCGCCGAGGCTCCGGGGCCCGGGATGCCTGGGCAAGCCGAAGAGCCTACCTGGCGAGTGAGCGGTGCAGCCTGAGGCAGCACAGGGAAACCACCAGAAGAGATCAGGATGTCAGTCCTAAAAATAACCGAGGATGACACCACACCTGGAAGTGATGCCCAGTCAGGTGACTGCAGGCTGAAGTCGGAGTCGGGTCCGCTGCAGAGACCAGAGGCCGCAGGCGAGAGCGAGCAGCGACTCCCTCGCGGTGCCAGGAAGACAGGCGGTGAGAATGCCCATACCGAGTTGCATCCCACCTCCACCATCTTAAGATTATTTTTGTGACTCCTTTTGTTCTTCTTATCAACCCTTACTTCCCTTATGACTGCAAAAACAACCTCTTTTATAAAATGTTACTTGGGTTCATGTTTCAGAAACACTAGGCTAGACATAAGAGAATGTGTCTTCTACTAAAGAATTAAGGCAGGAAAAGAACAGCATAGTGTTGCACAAAAATGGCCAACAGGCCAAATAAATCTCCACAGAATTCGAGAATTCAGGAGGGAAAAGGGATTGACCAAATAAACAGGGAGCCAGCTGATGACCAGAAAGAGGCTGGGGAACAAGGCGGGTGTGGAGGGCCTGACCAGCTGGAGGGCCCCTGCTCCTTTGTGCCACGGTCTATAACCCCACCATCAAAATCCCCCCCCACAGGGAAAGCCCTTCCGAAGAACCCACGCCAACCAATCGTTGCCCCACACACCCACCCTTCAGGCACCGAGCTCACCCCCCACCTGCTTTTCAACTATGTCAGCCTGGAAGGATCTCCCTTAGCTTGTCACAGCTATACTTGACACTTGGCACTTTGAACCATAAACAATCTTGTCTTTTTATATGCATTCATCTCCTTTCTCCAAACAGATTTCAATCCATTACGGGCAAGAATGATGCCTTAGTGTTCTTGGGATCCAGCAAAGAATTACAAGCAACACGTTCTTCAGTATTCTTTATATGGCCATTGTGTAATAAAATTTGAAATTAAAGTTTCACCAACTCTAAACTGTCCTGCCTCGGATATGCGATTGAATTAAAATATAAAGACATGCTATAAATTCATTTGCCTATTATATTGTCATTGTGGTTTTTTCACATAGGAAGGAGGCCAGCATCAGTAAGGTGGTGGGAGATGGAAGCAGGGAAGGGGGGAGAGAAGGAAGGAAGAGAATCATACGAAAGATGTTGAAACTCACAGAATGGCAGTCCCAGAGAGAGAGTATTTCTCTACCCCACCTGTGCAAGCCTGGCATTAGAGAAAACTGGTGCAGGTGATGAAGCATGGCAAGTAACGACAACAACATATACGATGATAATAGTAGCGACAGCTAACAATTATTATGCGTCTTATGTGCCAAGACAGTACGGAGCACACCATAGTTACCATAAACCTCACAGCAACATTGAGAGACAGGAGGTGTTCTCTCCCCTTTACGGATGAGGCACCGAGGCCCTGAGCAGCTGGAGCGACTTGCCCAGGGCACAGCAGGCCTCCGCCTCAGGCTTCCTCACCACCCAGTCTCTGCACCTGCCTGCCCGCCCAGGCCAGGCCGAGAGGGCCCCAGCACCCGAGGACTGAGGACCGGCACCGCTAACTCCTCCTGAATAGGGGCAAGCCCTCGGGGGGGGGTGGGGGGGGTGGGGAGTTGTGGCCCTGAGCTTTACTTCAGCTCCTTCATGATCCCTTCCAGGTAGGACACCAGGCAACGCCACTGAAATGCTATCAGACCTGGTCCTGGAAACGCTTTTCCAAAGCCCTCAATATAAGTAGAGGAATCTGATGAAAAATAATACGTTTCCCTTTCAGAAGATTACAGTTGACCCCGAACAACACAGGTTTGATCTGCACACGTCCACTTACACGCAGATTTTTTAAAATGATTACAGCAAATCTATTTCCTCTTCCTTATGATTTTCTTAGTAACATTTTTTTTTCTTCAGCTTACTTTAAGAATACGGCATAAAACAGATTTAACATACAAAATACGTGTTAATTGACTGTTTATGTTATTGGTCAGGCTTCTGACCAATGGGAGGCTACCAGTAGTTAAGCTCTGGGCAGTCAAAGGTAATACATGGATTTTTAGCTGCGCAGAGGTTGGCAGCCCTGACACCCACGTTGCCCACGAGTCAACTGCACTAAGTTTTTTTTTAAGCTGATTTATTAGGGTGACATTGGTTAATAAAATTATATACGTTTCAGGTGTACAATTCTATCACACATGATCTGTATACTGTACTGTGTGTTCAGGACCCCAAGTCATTTATCCCCCTTTACCCTGTTCCCCCTCCCCCTCCCCCTTTGGGAATCACCTAACTGTTATCTGTGTCTGTGCGTCTTGTTTTGTTTTCCCTCAGTGCCGTCACCGTTTCCACCCAGCCCCGTAACGCCTCTCCCCTCTGACAGCTGTCAGTCTGTTCTCTGTGTCTGTTCTCTAGTTTGTTAATTTTGTTCATTAGTTTCCACGTATACGTGAGATCACATGGCATTTGTCTTTTTCTGACCGGCTTATTCCACTTGACATAATACTCTCCAGGTCCATCCATGCTGTCACAGAACAGAAGATTTCCTTCGTTTTTACAAGCTGTGTTCCATTGTGTAAATGTCCCATGGTTATTTTACCCACGCATCTACTGACAGACGCTTGGGCTGCTTCCAAATCTTGGCTACTGTAAGTAACACTGAGTGAACATAGAGATGCGTATGTATTCAACTGCACTACACTGTGACACTGGTGAGGGGAGTGACCTTCCACGTCAGCAAGGCTAACCAGAGGCGCCATCAAAGCAGCCAGGTCACCCACTGAACACTAGGAGAGTAACTGAGCCAACTCTAGCTGCTGAGAAGCCAAGCCTGTACTAGGCCAAGAGCATGGCAGCAACAGGGATGGAGGAGCGGCCGTGGAGGGCAATGTTCAAGAGCATGAGGCGAGTCCTGATACACCAAGGGGGGCCCAATGTCAAAGCCATCTCTACCTTTCAAGCCTCGGACTGTCTCCCTCAGCCAAGCAGGCTCAGGAGAGCCTAGAGATTTTTCTATTTCTTGGTTGTGCCTGTCTATGAGCATACATTATGACAGTCAACCCTTGTTGGGTTAATCATATGAACCTAAATGATATACTTGAACATTCATTTACAAGCCAGTAAATACACAGGCAAGACTCCTGGGGAGATCTCGGCGGATGGGAAATCTCCGTAACACATCTGGTACACTAATGACAAAATGGTTAAGACGTTACTACAGTAACTAGCTGAAATCTATCCCCCTGCCCCTGACAGCAAATCAAGTCCAGAGGGCACAGATAAACCTTGATTTACATTATAACATTATAACTCTTTCAGTTAAAACGCTAGTAATTGGGCTGCCCTCCTACAAATCTGTGTGTCTGTACCCAGTGATCCCAAGCACTATGAACTGCTACAAGAATGCAAGGAAGCTTAAAAGTGTTATTTAGACCAGGAAGGGCCACAGCATTAAACCCATTCTTAAAAGATGGTTTCTGTTTCATTTCTTTTCCTGTTTGGTGGCAAATCCTAGAAAAAAATAATAATAATAATCACTAAAGGAAGGCTTCCTTTTAGACTGAAGTACTTTGGTAGTTACATACTATAAAAAGTATCTAAATGGATGAAGTTGGCCTGCATATAATTTTCCTAAAGTCAAACAAACCTATAATTATGCAATCTAAGCAGCCACGCTATTCATTAGACGCGTCATCTGTTACTCAATGTTAAAATGCACTAGAGATTTTTAACAGCAATATTGTAACAATTACTGACTCTCCCTTTTTGAAGTGTTGAAAAGGCATTCAAATTACATGATCAGTAGAACATTAAGCAGAAATGGATGATTCAGTGTTGTAATCAAATTCAACTGAAAACGAAATTCATGAGAATTCAGTGAGAGTAAGATGATGGCTGAGGCAGGAAGAAGTATGAAAGTTAAATGGTAACAATGTTGGATTCTTCAATGTGGAAGACTGGGGCAAAAAGAAGAGGTAGATCTGCCAAAGGAAAGGGAACGAGGAGGCAAGCTAGCTATTTTTACAGCTGTATACTCAGGTAAGACAAATCCCAGGTTGTCTGACTCAAGGATGTAGGTGGTAAGGCTGTAGCAATACGGTAACTCTTAATGTAGCAGAGCAAGGGACACATGGAGAGTTTATCCAGGGTGAGTTTCAAGGTTGTCTAGGGTCTGGTCACATTTATTTGTTCAATACAATGGCCTTTTCTAGGCCACAGGTTAAAAATGGGGAGAACAATATTTATTTTGTCTTCCCCAAGTTCAGGTGGGCATGGTCACCAGAACAATCAAGTTTGAGTTCCAGATCAGCAACTAGGTCAAGCAAGAACGTAAGATAAGCAATGCAGCCAAGAGATGTAGCTTTACCATCAACAATTGCAAATAAGGCCCCTCCAGGCATGCATCACAGGGAAAGAAACTCTTCCTTGAAACCCAGCCCTGGGGTTTGGGAAAGTACAGGGGAAACAAGCCCCAGAGCCAAGGAACCTCCCTATCGTGCCCCAGGTCTTCAGCAAAAGTGCCTTCAGTGAAGCCGACAGGAAAATGACTTTCCCTCCTGGCCCCCTAGCCTGTCCATGTACATTTCCATGCTACCTCTCCCTACTACCAGATATCTTTTCACTTTGCTGTGCTGCTCAGCCTTTTCCAGAATCCTTCCTAATCTCCAGAATAGAACCAGATCCTTTGTGCTTTATAAATCCATAAAACTCCCTTACCTTTACAACAGGGACACGTGAGAGTGTGTGTCAGAGAGGCACACCCCTAAGACAAATTTCACCTACGTATCTTTCCCAACCTTTTGTCCCTCATTCAACTGCAGTTTTACCCATGTCCACGGTGCTTCCTGAAAATCTGTCCCAATCAAATAAAAGTTGCAGAAGCAGGTGTTGTTTTGTCCTACAAAGCCACGTACAAGCATATGTGAACAGGAATATAATACTGATTACATATAGTGATTAATTCGACTCTGTGCATTTTATTAGTAAAATACCAGACTAAGACAAAGCAGCCATTTAGCGTTCTCATGGGGTTGCTGACTCCAATTCTACATGAATCATACACTCTGAAGGATCTGACAAATATTCGGTGTCATAAAGTACGTGTCATTCTGGCAAGCAAAAAAGGAAGGAGGCAGGGAATCACCTGATTGTATTATAGATTTCCTAGAGTGTCTGTGTGTGTGTATCAGGGAGATTTTATTTTCTGAAACACAGAGTATGTATTTCCCAATCTCTTGAAGTTAAAACTTGATTCTTCTATATTTTGTAAGCAACAGATTTCTTCTTTTTGAATAAACTCAAATCGGTGGCAGCATAAATGATACCACCTTTCCCTCCCTCTGCAAAAGACCCCTTCCCCTGAAGAGACAGCCCCCATTACCTGTAGCAACACGGATCTGCACACACACCTGCCTCTATGAGTGGTCATGTGTGTTTTCCCTGGCAGCCTAGCATTAAGCAATCATTATAATATTCATCGGGAGTCAAGTTTAATGACTTAGTGCTTGAGCAATATTTAATAGAAACTTGGTTACTTCTCCCTACACTGTACTTTAGTCATAATTATTCCTCCACTCAGATATTAGTGTGGTAAAATTAAAACTGAATCCACTTTTTATAACTGCTTCCCACCAGAAATAACAGTGGAGAGCATAACAGTGTATGGCACGAACTAGTAAACAAGTGATCCTTTTATACAGGCAGCAAATATGGGGAAAATCTTCAAGAAATACTGACCTTTATAATCATCTTTAGACATGCATCACATACAACTTGCTTATAATTATACAGAAGAGGAGAGTTGTATAATATAGTAACTCAAAAAGCCAGCTCCGGAGTCAGATTACATTCAAATCTAGACTATATTACTTGCTAACTATGTAGTTTTTGGCGAGTCACTTTACTGGAGTCTCAGTTTCCTCTCCTGTATAATGGGGAAAATAACAGTACTGAACTCAGAAACTGCTATGAGGACTGAATGAGAAAATGCCTGGCCCACAGTAAGCACAAGGCCTGGCCCACAGTAAGTACTAACAAAATACTGTCTGTCATTAAAATTATTACAGAACAGATAACTAGTCTGCAAATGTAATTAATCTTAATGCTAAAAAAGCATTTTGCCCTTAGAAGCAAAAAGTATCAAGTGAACATCGCTTCCTTAACTCTGTTCTTTTCACTAATTTGAGCCCAAAGTAAGGGGCAGAACTCACAAGACTGCAAGGCTCAATGAGTTTTGTAAACATCCCCCCGCTCCCCCCCCAAACACACTAAATCCAGAAACTCATTTACCTAGCAAATGCATAATGAGCCCTTAATACGTGACAGGCAGGGGGCAAAAATGCTCTGAAGCAAGGAGTGGCCAACACTGCCCACAGAAGGCAGGAGAGATTTAACAGAAGGTAAATTTGGACCGTGTCTTGAAGGACCAGTAAGTGCCAGGTGTTCACCAGACTGGGGCAGAGATGCCCTAAACAGATGCCCTCATGTCTCTCCGCAGAGGCGGACTTGGAGTTTAGGTGGCCGAACGAAAGCACCGGGCATGAACGGGGGAGACCCAGATTAAATCTTCACGGAGCCCTGACTCCCTGCCAGGCACTTTGAACACACTCCCCATCCCAGCCTTTGTTACAACGATGTGAATTAGGTATAATTAAACGTAACTTCGAGATAAGAAAACTGATGCTCAAAGAGGCTAAATCACTTGCCCCAGGCCACGCAGTTAGTTAATAAGCGGTGGAGTCTGGAACGGCCTCACGTGTACCCTCGAGTCAGCAAGGAAGGCATGTGCTGCAGTGCCCGAACAACCAGCCCGACATACATAAAGTGCACTTCACACGCAAGCCGTGGAACAAGGAACCCCCTGCCTCTCTAGCTAGAGGAGTCCTCCTGAACAGTAACTTCTTCTAGGAGAGAGAAAGAACGTAAAAAAGACTGACTGACGGGTTGGCTCATACAGTTCTCTCTCAAAGTATTGCAGACCAGCTTTCATTAGACAGACAGACACTTCCTTAGGGCGAGAGGTTAGTGGTCCATAAACTACCATGGTAAAGCTGTAACTCCAAGTATTGCTTGAGGTAAATTCTATGAAGAGCTGAATTCGGAAGATCACAGAAATCAGTTTCTGGATACAATTTAATGTCTACCAGTCATCAAAAGCAACACCAGCCCTGGCTGGTGCGGCTCAGTGGTTTTGCATGCCAGCCCACAAACCAAAATGTCACCAGTTCAAGTCCCTCCCAAGGCACAGGCCTGGGTTGCGGGCCAGGTCCCCAGCTGGGGGCGTGCGGGAGGCAGCGGATGAATGTATCTCTCACACATGGATGCTTCTCTCCCTCTGTTCCTCCCTCCTTGCCCCTCTCTCTAAAAATAAATAAATATTTTAGAAAATTAAAGTTGGTAAAGGAAAACTTTAATTAAACAGAAATTAAGTACTCAAGAACTATGAACATAAATTCGAAGAGATCTAATAAAGTCATCAGCCCTGGCCGGGCACTCGTTTGGTTAGAGCGTCATCCCATTACACGAAGGCTGTGAATTCAATCCACAGTCTGGGCACATTCAAGAATTAAGCCAAAGAATGAATAAAACAGTGGAAGAGCAAATCAGTATTCCTTTCTCTTTCTCTCCCTCCCTTCCTTTTCTCAAAAATCAAGAAATAAAACAATGAAGAAGCTTATTACCTTATAAGACCTATCATGACAGGGACTGTGATCCCTGTTACTTACCTAACTCTCAAATGTTGGTCTAAATGAGAAGTATTTTGTTCTGAGAAACATTTCTTTAAGGAAAGAGTGAAAGCCACAATCAAAAAAAAAAAAAAAAAGAGAGAGAGAGAGACAACTATATCTCATATTCCCTTCTGTTGGAGGATAAATTCTATGCTTATTACTTTTATTTTACTTTTAAAAAATTATTTATTTTTAGAGAGGGGGGAAGGCAAGGAGAAAGAGAGGGAGAGAAATACCAATGTGTGGTTGCCTCTCACGCGTCTCCCACTAGGGACCTGGCCCGCAACCCAGGCATGTTGGTTGGTCGATCCACTGAGCTACACCAGCCAGGGCTACTTTTAAAGTAAAATAAATTTGAATTCATGAAAAAGATAGCTAATCAATCTGTTAAAACTCAGATCACTGACAGCTCCAGAAAATAAATTTATCACAATTTACTAGAAAATTATAACTGATACAGCATATTTCCTTATAGTTGTACCTCCACACAGTTCAAGTTCCTGAAAAGATCTCAGAATCTTTATAAAATAATTCCTATTTTTCCTTATTATTTCTCATATCATTTTAAAGGTGTTTTATTTTCATTCTGCGTGATTAAAATGAGTAGTGACTCCCAATACTGTTTCTGTTTTGCCTTCTTTAAAAGCCTCTTTATCCATAAATAATAATCCATAAACACTTAAATCTACTAGAAATGGCACAGACAACTCGTTGTTGGATGAAGTTAAGGACTTCTGGAATGGGAATTAGCACCCACTAGTGTTGCATCTGTTTCTAGTGGACAATTACAATGAGTTGCAAAGTAAGAATAAAGAACTATTAACATTCCGTGAGTAAATGGCTCTATTACGATGCAGTAGTGTTTATAAAATGGGAGGTCCCAATCGATCACATCCCACACACAGGGTGCAAGTTTCTGCAGCCAAATGGAAACAAGTCGTTTGCAAGACTGAACCCTGACATTGTCTTGGACTCCTCCCTCTCGGTTAGTGCACATCCGACTAGTCACCAGGTTCTGCCTCCGTCCAATTTCAGAAGTGCCTCATCGTCAGTCTGCACTGTTTTATCCTCAAATTATTGATTTGCTTCCTTACTGACTTCCTCTTCCAATCCCTTTTTTCTCCAACCCCTGCTCCCAAGTCATCACCGATTCTCTTCCTCAAGGTCAAGTCTGACATGACTCTTTCGCGTATCAAAAGCCTATCACAGTACTTTTACTTCCAGTCAAGACAGAATGACAGGAAGCAAATGTATCCTCCCACCTTAAGCAATTACACATTTTCAAAATAAAAATATAAATATTTTGCAAGACACGAGACATCATATAAAGAAGGGGAAGGAGAAAGGCTGGCAACGTATGAGGTGATACCTGTAACTGCCCCGTCCTACTTTCATGAGGAAGTCTCCAGGCTGCAAGGCACAAATATCGATCAAAATCTCAGCATTTTTTTTTTCTGGCAGAAATCGACAAACTGATTCTAAAATTCATATGGAAATGCAAAGGACCTACGACAGCCAAAACAACCTTGAAACAGAAGAAGATGGACGACTAACAAACACTACCTGATCCCAGTAATCCCGGAGTTGGGTATGAAGGCGAAGATAGACAAACACATCAATGGAACGGAAAACAAAGTCTGGAAATACAAACATACACATATGGACAACTGATATGACCAAAAAGCAAAGCCAAGTCAGTGTAGAAAAGATAGTCTTTTCAACAAACAGTGCAGTTTCAATTGGCTGTTATATGCAAAAACGAAACAATCTTTGATCTACCATGCCTTGAGTCATCCACAAAAATCTAGTGAGAATGGACCACAGACATAAACGTAAAACCTAAAATTATTATATGGAACTTAGGTTAAGCAAAGACGTTTTACATATAAACACCAAAGGCACACCCAGAAGAGAACAAACTGATAAACTGGGTGCCATCAAAATTTAAAACTTTGGCCTCTTCAAAAGAATTTGTTAAGAGTACAGATTGGGTGAAAATACTCACAAATCATACACTCGATAAAGAGTATATATATATAAAGAACTCTCAAAATGCAGTATAAGCTTTTAAAAAACAGTCCAATAACAAAGGGGAACAAGATTTGGATAGACACTTCACCCAATTGGTGAGTGGCAAATAAACACATGAAAAGGTATTCAAGATTATTGGTCATTAGGAAATGCAATTAAAACACTGTAAGATACCACTGCATATTTACTAGAATAGCTAAAATTAAGATTTCCCATACGAAGTGTTGACAAGGATGTGGTGGAGTAACTAGAGTTACTTTAATGTATTCTACACAGATTTCTAATGTTCAGACAACTAAGAAAACATACTTTACCATATAATTTAGCCACAGTTAATATAATTTAATCTTATCATGATTCAGAACTGACTTCAAATATTGGGTTGACTAAAAAGTTTGTTTTTTTCTGTAAGATGACTCTAGTAGAGCTCAGTTGTCTTTAACTTTATTGAAAACAATGTTGTTAGATTGTATTGTGACAGCTGTCATGTCAGAGTGCATTAAAAAACATCAAATTGGTAAATTTTTGTGAGGCGATTTTAATATTGAAGATGGAAGAAAATACACAATATTTTTGGCATATGCTTTATCTTTCAAGAAAGGTAAAAATGCAACCAAAATGCAAAAAAGATCTGTGCAGTATATGGAGAAGGTGCTGTGACTGATCAGATGTGTCAAAAGTGGTTTGTGAAGTTTCATGCTGGAGATGTCTCGCTGGACGATGCTCAGTGGTAGGTTAGATCAGTTGAAATTGACAGCGATCAAAGTGAGACGTTAACTGAGAACAATCGACATCATACCACACAGGTGATAGCCAACATACTCAAAATACCCAAATCAATACAGTTATTGGTGAAAATGAAAAATATGTCTCTTATTTTATGGAAAAAACTAAATGGACTTTTTGGCCAACCCCAAATTATCTCTCTCTGTGTCGTCATTATGGTTTAACTAGTGAGTTAACAGAAATTATTTCTGTAACAGATATCAAAGAAAACAGTGTTGAGTCTATAATAACCTCACAAGAGCATGATTGCTTTTTTATTATAATTTGTTTTCTCCAATTCTGTGGTTCTCGAAGTGTGGTCACCAGTCTGCCAGTATCGGCGTTACCTAGGAACCTGTCAGAAATGCAAACTCGCAGCCAGACACCAGATAAGTGATTCGGACACGTGGGCAGGGACCAGGAATACGTATTTTAACAAGTCCTCCAGGCAATGCTGAATCCTGGAGATTTGAGATCCATGGTCCTAATGCACATCCTTAAGTTAAAAGCCCCAACTGCCTTTTCTCTGAGATTTTCTTCTACATTTACAGAATTTTAGGACAAAAAAGAACTGTTACTTCAAATCCACATTTTCAACACATCTCAAACTCCACCAGCTGTCTATTTTTATACTATTGAATTCTTTTAGGCCTTTTATTAAGTTAGAAAACCAAAACTGAAAGTAAGGTCTCATAAATAATGCATTCTACAAAAGCTTTTGTTTGAAAACCAACTTTTCTACTTAAACACCCTAAGCCGTTTACACACATTTATTTTTGCAACTGCACCCAACATTCCTTCCAAATTTACTAGATTTGCTTCTAATTTCAGCTACAAATTTCCACCCTCCAGAGAACATCTGTGCAACTCTTAATTAGGCTCATCTAAATGGAATGGATTTTAAAAATAACTCTAGTTATAAATTTTTAATTGTTTCCTAAAGATACTTAAGATAGAAGCAGAATGAAAGTGGAAATGATACTGTACTGAACCAGGACATCTGGGGCTGTCGGTAATTTGCTCAGAGACCTTGAGTCATCAGCTTAACCTTTCTGGGTCTCAGCTGCCTCACTTGGGAGGGGGAGGCCTGTGAGGTCCATTCCAGGCCTAAGAACCTACAGATCTGTGGCAGTGCTGTTGTGCCCTGTGATGCTGCACTTTTACATTCATACGATGTGGCCACATTATTTCAAGACATACGCCTCTTCTTGGGGGTCAAGAACATCACTATCACCCTGCTGGCTGAAGCACCAAAAATGACAGCGTGGTTTTAACAATCTCTTATTTATTCTCTCTTGGTTGCTGAATTTCTCTCTGCAAGGGCAGGGTGGGGGGAGGGGTGCAGGGCATAAATCCCCAAAGCTTTCACAATGCTGTAAACAACATGGACCCTGGAGGGAACTGCCCAGGTTTGAATTCTGGGTCTACCCCTTACGAACTTTTTGTGATCTTGGGCAAGTTATTTAAACTGTTTAAACCTTCCATAAGCCTCAGATTCTTTTTTACTATTATTACTCCAGAGTTGGCTGTCTAGTCAGAAGGTTTCAGAACGGACCTTGCAATTCAATTTAGTAATCACACAAGGTAACGAAACCTGCATGTGCAAGGCACCTCCCCATCCACTCTAGGGGCAGGGGTTCTCCAACTTCAGACAGTACCGGGATTATTTGGAATTTTTTTATTTCAAATGCAGATTCCTGGGCTCTGCTTTCAGAAGCTCCAACTCTGCAATTTTTATAAAACCATCGTGTGTGTATCGAAGGCAGGCTGTTGCGGGTGGCAGTCTGAGAAACGTTTCTGCAAGGTTTGATTGAAAGAGACAGAATCCCTCCCTTTAAATACTTACAGTCTCCGAGGCTCTCTTCCACTCCAGGACTCACTGCAGCTACCGTGGTGCTGCTGCTGCTGCTGGCTGTGGACCACGTGTACCTAACGCGGTCCTTTCACGGAGACTCCACCTGCCATCGCTTTAAATTCCAATATCTATGTCCTGATGCAACACAACTCCTTGCCTTATGTTTGATATCTGCCTAATCCTCTAAACTCCATCACCTCCAAACCCATGACTACTGAAAGCATTTCTGATATTCCTGACCTCTGAACACAGAAGGTTCATTAACCCTGACTGCTGACCTACAAACCTGACCATGACCTTATTCAGAGTCCTGGTCTCAGAGCTACACTTCCCACTCCGCTGCCAGCACACATCCCAGCATGTCTTCAGTATAGTACATACTTTCAAAACCCATGTAAGTTAAACTCACAAAATTTTTACTGTACACAGAACAAGAATAACCACAAAGCAACGATCTGGGACAGCATGTAACAGTGGCAAAGGAATTTAACTGTATCACAGATGTTTCACACAACCTCACCGAAAGCAGTGGGGGGAGAAGGGACTGACCTAAGTAACCTTGAACTCTGTTTTGACTCAAAACTGCAGGACTAAAGACAAAAAGAACTGTACATACAAGCATTGTATGCTCACTGATGATGTTGTTTGTCATGGAAGTATGAGTTAATAATTCTGAGACTGCTTTACATGTACCTCGAGGTCAAATAAATAAATAAATGGATGACCAGGGTTCTTAATGCTGGAGAGGAAGCTACAGATAGTCTAAGGAATTAGAATTTGACCGTGTGGTACCACTAGATTGGAGTTGAAGACATCAGTATAAATACATGTTTACTTTAATGTAGATGCAGACAGATGAAAAAAACAATGACAGGTAAGTGTATACACATGTTAGTATACACACACACGCCTCCCAACTCTGTCTGCTGAAAGGGCCTAGGAACAAGGAGATTCTGGTAGCAAAGCTCGCCCAGAGCTCCCATCCCAGTTTCTAAACCTCATTTTCTGGTAAAAGGAACAAAAGCTCCTTAGGGAAATAGCTAATTCTGGGGCTGGGGCAAGGAAGACACAATCCTGTACAGAAGAATTTTTTTAAAAAATGTATGTGGATGTGTATCCCCCTAGAATATGGAGCTTAATCCGTGCCCCTTGCATGGGGGTGGAGCTAGTCACTTGCTTCCAAAACCCAGGACGCAGAGGGAGGGGAGGAGAAGCACCTTTTCAGTAAAGAAACTCGGCAAACACAGCTGGGGCCAGATGACGAAGGTCAACACCACCAGTAAGTCGCGCTGATGTCATGCACGCCCTGGCACGACGTGAAGAGAATCACACCGGGGAGTCTGGTAGGACTCCCGTGGTACTCGCTCGAAAAACAGCACACAGTCCGACCATGACAAACCCGAACAGAGGGACATCCCACAGGGTGCCTAGCCAGGATTCCTCAAAACTGTCAAGGCCATAAAAATGTTTTTTCATTAAAAAACAGAAACGGACCATGAAGCAACCAAGGACATGATGACTAAATGCAATGTGGTGTCCTGGACTGGGTCCTGGACAATTAAAAATGGACACTAGTGAAACCCAACCAAGTCTGGGATTTACTATTGAGTTTAGTCAACAGCGATGCTGTTTCCCAGCTCTGACAAATGTGCCACAGGAATGTAAGACCTTAAACAACTTGGGGGACTGGGTGAGGGCACGTGGGGACTCTCTGTACTATCTGCAACGCTTTATCGAGCTCAAATTATTCCACAATAAAATGTTTATTTAAAAAGAAAAGAGCATACACACACAATGAAGTGGAAAAAAAAAAAGACGGCAAAAGGAAGTGAGGCTGTACTTAGAAATTAAAATTAAAAAAATAAATCTTCATTGTGTTCTTTGGCATAAAGAACTTGACGTTCATGTAACTAAGGCGCTAGTCAGACAACACGGTCCCAGCAGCTCTCTCCCCCCGAGTTCAGAAAGCCAGAGAAACACACACACACACACACACACACACACACACACACACATCTTTCCTCAACACCTTTCCTCAATACATCTTCAAAATGAAAAAGCTAAATGGGCTCAGGCTGGCAAATAAGCTGGAGCAGGAGTCAAGAGGCACATCTATTAGCTAGTTATCAAGTCACTTCATCTCTCTCAGCCTCAGTTTCCCGATCTGTAACAGAAGCAGGTTTAAAAAAGAAGTTTAAGGATCCTTTCAGGGCAAAGATACAACAGTCTACAAAGGTGATCCCCAACCTCCCTGAAGCCAAATTCTTCTAACTTCCCTCCTGCCATCCAACTGCTCCTTCTCAACCTCTGGGGTCTGCAACTTTTTCCAACCCCTAGGACGCTGGCCCAGGCCCTCTCTGCAACTCGCACACTCTGCCTAAGAAACAATATCCATTCCGCGGCTTCCATTCCCCAGTGCAGGCTACTTCTAAACCCCTACCTTCACCCTGAGCTGAAGACCAACCGCGTACTGGTCATCCCACTTGGAGCCATGAATACAACTGAATTCACTTCCCCCCACCCCAAAGACAACGTATTTCAGTCCTCAGGCTCCCCTTTGTGGTGGGCAAAATAACGGCCCCCCCAAAGATGGCCACGTCCTGATCCCCAGAACCTACCTATACATTGCCTTACCGGGAAAGAGGGAATTAAGGTTACAGGGGAAATAAGGTTGCTAATCAGCCGTCCTTGAGATGGAGAGAGAAATTACCCTGGATGAGCTGGGTGCAGCTAACACAAACACGAGGGTCCGAGTTCATGAAAGAAAAGGCAGGAGAGCCGACGGCGAAGTGAGGCACGATAATAAAGAACCGGCCAGCTGTTGCTAGCTTTGGAAAAGGCAAGAAAATGATCCTGCCCTAGGGTGTCCAGCAAGGAACACAGCCCTACCAACATCCTGACTTCGGCCCAGTGCGGCCTATTTCAGATTTCTAGTCTCTAGCCCCATAAGAGAACAAACCCGCGCTGTGTCAAACTGCTAGCTCCGTGGTGACTTCTGCGGCCCCAGCACAGTGGCACTAGCACAGTGGCACACCAGTCACTACACAGGACCCTACACAGGTCACTACACAGGTCAGTCCACAGGACCTCACGTGGGTGGTGAAGTCAGAAATCTGAGTTACCAAGGCTGACGTCTGCTCTTCCCTAATTTGCATACTTAATAAATCATCACGTTTCACCCGTTATTCCTCCTTTGTCTCTTAGGAATCTGTCTGTCACCAGCCCCAGACCACCTTCTGAGCCCGAGTCACTACTCTCTGATACTTGGGCACTACTGCAGCAGCCTCCCAACGGGTGGGCGCCCCCCAGGCTCATTCCTACAAAAACCACTTCCCACAATGCACCCAGAGAGCCAATGAAAATACAAATGATCTGATTCCTCTTTCAAGAACTTCTAACAGACTCTCACTGCCCTAAAGAGAAAGTCCACTCCTTCCTTTGACTTGCAAGAGCCTAGCACCCCTACCCTCGCCCCTTCCTGCTCTCCCCAGCCTCTGCTCAGGGCACAGCGCCTCATCCACAGCAGCCACCGCCGGAGTCCCCGACCCTAGCACAGTTATGAGACGGCGTTCCTTTCGGTTGGCCCTCGTATGAATGTTATCCTCTCGTTGAGAAGTCGAGTTTATTTTCTTTATCCATGCACGGAGGCTGGCCTTGTGCCTGCTCTGAATAATTGGATTCTTCTGAGTCCGTGTCCCAACAGGTCTGGCAGCTTCTGCTTCCTTCCTCTTGGAAGAGCTGCCACGCTGGGAGAAACCCAAGGCACGTGGCGGGGCCACGGGACGGGGAATCCTGAGGCCCTGGTCAGGAACTCCCGTGGACGCCCAGTCGACAGCCGGCACCACTGCCAGCCAGCTCGGGGAGCCATGGGGCGAGCTCTAATCCAGTTGAGCACCCAAACGGCGGCCATCTCCACCGACATCATGCGGCGTAAAGGAACCTCCCAGTCCAGGCCGGTCAGTGCACTGAATCGTGAGACGTTAGGAATTAAAAAGTTTATGGTTTTAAAATGTAAAGTTTTAAAAGTTGTAACATTTGTTTCACAGCAATACAGACATATGCCAACAGGGGTTCGAACCCCACTCCTGGTACCAATTCCTCTATTACCATTACTGCTGAGCTGGGGTAACAGACTCCCCAGGGAGCTCCAGCCCCTGACTTGAGGAACAGAATGCAAGTACGGAGAAGGGAGGACCTGCCGTGGCCCTTGGCTCAAGCGCAGTCACTCCACCACATGGTAGACACTCAATACTTCTAATAAATGTAGGGGTACTTGTCCTATTTTTAAATCTCCCTGCTTTTCCAGATAAACATTTAAAATATGTTCTTAATCAAAATGAGAAATTAAGTCAGTCACCTGTTAAACTCTAACAAATAAGATCAAATTTTGGCAAACATCCTTTCCTCTTTTGAGAAATCTATTCCCATGATCCTCAACCGAGGCCAACTGAAACCATTAAATAAATAAAGAACGAGAGCACATTAAAATCCCTGGTCACACAGCAGTCATTATTAGCCCTGCCTGGGCTGTAACTACATGAAAATGAGACGGGCAGATCATGTGAAAGATTTTGCTTATAGTTTCAGAGGCTCCCCCATAGGAGATGTGGCCAAGATTGATAAGAATGAGAAGCAGAAACACTATTATTGGGGTGAAGATGCAAATATTGGCTAAATGCAATAATGACAGCAAATTCCTGGAACACACAATCAGTTAATGAAAAAATCAAAGAGGAAAGGGAGGAAGAAGCCGCTTCCCAGCTGAGCATCCGAAACACCTCTCAGACCATGTGTGGTCGGTCCTCTCTACCATCCATCGGGCCCAAGGGAAGGTTCCTGGGTATTGCAGGGCTTTGGTACAGGAATCTGTTAGGGTTCGTTATGGCAACTACTATTTGCATTTTGCTGCCCAATTATTAAGTACCTAAACACAGGTGCATGTTGCACTCAGAAAATTATGCAATTAGAAACAAGTTGCAGATAACAATACTACCAGCTTTGATATTGTTAAGTTTCTGCCAAGATCCGCGCGAACTCATAAACTCAGCAGTGAGAGAACCAAGATAAGACAGATACAGAGCAAGTCCTTCAAGCTCAGCAAACTCCGCAGCTGCCTAGGAACTCTGGAAGGTTCCATCCACTTCAAGAGAACAGCAAGCACTAACAAAAACCGCGGCTGCTGGGTGACACATTACATAATCTCTCTCTCTTAACTGGTTTAAACGCCTATTTTAGTCTGTCCCACAGGCGCTCTGATCCTTTTTGCTGGAAATTAAATCGCATACTAATTTTTCTGAAACTGGAACACATTCCTGCTTCTCAGACCTTATCATAAATGTCTGTTTTTTCCCCACTGGGAAGAGAAGACACCTCAGCGCCACTCTCCCTCCCAACAGGAAGGTGTGCACTTTCCGCTGTTTCCCACCAACGCTCACAACCAAAGCAGGTGCTCACAGTCTGGCGGGCCGAGGGGAAGCAAATCCTGCGCGCCAGAGCACATGAACTGTGTCAAACTAGGAACCACCCCGGAGAAAAGTCAATGTCCGTGTTTTACATGCAAGGAAAAGGAAGCGCAAAGAGTGAAGTTAAGTGGTTTGAATTTGCACAGCTAGCAGGGAGCAGAGCTCGCTTGTTAACTCATGGCTTTCTGTACAACAGTAAACTTGCACAACACTAATTCTGCACAGTACTCATTTGGAGCCAAGAGCTCCAAGGGATCCATCTCGCTCACCTGCAAAGGGCCCAAACAATTATTGACCAGACAAAATGATGGCGGTGCTACGTGCCAGTCACAGAGGGGAGTGTCTCTCACACATTCCTTAATTCTCATATCGACCCTAAATAAAGTGGGGATAAAGAAGTTGTTTGTGGGCGCACAGTTAAATATTCATTAGGTATTAGTCGTTATTTTACAATACTACCCCTATGTTACAGACGAGAAAACCAAACTTGCTTACAGTCACAATGCTACTAATGGGCAGAGCTGAGTTCGAACCCAGGTTCCTCGGTTCCAGAAGTCTTAAAGCCCC
This sequence comes from Phyllostomus discolor, assembly GCF_004126475.2. Classification (NCBI taxonomy): domain Eukaryota; kingdom Metazoa; phylum Chordata; class Mammalia; order Chiroptera; family Phyllostomidae; genus Phyllostomus; species Phyllostomus discolor. The sequence continues at coordinate 129,442,102 of NC_040909.2, read as the reverse complement.
AGGTTACTCTGCGTAGGGGACTGGAGTATTGTGCTGCCCTCTCTGGCACAAAGGGAAAGGAGGAAGGCACCTCGCAGCAACCATGACCTTCCAACTTTAAGAAACACATTACATCTCCTTGAGGTAAGACACACATGTGGTGGCAGAAACCTCAGAAAGGCCCAAACCGAAGTTAATCTTCAGTCTGAACCTCTCACGGCCCCCCGTGTCCGCCGGGCGCTGGGAAACACTTCTCCGGAGGTCTCGCACATGTCTGCACATTTTGCAAGCAGAGGCGTCCGGGGCCCTTTTGTTCCAGGCTATCTTCCCAAGGACGCTGGATACCGAACAAAGCTTTGGAAGGCCGAGAGAGTGCTTCCCTCCACAGCAGAGGGCAGGGCAGTGAGGATAATGTCACCCTCCAGGAAATCCAGGATCCTTAAGCTCAAGGTTCCTCGGCTGTGACGCAAACCCACCGCAGAATCACTCCTGACCCTTCCATGTCGCCCCGGTAAGGATGGGGGGTGAGGGGGCAGGCAAACCTATGGGAACACGATATGCACACTGCTCCATGTGCAACAGTAACAAAGACCCCCGTCTCTGGTCCGGAGGTCTCCTGTCTTCCGGCAGCACCCACAGAAGCGCGGTGGCTAACTTGGCAGCTTCCAAGGAGGGTAAAACCTTGGACCCTTCACGGAGCCTGACACCAAGGCCTTCGTACCTCTTCTCCCCTTTGCTCCCCTCGGAGGTAACCTCTCCCAGGGAACACCTCCGCACCTTCCGTCACCACCTCCTGTGTGAAATTTCTCCTGAAGGCCCATCGCTAGAGCCGCCCATGCACCCCCGCTGGTCCCTGAACACAGGTTTTCTATCGCACACCTTTAAGGCGTTATTCCATTTGCTTATTTGTGTGCTGTGCCACATAATCAATCAACTGCCTCTTAGCTCAAAGTTTATCTTTTAATACACACTCTGGGATAATGAATGGAGTTGCTTTAAGCGCCTCCTCTTACAGCGAGCACACTACTACACTCTCTCAGCAGGCGGCGCTGGAAGGACACCGCGGGAGGGCGCTCTGCAGCTAACTGTACACAGGGCCTCCTGACGAAAGGCTGGGTGCTTCCGCCCGGAGAGCAGGAACAAGACAGGACTAGCGGTTCCCACCACTTCTACTCCACGCTGGACTCCAGGTTCCGGCCATGGCAAGTGGGAAGGAGACATAAATAAAAAGCAAGCAGATCGGAAAGGAAGAAAATAAAACTATCTCTAGTCACAGATGACATGCTCTTATATAGAGAAAATTCTAAGATAGCCACTAAATATATATGTATAAATATAAACATAACTAATAAACAAGGTCACCAAAGATCGACATATAAAAATCAATTATATTTTTATATAGTCGCAATGAATAATCTGAAAACAAAATTAGAAAACAATTCCATTTAGAATAACATCAAAAAGAGTAAAATGTTTTGGAATTAACAACAAAAAGTGTAAAACTAATACTCTCAAAGCACTGATGAAAGAAAACTTAAAAGATCTAAATAAATATAGAAATAACCCTACATGGAAACAGAAGACTTAATATGTGTATTGTTAAAATGGTAATACTCCCCAAATTAATCTACAGATTCACAGAATGCCTTCAGAACGCAAGCTGGCTCCTTAGTAGAAATGGACAGCCGACCCTCAAATTCATATAGAGTTACAAGGGCCCCTAAACCACCAAGACAATCTTGAAAAAGAAGAACAAAACTGGAGAACTCTACTTCCCAATTTCAAGATTTGCTACAGAGCCACAGCCACAAGCTGGAGCTGCAGAGGCACAAGGATGGGCATGCACACCACATTCCATCAGGGGGAGGGAACTGAGAGCCCGAAAACGCACTCACGGGGTCGACTTACTCTCCACCAGGTACCAGGCCCGTTCGGTGGGGAAAGAACAGTGCTGGGGCAACTGGAGAGTCACAGGCAAAAGAAACTTACCCTTAATTCAAACACATACAAAAATTAACTCAACATGGATCTAAATCTAATAGCTCTAACTATAATGCTCTTAAAAAAATGAGATCAAGTTTTCATAATTTTAGGTTTGGCAATGGATTCTTATATAGGATACCAAAACCCACAAGCAACAAGAGAAAAATAGATAATTGGACTTCATCAAAATTAAAAATGTCTTTTCAAAAAATTATTTATTTATTTATTTTTAGAGAGAGAGGAAAGGAGGGAGAAAGAGAGGGAGAGAAACATCAATGTGTGGTTGCCTCTCACACGCCCCCTACTGGCCCGCAACCCAGGCATATGCCCTGACTAGGAATTGAACCTGTGACCCTTTGGTTCACAGGCCAGCGATCAATGCACTAAGCCACACCAGCCAGGGCAAAATTAAAAACTTCTATGCTGGCCCTGGCTGGCGTAGCTCAGTGGATGGAGCACAGGCTGTGAACCAAAGCATCGCAGGTTCGATTCCCAGCCAGGGCACATGCCTGGGTTGCGGGTCACGGCCCCCAGCAACCGCACATTGATGTTTCTCTCTCTCTCTCTATTTCCCTCCCTTCCCTCTCTAAAAATAAAAAATAAAAATAAAATCTTTAATAAAAACTTCTATGCTTCAAAGAACAGTATCAAGAAAGTAAAAAGATAATGCACAGAAAAGGAAAAAATATTTGCAAATCATATATTTGATAATGGTCTTGTACTTATAATACATATTTGTGGAACAAAGTTCAGAAAATGTACAGTGCTTTAGAAAGGAGGAAATCACGTGAACTTCAACAGGGACATGCCTCACTCTAGAAGAGATTTCAAGTAGGAGTTACTACGAACCCATGATATACAGACTGTCCGGCTTATATTAGCCTCTTTTATGTGAGGTTAAAAATTATTTGCTACTAGTTAATTTAAGGAATTGGCCAGAAAAGAAAAACAGAAGATTACTGTATTTACAAGAACACTTCTGTTATTTTTCTCCATAGTCCCTTCTCAGGTGTGACTTTATATTTTGATTTTATAAAATTTCACCGATCCTCAGCCACACACGTATGAAGAGAGACTATCACAGAATGACTTACCTAGCCCAGGAGTCGACTGGTCAAATCAGACCCACTGGTTTGTTTATACATTGTTTATGGCAGAGTTGGGTAGTTGCAACACAGAAAGAACTGGGTTGGGAAACAGGGTATTAACTGGCCTTTTCGAGCTCTTATCTAGTGGTAGGAATGCAGACTTATAAACAATTAGATGCAAAGAAGTGCTCTGTCGTTTTGATGAACGAATGCACAGCCGACACGGAGGAACCCAGGAGAGCCACTTGGTCTGGGTGGGAGAAGAATGTCTAGAGAAGGATGACACTTGAGCTTCGCCTGGAAAGATGAGTAAGTGCAGTCCGAACAGTCAGCAGGGCGAGAGCGTCCTAGGGAGAGGAAGTCATGTGAGCACAGGCACGGACGCCTGACAGAGCCCATGGTGGAAGGCAACCAGTCCCTGTGACTGGAGTGCACAGGGCGCACGGAGGGGTGTGGCCGGTGACATCATGGGCATTCCTGGAAACTATGCTCAGCAGTTTAAAATGGGTACCAACATTAATGGCTGCCATTTTTCAGAGATGCCTTGGTCACGGCCAGAGACGTGACCAGACAAGGATGACGTCCACAGGAGAAACAATTCATGGCAATCAAGATTTTTAAATACAGTCCTCCCGAGTCAGAGCCTTTTGTCTGAAGCCCAGCGAGGGAGCCTTGCAGGCAGAGATGAGCACTGGCGGACTGTCTGCAGGAGGAGCCCCCGGGGGCGACGGCTCCGCAGAGGCGGAGACCCCACGGGGTGGGTACGCGGACTGCTGTCAGAGCTCACCGCAGCTGAGTGGGGGGAAGCCACACCTAAAAGGACAGCGGGTTGACAAAGGCTCGGTGTACTCAGCAAAACAGCTCTTCATTTCGTCACCGACCTACCCTTGCAGCGTTGCTGTAGGATTAGGTGAATGAATAGCCACAAGGTATTTCGAACATGGCAGGTACACACACAGAAAGCTCTGCATGTCTGCTATTGTCAGGTTGCCTGGTAAGTGGCGTCTACAGAAGATGTGGGCCAACCGGATATGAAACCAGGCTGTCAGGTCATAACGTCAGAAGTCATGAATGGGACAGAGAGACCCATAATCTCCTCATTTGAAACATCATTTACTACTTTGTAGCTCTCCTTATATTTGCATATATTTGTCTTATCTGCTGACTAAATCCTTAGCTTTTTGAGGACACGGGCCAATAAACATTAGTAATTGATCAACATAAAGTATTGGCAATTATCTAAGAATAGTTAAAACCACCCAAACTCAATCAGATGTTTTAGATCAGTGTGCTACAGTCAAAGGAGAAAATCGCCTTGCCCAAGCACTGCCCCAAAGGAAAGGAAACCTAACTCTTTGTCTCAGTAAAAGCCCCCACTGCTGCCACCACCAGTTTAGAGAGAGCAACTACACTTCACACGCATCCCCTCTCCACTGTACTGAGTATTCCCTGTAACTTCTCACAGTGTGTAACTTTTCCAATTAACCTTTCCTTCTCTTCGCCTATTCGGCTAGCTTCTTCTGGATCTGACACCACAACAGCAGTGATAAATACAAAACCATAAAAGGTGTCTTCTGTGTGTTCTTTCAGTACATTTAAGAAACACTGGATAATCAAAGTGATGAAATCATTTTCAAGCGAAGATCCTCATGGCAGATGGTGCTGGAAGGAAGGGGAAGAGTAGATCTAGAGGTAAATGAAGCTTCCTCTCAACTTTAGGCAGAGAAGTGTCTGATTCTACAAGACATTCAGAGAAATTCATGCAGGGAACATGCCTCTTGCAACTTGATCACATGCAAGAGTGAAGCAAGAAGCACATCTGTTTGGAGCTTGCCCCAAGTACCTCTCATGCTTCTCCAAAATGGATTCGTAACTCCCACCCACGGAGTAAGCCAATGCCTGAAGAGGCACCCAGGGACAAGCAAATTAGAACATTTCCAAGGTCAACTGTCGACAGGCCTAATTGTTTACAGCAACTAGAGTATATTCTGGCTGCTGAAGACACTGAACCTCTCTGTCTTGCCCAATGCCATAAGAAACTAATTTACCACATCAGCTACAAAATATGAAAGTTCTGTAGGTGTGGATTCAAATAGCTCATGACATTTCAAACAGAAGCAAATATCAGTAAGATCCCCAGAAGTAAGAGATTTGAAGCTGGTTCAACAATTTTGGGAAAAAAACTAAAATAGCAAGCATACCAGTGGCAGAGGAATGGCAAGTGAAAAAAAAATCAGTAAGTGGTATTACCCTGTTTTTCCAACTGCTTCAATATCAATACTCACCAAAACTGCTAAAAAGTGGCAAAACTAACCAATTCTAGCTGCCCTCATCCTTTCTTGCCCTCCCCTGGCGGGCCCTGGGAGGGGAAGCATGCCCTGTACCTGCTGCAGTCACAACAGTCACCTGCCACATGTGGCTATCTACCGCAGAACACATGGCTGGTCCGACTGAGATGCAGGGCAAGATTTTGAACTTAGTGCTCCCTCCCCCCCAAAACAGGAATGTAAAATTAGCTCATCAACAATTTTCGTATTGGTTACATGTTGAGAAATACTTTAGGTATACTGGATTAATAAAACACTACTACAATTAATCCCGCCTCTTTCTTCTCACCTTTCACGTGAGCACAGTGGGAAACTTTAAATTCCACACCTGGCTCGCGCCGTACAGTTACCGGGCGCGGCCGCTCTACACGACAACGCTCCGCACTTCTGCAGAGCACAAACACCTGCTTTCAGTCCCAAGGACGGCAGAGGAGGAAACAGGTCCGGGTAACAAAATCATCTCTCTGTAACCAACACGTTCGTTGCAGTGGTGGATCACCAGCCTGATAAAAGCTCCTTTCGGCTTATCCCAAGACAAAATTTTATGTTCTTTAAAAAAGGGACCTGATGTTTGAAAGATGATCTTAAGTTCTGCATCTGCCGTGAGCTGACATCTCTGCCCAGCACTATCCTAGTCTTAATCCTTCCCAAGGACCAAAGATACGGGATAAAGCGCCTGTCTAACTTTAAAGCCTCACTGAGCGACTCCCGTTCAGCTTTCCTGCAGCAGTCACTTCGCACCCCATCGGGTCACTGAAAGCTAACCCAGGCCTCCGCTCCAAAGATAAAAAAAAAAAGTAGGGTTCATGCAGCGTCTAGAAAAACCCAGGTGGTATTCAGACACTATCCCTCCTCTCTCTTAGAACCTAAAATACGACTCAGTTCCATCCCAAAGGGTAACATCCTGGTGTGAATGCCCGGGCAGCTTCGCTCAGGAGAGCAGAGCGAGCAATTCTTTGCTCACATTCCTCCATGTGCAGGAATCCAACTGCAGGTGCTGGAAGGGCTGGCAATTGACGGACTGAGGCTGCAGGGGGAGGGGAGGTGAGGCGAGGCAACCAGCAGCCAAATCTCTCCTCTCTGGAGCTCTTAAGAAGAAAACTACTCAGCTTTTTAACCAAGGAAGCCAGCAGGAAAGCACAGTCCCAGACACAACTGGCCCCTGGTAGAAGGAAAAAATGACATGATAGTTATATAAGTACAGTAGGTGGAAATCTTTTTAAAGTGGTTTTGAAATGTAATCAACAACAAAATTAGGATCCATTGACTTAGAATAATAAAAAGATGTATGGTTCTATTTTTTTTTTTGACAAGGCCTGTACCTACCTCTGGTAAATGCAGCTGAGTAACCTGGATAACTGAAAATAAAGCAGCAGAAACGAGGGGCATACTCCTCGTTCCTGGGAGAATTTGTTCATCCTAAAATGCAGTTTTAATAGTCCTACAGTCTCTCTGGTCTGTATGGGGCGTTAGCTATACTGGATAATTGAGGCTCCAGGCTACCAAGTTCTAACAGTTTAGTGACTGTGGCTTTGACACACTCCTGAACCTGCAATCAGCCAACCGGTCTGTAAGGCGGGCGGCTGCCTCATAAGAAGTGCTCTGGTGCCCCCTGGTGGCGCGTGCTTGCTTTCAAAGGGGAAATAATGAAAGCAGACCAGGGTTCTCCACCTGTGGTCCACAGAATCAGTGTCACCTGGCAACTCGCTAGACTTGAAAATCCTTCAGGTCACCCCAGACCTACTGAAACTCTAGCGGTGGGGCCCAGTGACCTGTGTTTCAACAAGCCCTCTCAGTGATTCTAATGCACCCTCAAGTTTCAGAACCGCTGGATTCATCAGTCCTTACACAAATGTTAAGTGCAAGGTCTTAAAATTAGGTTCATATGTTAACAAAAGTGCCCAACTTCTAATTTTGGAAAGCAATTTTTTTCCTACATTCTAACCCACGTACCTGCATTCAGAGAACAGTCTTAAAAGCCACTCACTAACACGTGTATATACCTTTAACACCTTGATGAGGAAAAAAATGAGTCCCAACCTCTGAAATACCAGATGAGTTCCCTGGGGTCTTTGCCCTGAGAAAATCCAGTTCAAAGGGAAGGCCAGACACATTTACAAAACAAAATATGATAATAAATGCAAAAGGCCCCCGTTAAAGAATGTCAGGAATGGCATGTTACTGTATCTCAAGAGGGAGGAGCCCTCACCTGAAAACCCATGAAAAGCCAAGGAGGTGGAATAGTGGTGGTTTTTTAAACTAACAGTCACCTACCCTAATGGAAACAGGCACTGCCAAAAGGTCCACCATATAGATCTGCTCTGTGCAACTATGTCATGAAGGAACCAAGGGAAAAGCAGGTCTGATGAAGCCTTGCAAAACTGTTTGTTTTCTGCTTGGGTCTGAAAGGAGAACATACCTAGCAGTGTCAGAATGTGGAGGAGAAATGGTGGAGGTTTTCTTCTTTCTGCAAAATAACTGAGTTTTCCTAGAGAGCTGGAATTTTGACATGCTGTAGGCAATGCCTTTATACTTTTAGCGCTACAGATACCATAATTAAGTATGTATTTTCAATTGCCTTATTTGAGTTACAGTAATATTTTGCTTTTACAGTTGGCTCTAGTTATAAAAGCTATACAAGAAATGCAAACATCGGCCCCTGTGGTCATCGTTATCTTGCTGTCGCTGTGGCCACCACTACAATTGCCCCCTTCTAATTACTGCTTCCAGTAAGTAACGTGATTATGGAATAAAGAACAGAAGCAAAGTCAAAGAAGAAACCTTCCCAGTTAACTAGAGCCCTGGCCGGCTATAAGAAACAGTACTCTACACAGAGAAATATATCACAACATTATGAAAACCCAGAATGTGAATCTTCCTAAGAAAATAAGCCTTAAGCATGTCAGGCTAGTAATATGCTGGCCTAACAAATCATTAAGTAATTTTCAAAACAATGTTAACATAAGAGATTTAAGTGGCCTGATTACTCCTTTTTCATATAGTAAGGTGGTGGGTGGTGCGGTGATATGGGTAATCAGAATTTTATTTTTGTCTATCATCATCAATTTTTTAGAATGTCTTATATCAGAGGTAAAAGTAGACTCTTATCCCCAGATCAGCCAGAATCAGAATGATTCTCTCAATTAAATGCTTAACACCTGCAAATTTGAAAGTTCATTTATTCATGAGGACCACAAATGTCCATGCAATTTTTAACTTGATGGCTATTGTTTATTCATCATTAACTCCAAAGCAAGTATCACAAAGTGAAAACTGTTCCCTACCTGCATGGAGACTAAGATGAGATTAAAAAGGAATCAGTTTTAAAAAGTGATGATTCTTACCAACTATACAGGACTCGTGGACAAAGCTAAGGAAGGGTGGAATCAAAGGAGGCAGGTGGGGATGGCTGGGGAGGTTGCTGGGGGGGAGCAGGGGGGAGTAAATGCAGACAACTGTACTTGAACAACAATAAAGCAATTTTTTTAAAAAAATAAAAACTGCCCTGGCTGGTGTAGCTCAGTGGATTGAGCGCGGGCTGTGAACCCAAGTGTCGCAGGTGTCGCAGGTTCGATTCCCAATCAGGGCACATGCCTGGGTTGCAGGCCATGGCCCCCAGCAACCGCACATTGATCTCTCTCTCTCTCCCCCCCTTCCCTCTCTAAAAAAATAAATAAATAAAATCTTGAAAAAAAAAGAAACCCCTTCAAAAATATACTAAAAAAAAACTGATGATTCTTGCCCTGACTGATGAGGCTCAGTGGGTTGGGCATTGTTCCATGAACCAAAAGGTCACCAGTTCGATTCCCAGAGTACATGCCTGGGTTGTGGGTCAGGTCCCTAGCTGGGGTGTGTGCAAGAGGCAACTGATCCATTGATGTATCTCTCACACATCGGTATTTCTCTCCCTTCCTTTCTCCCTCCCTTCACCCCTCTCTAAAAGTAAATAAATATAACCTTAAAAAAAGTGGCAATTCTTGGCCAGAATACAAATTCTGGATACACGGAAGAACACACCGCCAAGTAATCAATTCACTGTATCGTTTCCATCCAGCAGGACTGCAGCCGGCTGAAGGAGAGAGAAAACCTGACAGCCATTATTTTTTCCCTGCTCTATGAGTTCAGAAACAGAGCAGGGTGAGTACAGTGGCCCCCAAAAGTTCCACTTCTTCCGTCCACGACAACCACGTTCAACCCTGCCTTCACGAACAGAAGGGGCTGCTGCAGCCAGGAGACGGCAGTCTGTAGCCTTGGAGGGCGAGAATGTCCAAGGGAAGCTGCTGAGAACTTTACTAGCAGGACAGACAGCAGGTGACAGGCTGCTTCAGAAAAAACGTGCAACCTCATTCTGGTGCTAAGGAAAGAAAAGGGGAGGAGAGATGAGGAGGACAGAACGGAAAAATCGGATAATGTCACCTTCCACAAATAACTCAACTTCTCTGAGCTAAATGTTACTTCAGTGTTATCCGACTGCTGCAAATGCCATTCGACGGACGCACTCAGTTTTCAGGCGAGTGCAACCGCGAAGGGCAGAAACTGTGGAGTCAGACCACCCACGTTCAGACCTCAAGGTTTCCACTTACTAACCCCGAGACCTTAGGAAAGTGCCCTGTTCCGCTGCCCTCCTCATGCTCGGTGCTCAGTGGGGATGACAAAGGTCCCTGCTTCACAGGGCTGCTGTCAGGACCCAACGAGGCAGCACATGGAGAAAAGCACAGCACCCACACACACTGGCAGCGCATGACAAATTCCCCTGGGGCCACCTCTCTCATTCCGACCATCATCGTCGCCACCACACCCCGGCCTCGTCCAGCAAGCATCCCTTTACCTGCCCGACCATAGCATCCAGAGCCTTTCCGCCCTGGGGCCCCACGAAGCCATAGGGAGAAAAGCAATACGCAGAGAAACGCTGGCGGCCCTCCAGTGAGGCTTCGTATCTGTAGGACCCTTGAGCAACTTAAAAAGTCTCCTCCTCTTCCAAGTGTCCCTCACATAAATACACAGCAGGAATTGGAAAAAGCGGTCAATCTGCACGGCCGTCTGTCCCCACAGAAGAGCACGAGACAAAGCCCTGGAGGCCACCCTCGCACGGGCTGGCAGAGAGGCTCAGAGGGGAAAGGACATGACTCGGAGGGGCACTGACAGTTTGGGGAAGGGCCATTCCTCAAACTCACGGAACGAAACTCAAAGGGCCAACACAGACACAAATCCAACTGCTTAAGGATGATGTTAGAGACAACAATTCCTGTGAATTAGGTTTATGAAAGCAGAAAAGTACATAATAAATAACCCTGAAAACTCCAGTAGTCGAAAATCCCCGAATGGAACAAATTTAAGTTTCCAATTAGGTCAAATCAAGAAGCTATGACAAGAAAATCAACAGTTGGAAGAAAAACTGATGGACCTGGTGGCAGGGAGTCCAGCCGCCCGGGGCCCACAGCCCCGCAGGCTGGAACACGACACGGGCCGAAGCGGCTGCTCTGAAGAAGCTGGAACAATGGACAGGGACGACCGCCTGGTACAGGAACATGCAACTAACAGGACACCGAACAGAACACGCCCACACCCCTCAGGTTCTGGGGAGCAAGGCTCTCCTTCACCGAAAGTTTAGTATCTAGTGGCAAGAGAGCCGCAGCACGAAGTGAGACCTGACACCTAAGTGGCCGCTACCACCTGCTTTAACAGGGCTTGTCCGTTCCACTCTGAGATGAAGCTGGGCAACCCAGAAGCCCACAAATGCGCCTAACCTGACAAGGCCAAGAGCAAAAGGGAACGGTTCTGCTTCAAAGACCGTTCCTGAACTCTCCGTCCTGCTCTTCTGCACCTTAGTTTCTCCCAACCCACTCGCTGTTGTCCAGAGAACAGTCAACTCAAATGCAAACCGCATGACTGAAAGGATAAAAGCTAACATTTACTGTGTACTTAAGTGTCAAGCGCTGCCCTACATAACTTGCGTGATTTCATTTCATCGCCACAGCAATGCTCTTTACAGAGGAGAAGCCGAAGACAAACAGGTCACAGAACTGGCCCAGGGCCAGGGACACGGCCTGTGCTGCAGCCGGGACACCCGGCCTTCCCGCTCCGAACGCCTGCCCTGCCTCCGCGACAACGCGGGCACGAAGCGCACAGAGGAAGCAAACCTGCAGCACAACTGTAACCTCTTAAAAACTCACTTTCTTTTCCCCGAGCTGCTACTGAAAGAATCTCACCGGCCACCTGAGGTCTCTCCGCCCCCCACAGCATCCTCAGGTCTGCCACGAGGGTTACCCTTCCACAGCTGCATTTACCGCATTTCTTGTCTACTCTCAATGGCAAAGCATCACCTTTCAGGCACTCAGTGTTCACTTGATGACTGAATGACACGTATGTATCTTTCTTCCCAGGTAGACTGTAAAAAACTTTTATTAATCTTTACAGTTTTGGCTAATATGCTTGATAAATTACTGATTTAGCAAAATTCAATCCTAAAGCTTTAAACAGACTTCCGGACTCATCCACCTCTTCACATCCCAGGCCCTTGTTCCAGGTTCTGACCCTTAAATATACTAACTGCCGCCCTGGCTGGTGTGGTTCAGTGGTTGTGCGCTGGCCTGAGAATCAGAGGGTCGCTGGTTTGATTGCCAGTCTAGGGCACATGCCTGGGTTGCAGGCCAGGTCCCCAGTAGGGGGTGCGCGAGAGGCAACCACACATTGATGTCTCTCTCCTTCTTTCTCTCTTCCCCTCTAAAAAATAAAATAAATAAAATCTTTTAAATATACTAACTGCTAGTTACCATTGATGGTAACGAACTATTGAACAAACACTCTGCTAAGAGCATATATTACCATATTGAATCCCAACAACCGTAGAAAGTGGGCATTTTCCCTCTCCCTCACAGAGAAGAAATGAGAAGTTCAGAGAAGTCACCTAACCTTGAGCAAGCTACAGAACTAAGGCTGGATGATTCTAAGTCCTCGCAACTGGGTGGTTACACTGGCTCTGTCTCCTGCGAGTCTTCCATCCCCCTTAGAGGCTGAACCACCTTCACGATTCCTCAGACACCAGGGGTCTTCCTGCTCTCCAGGTCCTCAGACAACACAGCAGTCTGGTGTCACCTTCGACCTGCTCCTCTAGCAAGCTCTGGCCAAATGACCCCCGGAGGGGTCAGCGCGGGCACCCTCTCTGGAGAGAGTGTCCCCTGGCACCTACTGCGGGACCACAGCAGTGCAATTCACTCCCACAGCCCGTGGCTCTCAGGCTGCGGTCCCCGGGGAGCTCTGTGAGGTCCCCAGGGTCGAAGTCAGTTTCATAACCATTGCAAGAGCTGCGGCAGAGACCACATGGCCCACAAAGCTGAAAACGTTTGCTATCTAATCCCTCACGGAGAAACTTGGCCGACTTCTACTTCAGAGCGTGAACTTTTCAAAAAACAATGCTGACAATTCTTTTTAAAATTACATTGTATTTTGCACCAGAATACACTTAAAAAAAAAAAAAAGGAACTTTGTAATGAAAACACTCAGAAGCCTTCAAAGCAAATCCTGAAAATAAACAGATACAATCCCACAGGAGGTCTATGCTCCAGCTCTTCCCTCTCATGACTTGATGTGATTATGACTTATCCAGGGCTACTACTACCAAAGCCAAATGTCCAAAAACAGACCACCGCTGCCGGCCACGAACGGATGGCTGGTGCGGTGGTAGGGAACGACCCGCCGGGCCACGCACAACTAGAAAGCTGGACGAAACATGTGGAACGAATGCCTTCAGACGGTGGGACAATGAGCAGAGCAGAACCATGATTCCTGCGCAGGGAAACAGGTAAGTCAAGTCCCGAGACCACCCTGCTCCCTGTGCCAGGGACGAGGAAGCCAAGGAGAGCGCGGAAGTCTTGAAGGTGCGAGGAGCCACCAGCTGGAGTGCAGGCGGGCTGAAGCACCAGGGTTTTGCAGGCCGGAGCCCCGGGAGGCGGCCGTGCAGCGAACAGTGCGCTGCAAGAATCTGCACAGGGTCCCCCTGGGCCTGACGCTGAGGACGGGCGGAGCTGCTGGCTGCGGGGAGCTGCGAGGCGAACAAGTCCCAGACTTCACGCAGCACTGGAAGACGTTCCAATTCCACCCAGCAGAGCACAGCTCTCACAGAACCCTCTGGAAAACCAACAGAGACTCCGGAAAGGCCAAGTTCTGGAACAAGGTTACGGTCAATTAGCCCTAAAGTAAACCTGCACCGGACCCGCCTAGCGGTTTTACAACCAGCCTGGAGAGCATCAGCCCGATCCACAAATCACCGCCTGCCAAAACACATGTCAAAACTACTTCAAGGAAGACGACAAAACCCATCCACTCAACAACACACTGCACAGCAGTAACAGACAGAGATGGCAGAATCAGCAGAGGAGGATATTCAAATGGCTATGTAAACAGACTCCATATTCAAGAATGCAGAAGAAAACATGAACATAATGAAGAGAGAAATGCAAGGCAGAAATAAGATTCCATTTAACTCTTACGTCTTCTACAGCTGAAATATCCACCCCCTGAAATGAAAAATTCACTGGACAGATGTAACGGCAGATTAAACATTGCAGAAAACAAGCCTAGTGAATTGGAAGACACAGCAATGGACAGTATTCAAATTAAAGTCAGAGAGAAAAAAGACGGGGGAAAGAATCAACCAAGCCTCCCTGATTTATGGGACATAATCAAGCAGTGTAACAAGCATGTAATTAGCGTCCCAGAAGGAGAGGAGGGAGGAAAAAACAGAAAAAGTATTTGAAGAAACAGTAGCAGAAATTTCCCCACATTTGATCAGAACTGTAAGCCCACACATCCATAAAGCTCAAAGGACACCAGACACAATAAACAAGGAAAATCACACCAAGGTGCATACATCACAATCAATTGACAAACACCAATGACATTAAAAAGAAAACGAAAAGGTAATGCTGCTCCCCGCCTCTATACATAATATCAGATGAAAACAACTCTAATCCAAAGAAAGCAAGTAACATCTTTCTAGATGCTCTGATCCAAAACTCTGGTGGAGTTCATCAAAGGCCTTCCTTTGCCAGTAGCACCAGTAGCGCCAGTAGCACAGGCTGAGTCTGTCTGTAAGGTAATCGGCACGGACAAAATGCAGCTAAGTTACCGGATTTATCAAACGCATTTGTATGCTATAAAGTTCCACAGATGCCACACATGTTTGCTTGTGTGTTCCTTGAGGTCGGGAACTGTCACGTTTTAACCCACAGATTTCTAGTGCAGTTTCTAGTGGCACGTAACTGTTTGAACACACGGGAACGGGCCGGTCCCATTTCATCCTCATACATCGCCCAGGGATGGGTGGAACGAGATGAGAAACCAGATGCCCAGAGGGGTCAAATGACTGTCCCCAGGATGCACACGTGGTGAGCAGTGTCTCGCGTCCCCGGAGTCACGCCACCGCACCGGTTACGGCAAAGTAGACACAAAAGAAATCCATGTTCATTCTTACTTACTCTGAGTTTCCACAAGGTCCAGAGCAACACTGGAAGCTGTGTCCATCCCAGTGTTGATGCAGTTCTGGAAGTTTTTTAAGGAGGAGAGAGCAGATTCTATGCCGCTGAAGGATATAAAACCAGTTGAGCCTGAATTTGAACTGGAACGTCCAGGCATCTTGAAATTATTACCTAAGTTTTCAAACACAATGAAACAAAACGTATGAGTCAGAGTAAGTGCACAGGAAAATAAAACCGCTGTGAAACATCCATATGAATGTATCCAACACCCCACAGGGGCCACCCTGTTATGCACGTTCTATGTCCCTTGACAGGATGCCAAAGCCCTGTGCCGTCGACTGGGCCGCCAACACAGATGCGCTTAACAAACGAAAGGGTGATGAACTATATTCACTTTAAAAAAAAAAAAAAGATTTTATTTTTTTCTTTTTAGAGAGAGGGGAAGGACAGGGGAAAGAAAGGGAGAGAAACATCAATCTGCAATACATAAATGTATGGACTGCCCCTCAAACACCCCCAACTGGGGACCCGGCCTGCAACCCAGGCGTGGGCCCTGACTGGGAATCGAACTGGCGACCTCCAGGTTCGCAGGCCAGCACCCAATCCACTGAGCCACAGCAGCCAGGGCTGTCTTCACTTTTTAAAGGAGAAAGAAGTCTCTCTTCCAAAAGGGTCCTTGATTCTCTGAACAACTGAACAAAAGCACAGTTCTTAAAAACTTAAAACGTAAATGGGTCAGAAATAGTAGACTGCTCATTTGACTCACTTTTCTAAAAAATAAAAACAATATAGTTCGCAAATCTGTAATTTTCACTTATCTGACTCACATACATACTAAATTCTGAAACCTCAAAAATATGTATTCCTGAAAGCTTGTCTGAGTTCTGAGAGAGTCACAGATTTGCTGAGATCCCAGATTCTGTTTCAGTAAATGGGGAATTTTCTACAAACTCCGATCTTCTGATAGCTCGCCCACTATAACAGCATCAGTTATTACCTTCCTATTAAATGTTCCCTAATCTGTATCTCCCGCTACCAATTCTTTCAGCGTTGGACCACTTATGTAAAGCTGACAACAAAAAAGACATCTTTGCTTAATTCCGAAACCACCTGTAATTCAATCCACTGAAACAAACTGGAAAAGTGGAGAGAACATTCGCACAGGCTTAGAGGGATGGGAAGGCTGTGTGGCAGCGGAATAAAAGGTATTTGCTTAGAGTCATACAGATGTAGCAAGAATTCTGGCTCTGCTACTTTACTGCCGAGTAACCAGGGCAGACTGCCCAAACCCCTCCGAACCTAAGGTTCACTGCTTCACAATGGGAAGGAATATTATCAGTGTGGTCCAGCACACAGCGCACTGTTAATTAGCACCAGGACATGCCCTTCTGCCCTTCCTTCTCTCCCTCAGGATCTGCCTAATGGATCTCTGGCATTTCCATGCTTTCCACTGCCACCGCCTTTCTCTCACATCTGGGTACAGTAGTTTTTAAAGTACTGGTCCTTTTCATTAGATTAATTTATTCATTCAACAAAAGGTATTGAGTGCCATACTGTCAATCATTTTTTTTTTAAGCCACATTGAAAGACTCATTTAAAAAAGACACAGGACAGGGCCCTGGCCGGTGTGCAGTGCTGTTCAGTTGGTTGGGGCTTCCTCCCACAGACCGAAAGGTCATGGGTTCAATTCCTGGTCCGGGTGCGCACAGGAGACAACCAATAGAGGTTTCTCTCACACACTGATGTTTCTCTGTTCTCTTCTCCCCCCCCGCCCCAGCTCCCCTTTTCTCTCTCTAAAAGCAATTTAAAAAAAAAATGTCTTCAGGTGATGATTAAAAAAAAAAGACACAGGAGGTACAAAGGGAAGGGCACAGAGAAGATGCCTGGACACTGATTTCCATTTTTGAGGTGTCAGTCTACTACAGACAAACATCCATACCAGAACTTATCAATTCAAGTCACTCAGTGAACAAATATTTACTATTTTTTCAAGCACAGTGTACGGGGTTGTCAATCCTGAGGAAAAAAGACGCTACCAAGAAGAGGCACCAGTGGCTAGCTGGACTTAAACGTAAAAATGGCCCAGCAGCCATTTCTCGACAGGGTCCTCTCATGCAAACTGAGCCTCAAGGAGGAGCCCGCGCTGAGCTGCCTGCCCCGCACTGAGCTGCCTGCCAGCACTGTGCTCCTACCTCACGAGCCAGCCTTTATAACTAAGTTCCTAGCATGTGTTCCAACCAACAGGACTGAGACTTCCCCATCCAGTTGGAGCCATGCAGCTGTATCTTCACTGGCATCTTCACCAGCCAATCGGAGCAGCTCCGTTCCGTTCCGACCAGTCAGGGCCAGGGCCTTCTCTCCCCGTAGTCAGCTGCCCTCTGGCTCGAGAGAGCACGCTTTCCCTACCAAAGACTGACGACTGCTTCCCCAGCTGGGACGGAAACACCAAAGACGTCTCTTCCTGGAGCGGACCTGCGCAGAGCAGGCGGAGCGGAGCAGGGCAGGGGAAGCAGGCTGACCCAGAGCAGAGCAGAGCGGGGCCATGCAGCCAGAGGGGCCCCCGCCCCACGGCAGCCGCGGCACAGCCGTGCTCTTTCATGATTGACCCGTGACACTACTGAGCTGCTCCACGTGCTCCTCTCACGGCCGTGCTGTACCACAGGTGAGCGGTTCGCACTAACACAGTTTCCGTCTTCACTGCACCACAAACGGGGGGTTCCTGTTGGCCCTGAACGGGCTCGAACAGCCATCGGGGGGCAGGGGCTGAGGTGCAGGATAAAGAGCCCATGCGGTTGGTCCTGGGGGTGGTCAACAGGCCTTGTAGCTTTGTCTCTTTTTTAACTTATCTTAAAGGTCAAGGCCTCAAGTAAACAGGGCAAAATGTTACAGATGTTAAATCCAAATGATGGAACCAGACCCTGGTTATGTCCCTTTCTGGAACTTTCTGAGGTGTTAATATTTTATACCGAAGAAAGAGAAAACATGATTATGAATAGCCAGCGATGACTTTTGAATAGTGGCACTTTGGTGACAGCGTTACATGCAATCTCACTTCATTACAACAAACACATCGAGACGGCTTATACAACATACATACAAACACACACACAATAAGATGGGAAAAGATGAGTTCACAGAAAGCCGAATAAAAGCACAGACGAAAGAGAAGAGCAAGTGTGTGAGAAAGTGGGGATGCAGCCACGGGCTCTGGGCTCTTGGGGACTCGACGGAGCAGGAGGCTGCGACCCGGGTCTGGCTGCGAGCGTCCGACAGTCACATGGGCCTGGCACAGACAACGCCCCTTTTTACTGCAGAATCACAAACACGTGATTCTGTAACGTAACAAACATCACACTCAAGCACACCACGTGACATGTTAGGTGACGTGTTCAAACTAAAACTATAAATTATTACACCCGTATTATTGCCCTACCAACCACACTCACGCAGGAGTTACTTCCCCCGGACCCTGTACCAACAGCCAACAGAGACATGAAAAGATCTAGCTATTAGAGAAACTGACATCGAAACCATGATGAGATACCACCTCACACCTGTTAGAATGACTATTACCGACAAGGCAAGAAATAACAGGTGTCAGAGAAGTTTTGGAGAAAAAGAAAGAACCCCCTTTGCTGCTGGTGGGAATGTACATCGATACAGCCACTATGAAAAACAGTTATGGAGGGTCCTCAAAAAATAAAGAATGGAGTTACCATATGACCCAGAAAGCTATCTTCTGGGTATGTGCACCAAAATTTTTAAAACTTTTACTCATAAAGATCTATGCACCCCTGTGCTCACTGCAGCATTATTCACGGTGGCCAAGACATGGAGACGACCCAAGTGCCCTTTGATGGACAGCTGGGTGAAGGTGCAGCACTACTCAGCCACAAGAAAAGATAAAACACCGCCGTTTGTGACAACATGGATGGAGCTTGAGAACATCATGCTAAGTGAAGTCAGACAGAAAGTCAAAAGCCATATGATTTTACTCATGTGTCCATGTAAAACTGAAAGAAGCAAATGAGCAGAGAAGGCAAACGAAAGCTCAGACGCTGACAACAGTGCAGTGGACACCAGAGGGAACTGGGGGTGGGGCGGGGGGTTGAACAAGGGCAAAGTGGGCCACGTGCAGGGTCTGGCACAAATTAACGGCCCTTTTTTTCAATCACAAAATCTTTTATCACAAAACCACAAGCATGTAATTCTGTAACATAACAATAGCACACCCAAGCACACCATGGGACGTTTTAGGTGAGATGTCCAAATTAAAACTATAAATTATCACACCCATATTATTGCCCTACCAACCACATGCACGCAGGCATAAGTTAGTTCTGCCGGACCCTGCGTATGGTGACAGAGGACAACTGTGCCTAGTGAACACATAATGCAGTATACAGATGACGTATTATAGAAGCACACACTTGAAAACTACATGATTTTATTAACCATGCCACCAAAAAAAAATTATTAAATTTTTTTAAAAAGTGAAAGTTACAGGATTCTCCTTCTCCATAAAGGAAGAGCACGCCAGGAATTCAGGGGAATGTGGCTGTCCGCAGCCACCAAAGCAGCAGGGATCACCAAGTGTGAGCAATAAGAGTCACACTGCAAAGCATCCTCAACAACACCCTTACAATAAACGTTAACAGTAAGCCTCCTGGGACTGCTCCTTCGATTCCTCCTCAGGGTAACTGAGGACGGGCACCTGCGGCCGATACTGGCTCGGCGCCCACCAAACCCACGTCCTCTTCCACCTGGGCACACAGCTTGAGCACAGTTAGCAGCCCCCTCCTGGCAGGTGGGTGTGGCCATGGACTCAATGCAAAGAAATGATACATAAGCCACTTCCAGGTCCACTCCACAGAAACCACACGCCTTCTCCAGGCTCCTTCCCATGGTGACAGCTTGAAGGAGGCAAGAAGTGACCTCAGAAGCCATATACTGAAGATGGAGAACCACTACTTGGGTGAAGCCAAGGACCACTGTTTGGAGGAAAACTGCCCTCTCATCAGGCTCAGTGCATAAAGGAAACGAAAACATCAACTGTGCAAAGCCACTGAGATTTGGGGGTTTACCCAAAAAACACAGACCTGCACAGATCAAACGATATGGTTCGACGATTCAGTTTTCTAGTCAGTGTTGATTCCAAATCGTTTAGACCACTGCTGTCCCACAGAACTTTCAGTCGTGATAAAAATGTTCTATGATCGCCCTGTCCAATATGATGGCCACTAGGCACATGGGCTATTCATGACCTGAAATGTGATTAGCATGACTGAGGAACTGAGTTTTTAATTTTGTTTCATTTTAATCACTTTAACTTCAGACAGCCACACGTGTCTAGTGGCTGCTGCACTGCAGAGCACAGCTCTAGAGGCACAATCATCGAAGTGAGCTACATACGTGACCCAGGGGTAAAGCCACAGTATAAACAGAGCGTATCTTCTTGCAATCTCAATTTTACTTAAAGGTAACATGAAACACATTTACATTTAAATAAACATTAGCTGCATCATGGAGCAGAATATGCAGGCAATACAGAGTTAAGCACATAGCCTCGGGAGCCAGGCTACCCGAGTTCAAAGCCTGATTTCGCTACTTACGTAGCTGAGTGACTGGAGGCAAATGACCGTAGGCAAATTAGTTAGGTTCTCAATGTTTCACTTTTCCTTCCTGTAAAAGAGGAATGATCTAGTGCCTACCTCTAGCATTACTGCAAGGACTGGATGAGTATAATACACATATAATAAAACACTCAGAACCCTGGCACATAAACCTTTTAAAATGGGAACAGACATTACCATCCACTTCATCATTGCAATGCTGTGAGTGACAATGACCACATGAAGCAGTGCCTAAGGGAAGAGACAGCAGACACAGGCGCCTGGGAATTCCATCCTGGCATCCAGATAAAGCTGCACAGCCCTGCTTAAGGTGCTTACCTTCTCTACCTGCACTTTGCTCTTGTATATAAAGCAGGAAGTCACATCTATCTCATATTATTATTAAGGATAAATTCAATATTGTAGTTTTCTCAAATTTCTCTGATCTCAATCAGTAGAAATCCTAAAGCTACAGATTTATAGATACTACCCCAGACCTAGAGGTTCAGAGTCTCCAGTGGACACACTGAGAAAACTATATTTTCAGGAAACCCCCCCCCCAACCCGAGGGGGATCAAAAAGTATGGAGAACACTGGGATAACTGTGTCGTCCCCCACCCAGTTCCTATGTTGAGGTCCTAACTGAGGTCCTACTCAATGTGATGGTGTTTGGAGATGAAACTTTTGGGAGATAATCGGGTTTAGATGAGGTCACTAGGGTGCATTCCCATTCATATTCTCTCTCTTCCCCCCTCCCTTCCCCTCCCATCTAAGGACACAGCAAGAAGGGGGAAGGATGCAAACAGAAAGACAGCCCTCACCAGGATCCAACCATGTCGACACCTTGTCTCCAAAAACTGTGAGAAATAATTTTTTGTTGTTTAAGCTACCCGTCTCTAGTGTTTTTTTCTTAATTAGTAGACCAAGCTAAGGCACAATGTATGTAAGGATTAATATAATTCAGGATAAATGGAAAGTATGTGCCACATGGTAGCCTTTTTATGTGAATGCAAAATTCACATTGCTCCCATCAAACTTTATGCCTGCAGAGAGCTAGGGAAGACTTTCTCCTGTAATTCTGGAGTATCTCAAAGGAAAAGATCCCCAGTGGGAAGCAAAGAGAAGGGGTGCAGCAGAGAAATGGGGCAGACGCTCTTCCCCATTCCTCCCATGAAGGGCAGCTAACTACGTAAGTCACGGGACAGCCCCCAAACCAAGGATTATCTGGCCTCGGTGTTGACGGTGCAGTGGTTGAGAAACCCGCATTTAAACAACCTCTTGCAGCCTTCCCCAGGTAACAACAGTCTTTTTGGTCCCTGTATCTACGCTCTTCAAGAAAGTTTAAAATAAGGTTACGCCTTTCCTGACTTTTTCCCCAGCATGTACTTTGCTTCCCCTAACAGTCCTTGTCTTAGGCTATTCCAAAGGCTGTAACAAAACACCAGACTAGGTAGCTTATAAGCAACAGAAATTTATTTCTCACAGTTCTGGAGTCTGGGAAGTCCAAGATCAAGGTGCCAGCATGGTCCAGTTCAGGTGAAGGCCCTTCCTGGCTCATGGCCCACACCTTCTAGCTGTCACTGTAGAAGGGACAAGCGGGCTCTCCGGAGTCTCTTTTATAAAGGCATGAAGCCCATCCAAGCTCCAGCTTCCTGACCTAAGCACCACCCAAAGGCCCCACCTAATAACACCACCCTGACATTAGGGTTTCAACTTCCGAATGGGCGATGGGGCACAAACATTCAGACCCCGGCAGGTCTAAAAGAGTCTCTGCAGACAGGACCAACCATCAGCTAACGTAAAAAGACTTCTCTCCTGTTCCCTCCTCTCATCTTTCTGTACAGCTCAGCGGTGGGCAGGGAAAAAAAAATTTATAGACAGAGTGTGCTGGCTTCCTTTAAATCCCTGGGGACCTGGGTGAGTTTAACCAGAGCTACGTCTCAAGATGCAAAGATACATCTTCCTCTTTGAAGCCTTCCCTCATCCGTACCAGCAATTGCTTGTTCCCTGCTTCATGTTACTACTGTCCCTGTATTTCACACTCTCACACACACTCACTAAAACTCATCGTAATGATTTGCTCACACGTCCGCCACTCCGGGGAGCAACTTGCACTCTGAAATATTCTACAGCATTTAAGGCAGTTCACACGAAACGAGCGATCGATAAAGATTTGGAGACAGTAAACACAGCAAGCACCCCCTCTAGGTCCCCTCCAGGGTGCTATAAGCTGGTGCCCGGGCGCTTCCTTCCCATCATCTCTCATCCTCACAAACAGGTACGTGAAAGAAGAGGACCCCGAGGCCCAGAGAGTTTATCGAAACGATCTGCCCGAGGCCCCGGTTGAAAACCAGATATATATGGGTCAAGAGTGCGTGATCTTCTCCCCACACGCGCACGGCTGAAGGAGGGAGCGATGGGGTCTCCGAGGAGGAGGTAAATCGCCGCAGCAGCCTCCGTGCAGCGGCGTGAAAAGAATCAGGACCGTCGCCCAGGTCCACAGACCCAGCTCGGGAGGCCCGCGGAGTGCCGGAGAGGGAGGCGCCCCTCCCGCCGCGCTCCCCAGCGCCGACGCCCGCAGCCGCCTTACCTGCCGCCCGACGCAGCTCCGCCCGACCGCACCGTGACTTCCCACCGTCGGACCACCGCGCCTTCCTCAACTCTGTTCCCCGGTTGCAGAAACTGCGAGCGCGGGCTCGAACGTCATCAGCCGTCGCCCGCCACTGGTCACGTGATGCCCCGCCCTGGTCCCCGCCCCCTGGGGTCACGTTACCGCCAGGAGAACCCGGGACGGAAGCTGGGGTCCTGCTCGCTGCAGGTTGAGGTCTGAGCGTGGGAAGGAACCCTGCGGAGAGGCAGGGGTGCGGACCCCGGTGCCGACTCCGCGCGCGATCGGCGGCCCCACTCCGCGCCCCGGCGCGCGCCGGGTGACAGGTCAGTTGGGTAGGGTGCACGCGCCCTCCTTTCACGTCCCCCTTCCCGTCTTGGGCCGCGCGGCCGAGGGGACATCAGTGGCGTGGAATGGGGTGTGGATGGGAGAGCCTGGCGTGGAGGACTGAGGGGCTCCTGGGGCGGGGGCTACAGCGCAGGCGCTTCACCTCCACTTAGATGGACCTAATTTTCCACGCGGCTCTGGCGCTTTAGGAAGTGATGTTCAGGGGCTTGGCCCGCATCTGAACCTTCCGAGTTTTCGGGAGCAATGCTGTGTGGACGTCGCCATTCCTCCATGTACTCTCCAGAAAACTGAGTGGTTAGTGAGTGTTTTTACAGTCTGACGGCCCCGGGTGTGAATTCTAGTTCTGCTATGGTCTGTGAATTTGGGCAAGTCGTTGTTGCTGTCTGCACCTGAATTCCCTCACCCGGCATGCTGGTGCCGGAGTCTTTTGCAATTGGAAAAAAATGTTTCGAGGATTCTGAGTTGTGGATGGTCTTACAGTAAAAAACAAGTAAAACCCCTTCCAGAGCCCACAGTGGAGCTTAGCCTCCTGTTTCCGAATGCACAGAGCTCCCTGCATGACAGGTGATGGGGTGAGAGGGTGGGGGCAGGGAGCCAGAGGTTTTACTTCCTCTGCCCGCAATAAGAAACAAACACCTTCCCGTCTTCCTTCTGTCTTTTTCAGGATTTGTGAATCAGGCTAGAGTGATCAGGCTGATTTCAGAATTTTTCTGGGAAGAGATTCGGGTCACTTTTATCTTGATCAACGACCATTCCTCTTTTTTGCCTGATGGTGGATTGGTGGAGACCAGTACTGCCTTCTCTGTAGAACTGAGGTTTTATGACAAGATAAAATTAGACGTGTCTTTTGTTGTCCTCTGAGTAGGGTCAACAGTGATGTGTCCCAAGACAATTTAATGTCCCTCAGAGTTGAGTTCTGTATTCATTGGGTAATTGATAAGATGATGTCATGCTTCGTTCTTGAAAGCAGGTTGTCTTTTGCCTAGGATCATGTTCCCAAACTGAAAACACAGTTTCATACCGAATTCCTAAAGATAAAATAACAATTACTTTTCTGGGTACCTTGTAAAGGACACTTAGGAAATATTGGAATGTTCTTCATTCCTAGCACCAGTAGAACCAAATGGAAGACTTAATGTAACTTCTGCTACAGTGTTTATTTGCATACCACGCTACAGTGATTTGTTTCTTAAAGATGAACTAAATCTTAACACCTTCTCCAAAGCCACCTCTCTCTGAGTTCACTGCAACACGGTTGGGCATCTTTAACAATGGTCTTAAATTCTGTTCTTTAGGGCCAGTTTTTCAGCCAATAATTGGGTATTTACCAAATACTCCAGCCAAATAATATTTTGAACATTGCCTACAGTGTAACCCTTGGGTAAGGATTTAAGGTTTAAAATAAAAGATGCACACACAAAAGTCTTGACCTAAGTCATTACCCCAGGGCTAAGCCAAACTGGCCATGCCATGTGCATGCAGGTGCTGAGTGTAACTGTCCATCTTTTAGGGGTTAAAAAGAAGGCAGGTAATGCTGTTTTCTCCATGGCACCATTCACCATCCTATGCCACTACCCAAAATCTGGTAGCAGGGAAACTTGCTCATCACAGTTTGCCCTCCAGGTCGAGTCTGGAGTTTCATGCTGCTGAAACCTGGGTTAGTTTGGTGGTCTTCAGAGGGCCTCAGTAGGTGACATTTTGCCCATTGTTTGCTATTTTTCCCCCTTTTTATTTCTTATTCCCCAAGCCAGGCCATACTAGTGGCTTAATAAGCAGGCATCTGGAGAAAACTGGAAGGACTTGTTAATCATGTGTGCCTTCACACGTGTTACAGGACACTCTCGTGAGAGCGTTCCAGACAACTGCAGCGGCTTCTCAGCCACTCTCCGACCCAAACCCATGTGCCTGCCCTGATCTCAGCTTCTAACCCTTGCCCACTCTGCAGTAACCACTTCAGCCAGTTCCTGAAATTCTTCTGGCACATTCCTGCCCTGGGGCCTTTGCACTTACTTTATCAACTTCTACCTGAAGTGCCTTTTCCCCAGATTATTGTCTATTGTAAAAAAAGAAACTATCCCAATATCTAGTGGCTTAAGACAGTAAGTATCTGTTACCTTGTAGTAGTGTCTGTGGTCAGGAATTGGGGTATGGCTCAGCTGGGTATGGCTAACGGCTCAGCCTTTAGCTCAGGCTCTTTTGGCAGGTGACAGTCTGTGAACAGGAGGTGTTGTCCCATTTGAAGACTTGAATGGAGTTGGGATCCATTTCTAAGCTTACTGGACAGGTGGTTGGCAGGCCTCTCAGACCCTTGTCACATGGGCTGCTGCACAGGGTCCTCCCTCAGCACGACAACCTTCCCCCAGACAAACAAGCTGGAGAGGGTGCCCGAGCTAGGAGTCACAGTCTAGTTGTAATCTGACCTCAGAAGGGATGTCTTTCCGTCTGCCATCCTCTGTTCTTTAGAAGGGAGTCGGGAAGCCATACGCCAGGGAAGGGGCCTGCACAGGTCATGAGTAAAGAGGTGGAGGTCATTGGGGACCACCTTAGAGGCTGCTGACCACACTCAGACTGCCTGCTCCCTTACTTCTGATTCCTGCTCAAATATCATTTTATCAGGGAGACTTTCACAAATCACTCGATGTGAAATAGCACACGCTCCACCCCTTTATTGTGCTTTTTTTTCGCAGCGGTTATCACAGCCTGATTTTATGGATATAGATATAGATACATAGATATAGATATGGTCTCCTGTTAGCTCTTTCCTACTTCCGATAGTATGTAGGCTTCGTGAGAGCAAAACCTTAGTTGTGTTCACTACACTGTCCTTGGGCCCTAAAACAGTGCTTGCCCCTAATAGGCCCTGGGCAAATATCTGTTGTAATAACGAATCTGTATCATTAGGAATGCTTCCACTTGCAAATAATCCAAGACTCAATTAACAGTAGATACACCATAAACACAGGTCATTTAACAAGGATTACAGAGGTATGCAGTGCCACAGTTGAATCAATGAATGAGTAACGTCAACAAGAATTCAGTCACTTTCTCTTCTTCCACACCACAACCTGTAGGTTGTTGGCTTTTTCTCTCCTAGGCTTCTCACCTCATGGTCTCAAGGTGGCTGCCGTGGCTTTAGGCATCAAATATTCAGTGAGCCAGATTCAAAGGCAGGAAGGAGGGGGATAGCCAGGGCATAGAGGGAAATTTCTCTCCACATGTCTCTCTCCCTGTAAGAGGAGGAATAAATATTTCCTAGGAGTCCTACCATAGACTTGGTTGTGTATCTTGTGGGTCAGAAACGAGTCACGTCTCACCCAGCTCCAGGGAGGTGGAACGTAAGAGTGCAAATGTTGGGAACGACACAGGCGTTCATGATGTGGAAAAGCGAGCCAGGCTTCCCTGAAGCTGACACATGCTGACCTAGCCAAACTCACGGAGAGGAGAGAAATGCAACAAGGATGATGACACAAAGTAACACTTCAGAAGATACTGATTTGAGAAAGAATTGGCAGAGGACTTTGGGAAAATGAGTGATGCCTTGAAACTGTTTTGCAAAAATTACCTCCTTAAAGATCAACCATGAAAGTCAACTATGAAGTATAAGATACTGTGTTACCAAAACCACAGTTTGGTAAAATCAAGTTTTGACCCATTAACAGTTTGTCCATTGAATTAGAACATCGTTGTTGCAATTTCACTCCAAATTTTCCTATATATAAAACTCACTTTCATCCATTTCGGTTATAATGTTTTAAGATACATTCCTAATCACACTTGTCTACTGCTTAGTGTGAAATGTTTGTCTGTCCTTTAGAGTCACGGTGTGACCTTTCTCAGGCGTGGACTACACTTGGTAACAAGGACTTCTGTACCTAAGACGTGAGAAAACCATTTTACAGGTGTTCCCTCAGCCAGTTCTCCTGGATCTACCTTTCCCCACAGGTAGAACAAGTGGCACCATTCCTGTGAGGGAGATGCAACGGTCAGTGCCCAGGCACATTGTAGGCACATTGGACCGGCACACGCTCAGTGGTCCCTTCCCCCAAGCTCAGAGGTAGTAGCTACATGGGGTCTTCCCTTGTGGGGCGAAGTGAGTGACGAGTTGGGAAAGAGGCCAAGAGTGTTCATTTATCAAAGCCCTTCCCCACAGAAAACAGAAAGAGTGGAGAATAAATGCCCCCCCATCAGAATTCATCTTTCTTGTTTGTGTGTTTTTGAGGGAGTTAGGGAGAAAAACCTTATGTGTGTGTGTTTCACATGCTTCTTTGAAAAATGGAGATGTTTTGTTTTTTTTGCAGGTACAGTTTCTTAAATGGAGCTAACATCTGTCAGCAGACCTGGTTTCGTCTGACCATCCACAGACCGCGGCCCCGAAGCCGAAGCCGGTTCCGCATCCTCCGCAGCGGCCAGGTGCGGAGCGGCCCGGCCTCAGGATGCTGGACTTCCTGGCGGAGAACAACCTCTGCGGCCAGGCCATCCTGCGGATCGTCTCCTGCGGCAACGCCATCATCGCCGAGCTGCTGCGGCTCTCCGAGTTCATCCCCGCGGTGTTCCGGTTGAAGGACCGCGCTGATCAGCAGAAATACGGGGATATCATATTCGATTTCAGCTACTTTAAGGTAGCCCGCCCCCATAGCACTGGGACCCTTGTCTTCCCTACGAAAGCATGCTCTCTCTGGGCGGTTAAGTCATTGTGGGCGAAAAGTTAACTAGAAGAGATATTTAAACCAAATTTAATATCAGTTAACTAACTGGAAAGTAATATAAAGGTGTTATGTGAAGCCCTAGCACAATAGAATTGAATTTTCAGAAGGTCACTTTGGCGTAATACATTTCACATTAAAGCGTGCTCCTTGTGGTTGCATTTCAGACTCATTGGTTTGAAGGAGATTTTACATCTGGGCTTCTGTTCACTTCTCTACTTTCTGTTGCTCTCCTTACAGCTTTTCACATCCCTTTGAAGGCATAAGGACAAATTGCTTAAAGAATACAGAGAAATTGTTACCACCAAGTCTGTTCTGGTTGATGTCTCCATAAATGTGTTTTTCTTCGTAGGGTCCAGAATTATGGGAAAGCAAACTGGAAGCTAAGCCAGAGCTACAGGATTTAGATGAAGAATTTCGTGAAAACAACATAGAAATTGTGACCAGATTTTATTTGGCATTTCAAAGCGTGCACAAGTATATTGTAGACTTAAACAGGTACTGATTAATTTAGGGCCACTTATTCTGATAGTGAGTATTGGAGAGGGAAAGGGGGCGTCCTAGAACGTGTAAATCTGAGTTACTGCAGAATTTACTGGATTATCTCGTGCATAAGTGTCTTGTCCTTCCTGCGACACTAGTCATCCTAAGTAGTTTGAAGTTTTATTGTAGTTTCCTGATGTTGTGAAGTATTATAATGATCTCAGTTCTACTAACTCATAGCTTCCAGTCCTGTGGTTTATGATCACGTTCTAGTGTGTCATATCTACCAAGCAGAGAAAAAGGGAGCATATGTTTGTAGCATTGGTAACCATAGCCTGCCTTCTCATCTCCAACCACACAATATTCTCTTCCTTCCCACCCTTCAGAATTCATTACTCATTAGCTTTTAGACTAACTGTTCCATGTTCTCGTGCTGTTAGTGGTACTCCCTAAGATACCTGTAATTCATAAATCAGGACGAGGGAATACCCCTTTCACTTGGAGCAGCCTAACTGTCAACCTCTGACCCTGATCACGATGCGTTGCAGCTCACAAACTAGGTGAAGGCCAGGATGCCAAGTTTCCTGCCTGATCTCTCGGAAAGCTTTACTTCCCTTCATCAGAGATGTTGTTACAGTTTTCGTTATCAGTGAATCACTTGCTCTGGGGCTTCACTTTCAGGTACCTGGATGATCTCAACGAAGGCATCTATATCCAGCAAACCTTAGAAAGTGTGCTTCTCAATGAAGATGGAAAACAACTTTTAGTAAGTACTAGTGACCACTCAAAATAGAGATTCAAGAATGTCAAGCTTAGCATCACTTTTTTTCCTGTGAGTCACAAATACATTGAGTTCCCTTCTTTAAAGAGAAGCAAAATAAACTAATAATTATCTTCTAACTGACAGATCTGTATGTGGATTTAGAACACAGTGGACCTTGAACGGAAGTACGAGGGAATAAAGACTATGCAGAGTTTCTGAGCTTCAGTGTAACAATCCCCTCTTTATCTTTTGCGTCCCAGACATCTAGCCTAGTACCTCGTACACAGTGATCACTTAAGAAGTGTTTGTTAAACAAGTGAATGACCTTGAGGCATTCCTAATATTGGGATTCCATTTTGGCATCCCACGCAAAAGGTCAAAACCAGGCCGACTGAAAGGTGGTCACCGGGAGTTGAAATTTATCTCGCGTATATTTTGCAAAGCTCGTTCTGTACAGAAGGTGAGGACCGTTTGGGAGAAACCTGCATTCTTTTTGTCATATGAAGCTCTTAGGAACAATGGGAGCAAAGTGAGCTCTTTAACCGTCATCACCCACCGTTCAGGAGAATGGATACTCTTGTGAGTTTGGCCATTGTCTTTTTCTCGCTGCGTAGTGTGAAGCACTGTACCTCTATGGCGTTATGCTGCTGGTTGTTGACCAGAAGATTGAAGGGGAAGTCAGAGAGAGGATGCTGGTTTCTTACTATCGATACAGGTACGCCTGGGCTGGGGCTCCCCGCGCCGAGAGCACTGCTCTGGGTAACGGGCAGTTCAGGTGTCCACACCGCTTCTGGGGGGAACAGCAGCGATAGGACCTAGAATGCAAAAGCAGAAGATTCTTTATCTCTTCTGATGGTAATACAGCAGTTAACTCTGTGTTTTATGTCATCGTCATAGGTTAGATGTCACATGGTCTGTGGATTACAGATAAATTATTCTACATGCTGTAGATAATTAGAGACCTAAAGATTATCACATCCATGCTGCCATGTCATTTTTGTTTGTTTGTTTTTAAAGGAATCTGAATCTTCTTTCCCTTAAAGATACATTTGGGAATGTGGAAGTCTAACGAATGTTTTTTTCTTGGTTTTTTGTTTGGTTTGTTTTTAAAGTTCCAAATGTTACTCTGTGGCAGATGTAAGGAAATGAATGCATGAACTTTCTGTTGTCGGTGTTAGGTGGATGGCTCTGGAAAGTCACCCCTCGGGGGCCAGGCCGAGAGTGATTTCTCTCACGTGTGCAGGAAACAAACACGAAACGAGCAGCAGCACCCGTCAGGACCCGTGTTAGGCGTGTCCGTACAGAGCTGCGACTTCAGGAAATAGGGTCTTAAAACCAGGAACCACTGTAACCAACGCTGTAACTGCAGTACCTGGCACACAGGTGTCAGTTTGTTGGATTAATGAGTCAAAATCGGGACACAAGGTCAATGTCAGAAGTAGTCTAAATTCAGGGAAGAAACAGCTGATAAGCAGGAGTCAGTGTTAGGAACTTGGGCCAGCAGTGTGTAGACTAGCATTAACGTTTTCAAACTTACAATACAGGACACCCTAAATAGGGCAAGGAGGTCAGCAGAGGGGGTTGTTGGGGGACGTTGTGTTTTCAGCAGCACCTGGGACTGCGCCTCCCCAGCAGTGAACTGGTCCTCAGCCACTGCGCTGGCCTGCCTCCTGTCAGCTGTGTCACTGGGGGCTGTCCGCCCGCTGCGGAGTCCGGTCTCCTCAGTGTGACCAGCAGCCGCCTCATATCCATGTTTTTTTAAATGAACTTTGAATGGCCTTGCCTCTATTTCTGAAAGGACCTGGGAAGACAAAAATGATAAAGAACATAAGGAAGAAGTTTGTCCCTCAAGCCCAGCTCTGACAATCTGGCTTTGTCCCTGGGGCACAACAGCTGATTCATGGGAATGTGAGGGTCCATTGTTGAAGGGACGCTGGGAAATTGCAAGTCAGGGTTGTGACGAAGGAGACACGTCCAGGAGGAGGTCACCTTCCCATCTAAGACTCTCTGGGTCTCTTTGAAGGATCACTACTACATGCAGCCACCCGAAAATCAAGATGTTTCGATGAAATCTGCATGGAAAGTGCACCTCACCAAGAAAAACCAATTAGTGTATATTTCACTTTACATTGTTGTAATTTTCAAAATTATTTTTAATATATGAAACGTTGGAGTGGGTTCACATTCTTTATGCACAATTCTGAAATCCAAAGAGCTATAGAAAATAGACACACGTGCATGCACACACACACACACACACAGGCATGCAGAATAACTCCTGCAGCAGCAAAACCCGATCAAACCTGAACTCAGATGAAGTCAAATCCTGAGCAAGCAAGTATGATCTCACTTGTGTGAACATTCCCAAACTTTACTACGGAACTATTCATATGTGTTGATCATGGAGTGCCCACTGAGACCCTGCAGGAGTATCATATTGTCTATAGTCTACATACCATATGCTTTTCTTATATTTGAAAAATACTATATTCTGAAACAAATGCAGACCCAAAGAGTTTGGAAAAGGGGTTATGGGTCTTAACATAGAACTTATATATAAGATCCCATCTTATAAGCTTGCTGTGTTGTAATAGCCTTTCTGAAAATATAATGATGAACCTTAAGGAAATAAGTTGATCCACAGTCATATGAAAAACTAGATGAAGTCAAGAAATCCTTCGGCTGGGTTGGACTTCTGAGTTTCTAATGTTTGGTCCTCTCTCTCCCATTGCGAACGTGACTCAGCGCTGCTCGGTCTTCTGCCGATTCAAACATGGATGACATCTGCAAGCTGCTCCGAAGTACAGGCTATTCCAGCCAACCAGGGGCCAAGAGACCACCCAACTATCCCGAGAGCTATTTCCGGAGAGTGCCTATCAACGAATCCTTCGTCAGTATGGTCATTGGCCGGCTAAGATCTGACGATGTTTACAACCAGGTGGGGACTGAGTCCATTACAATCTTAGTAATTTAAAAGACTGATTTCACTTGCTTCCTTAGTTACTCCTACCCTTCCCTTCCTCCTTCTTCCAAAGGGTAAAAGCAGCTTAAAATTACTTACGACCTTTGAGCTACGCTATGGGATGGTAGAGGACAGAGGGATACTAATTTGGGCAGAATTAGAGATTTGGGGGAAGAGGTGGGATTGGAGCCATATTTGGAAAGAAGCAGTTATTGAGTGTGTGTTAGGTGTCTGTCCATGTGCTACGGATACATTGCCGCCAAGGGAGGCCGTGGTCAGTGTGTGTAATGAGCTTGCAGGTGAGGAAAGCAGACAGATGGCTAAAGGAATTACAGTAGAACAAGAGGAATGTTACCTCGGGGGAAGGAGCGGTAACAGGCGGCAACATTGTAACGGGGCATGAGAGCAGTGCAGACGAAAGAGACAGCGTGAGCAGGGCTGTGAAAGCCCTGCAGCATTTGGAAGTGGTCTTGCTTTCCTCCCCAAAAAGGACGCCAACGGAAGCTGCCATTTGACTTCATTTTCCTGAAGAAAACGTAGTTTTACTAGAAGGAAGTTGAACCTTTGGTAACGAGATATCGTTTATCACAGAGCACACCTGCCCTGCACAGCTCTTTAGGTGACCTGACAGTGTGTCGTATGAGTGTGTTAAGTGTAAATGAAAGAGATCTTCTAAGACAACTCAAAGTCAGGAGCCACCTGCAGACAGCAGCTCTTTATAATATTTGTTGCCATTTATTGAGAATTCAGTATGAACCAGAATCGAAAGAGGTTTTTTCGTAAACCATTTTCTCTGTTCCTTAAGGTAGTCGTGCAGAGTGGGCAGCATAATCCCATGTTGCTGTTGAGAACACTGAGGCTCAGGGGCCTTGAGCAACTTTCACACGGTCAGGTGGCTAGGTGGCCGCACCGCAGTTTGAATTCAGGCCTGAGTGACTTCAGAACTCCTGCTGGTTTTTCACTCCCTGTCCTTACCCCTTCAAGCCTCCTGTGCAGTCCATTTTGGCCATTTCTCAAGGCAATGTGTTTCAGTTTTCTCCTTGCTCGTGACCTTCATTCCATTAGCACAGGGGTTAGGCTCTGGTTGTGCTATGTGTCCTCCCCACTCTGCCCTGCGCCTCCTGTCCCTGGCTGATTGGAGCAGGGCCAGTCACATGACCTAAGATGGGTCAGATTCCCTGTCGCCAGGTAATTTGGAGTTGGGCCTGAGAAACAGCTCACATCACACAAAATCTGGAGTTTGGGGTGGCGTCCTTCCGCCATGTTAGAGAAAATGGCCTGGAGAGGGAGAGAAAGGTTGGGCAAACACAAGGAGAGACACCGAAGGCTTTTTGGTTCACGGCTCTAGGCCCTTCCAGAGACCTGGCCGGGTTCCATGTGACCTTGCCCTGCCTGTCCTTGTGATGATTTCCTCCCTTTCTGCTTATAGTCCTCGAGGCGATCTGTACCGTGTGCCGCCCGGGATTCCTAGGGCAGGAGGCGTGGGCCGGGCGCAGCCGCTTCGGAAAGGCAGGCAGGAGGAGGCCGCCCAGCAGAGTGCACCCAGAGGAGCGGTGTCTGGGGAACGGGGGAGGAGAGACCTCCACTCCCGGGAGGATTTAGTGAGAGGGCTGAATCGAGGCCGTGGAGTTGGGTGGC
This sequence comes from Phyllostomus discolor, assembly GCF_004126475.2. Lineage (NCBI taxonomy): Eukaryota > Metazoa > Chordata > Mammalia > Chiroptera > Phyllostomidae > Phyllostomus > Phyllostomus discolor. The sequence goes on along the minus strand of NC_040909.2, from coordinate 129,408,132 downwards.
TGCGAGGTTATGCGCCACCACAGGAGACTCCGTCGAGGTGGTGGTGGGGGTCGGACTTGGGTGAGCCAAGGGACAGACAGGATGAGAGAGGACAGCAGTGGCGAGCGTGGAGTCTGTCGGGTCTGAGACACCCACAGGAAAGACCTGGAGGTGGACGACTGGTGGGAGGCCTGGGGCTGCCACTTGCTTTCTGAAAGGAAAAGACTTAGAAGTGCAGCAGCGGAGTCCAGGGCTGGGAGGACGAGGAGAATGCGGTGGTTGGGGGGAGAGGGCAGGCCCTGGGTAGCAGTGCCGGAGGATTCCTCCCGGTGTCCACGGTCCTGCAAGGGGCTGGGCTCCTCTCCCGGGTGTCCTAGACCTGGGCCGCACGCGTGACGCACGGAAGCTCAGTCGTCACCGGCGGCCACCCCTCCCGGTGTCCTCTCCGCCCCGCAGGTCTCGGCGTACCCGCTGCCGGAGCACCGCAGCACGGCCCTGGCCACCCAGGCCGCCATGCTCTACGTCATCCTCTACTTCGAACCCTCCATCCTCCACACCCAGCAGGCGAAGATGAGAGAGATCGTGGATAAATACTTCCCGGATAACTGGGCAAGTACCGCTGTTAGTTTTGCCTTGTTTTCTCTCTAGCCAGCGCATCGGAGACCTGGCTTCTCCATCCTTTTGGCCCGTTACCCAGAGGCCATACGTCGTGAAGAGTGAGAGATAAAGTCACTTAGGTAAAATTACTTTCAGGGTGTTGAAAACTTTATAAATCATCACACGGACGAATAGATCATCCGGTAAAATTTCCTGAATCTGTTTTTTTCTTAAGTGGATACTTTGAAGATAAAACCATGTGTTATAGTGTATCTTGCCCTGGCTACAGAGATTGCAGCTAAATTCCACAAGCCTTTCTTTATTCTCTTCTATTTTATGAATCTAAATTGGCAGAATTCATCTAATCTGTCATTCCAGCAACAGGAATTTCACTGACATAGTAAGTTTTATCTTCCAGATAACACGGATGGGGCTGTGCAGGTTTAGATTACTGCAGGGATTGATTTGCTTGTAACTTTTCGGTGTTTCACTTAAGAATATTAACTCTCAAAGGAATGAAACTGAGTTAATATACTTAGTGTGCATGCATATTCAGTGTTGCCTCTGCTCAGAGGTCTCCACAGAGAGCAGCAAGGCTGGCCGCGCTCTCTGGCGGCAGCTTTTATTTCCTTCTGTTGAATGCAGACTCCATGGCGAGGGGCCTGAGCGGGCACCTTTCCTGCGAGGAGAGCGGACCGCAGTCAAGAGGTGCTGCCTCCTGTCTGCACATGGCCGTTCTCACGAGCAAGAACTAAGGAGCGGAGAAGAGAGCTCTGGTCGTCCAGCTTCATTCACCTACACTTAGTGAAAAAGTGTGGGCCATGAGACACTTCTAGAAGTGAGGAGGACCGAAGTCCGGTTACAGGACACTTAACGCTCCTAGCAGAGCAGCCCGGCACACTGAAAGTGAAGGAATAGAAACAGATAATGCTGGGCACATGCCAACCAATAAAAAGCTAGTGAGAAAATACTAAGATTACACCAAGAGAATTTTAAAGAAAAACACTAGTAGGGCGAAGGAGGGATTGTATATACCATATTTTTAGGACTATAAGACACACCTAGGTTTTAGAGGAGGAAAAGAAGAAAAAAACTTTTGAAGCAAAAAAAAATGTGGTAAAATATTTAATAACCTGTGACCCTGCTCTACCACCACCACCCTCCCCCCACCCCACCCCACAGTGAGCCAGGCAAGCTACATTTGGACTATAAGATGCACCCCCATTTCCTTCCAAATTTGGGGGGTACATCTTATAGTACGAAAAATATGGTGATTTTTTTTTTAAAGACAAATGTAAAACAATGCCATTCTCACAGGTTCGGGGAGGGGAGAGTTTTATTGGAGTTTTTTAATACAAAAAATTATGTTAGCATGTAATGGGTTTATTGTATTTTAAATGAATTAAATTTGTTTTAATTGGTCAGTTTTAATGTGTAATGTGATAAATGCCAATAGATATAATCCACCTTTTTCAAAACAGTTCTTTGGGGGCCTCAGTAGCTTTTAAGAGTGTAAAGACTGGGGTGAAAACGTTTGAGTACCTCCTCTAGTCAAGTCCAAGTCTAGTCAAAGTGACCAGAGTTCACTCGTTTTCATCTGGGAATCGGACACGTAGCCATGTGAAAGGAGAACCTTGTTTTACTTACTGCTCCATGAATAACAGCATTGTCACTCTTGATCCAAGGTGCTCATAAGGAGAAACACTTCCCTGTATATCTGGGAAATCTTGATTTCTCACCGATTTTCTCTGGAATGGCATTTAAACGTTGGAGTGGGCAGCGTCTCTAGTTTTGTGCCTTTCCAGCCCCTGCCTTGAAGCAGGTGGGTATTTAGCAAATACTGAGTGAATGTCTCCTCTTTCAGGTAATTAGCATTTACATGGGGATCACAGTTAACCTCGCAGAGGCTTGGGAACCTTACAAAGCTGCAAAAACGGCTTTAAACAATACTCTGGACCTCGCAAACGTCAGAGAACAGGTAAGTTCTGGCCAATCCGACTCTCCAATAACTGCCAGCCTTCCTTAAGGGGGAGGAAAGGAGCCACGTAGATTTCCCAAGGCACTTGGAAGATGTCCGCGAAAACATGAATGCAGTGATTAGGGGAAGATGGATTTTGCAGAATAAGATAGATAATTGTAGATTTTTAACATGTGCGGTATATATGTAAATGGGAGACTTGGGTCCTGGGGAAGAGTCAACATCCTAAAAGGAATCAGAGTGGCATGGGGCTTCTGTTGACTTTATTTACTCTTGCTTAAAGACTCTGTCCTTATCGGTTGAGGTGCTTCTACCGGTAACCAGAACTGTAATGCTTCCATCAACAGGGTGAATGTAGGAGACAGTAACTGAATGTTCACCTTTGCCTGTCACCGTAATTTACATTCGTCATCCCTGATGGGCAAGATGCGCACCAAGACTAAAGCCTAGGGTTTAAATGGCTACATTATGTCTTTTCGATAAAGAGCACAAGGTAGAAAGAAACAACCGAGTAAAAAGAATAAAATTTTTTATTGGGAAGTATACCTGGTGTTTCTAAACCATTCTCTTCCTCAGCCCGACTGTCTGAATTTTTGAGTTTCCAGTGTGGATAGAATAATACTGATTCAAAACCTTCAGCATGGTTTTACCAAATACATTGCATTCCATAAATAATGCACAGAATAATTCCAGTCTTGGAATGCCTCCTAGAAGTGGATTAGAGAAAGTGGTGCTTCCTCCGTACTTACCGGCCTCGGAGCATTAATTTTTCATGACTGAAAGCTCTTTCCCAAATTGCATTTTCTCATTTGTGACATTGTAAGGCGTTTTTCAGAGTCCCCTGATGAAGCAGCTAGTGACGGTCGTAAACGAACCTGACTAGGTGAATGGTGTTTAACACTTAACTCTTGCTTTCGATAGAGCAGAGTGACCAAATTTCCAAAAGGTCTGCAAATCCGGTTGGCCTTGATTCACTGAGGTGTTTTTGTTAAGCTTTCGTGTGTTTGTGAGAAGTCTCATCTCTTGCATGTTTCTGCTCTGCTCCGCCTGCTCTGTTGATAGTAACAGGAATAACAGATCGTTTATCTCCTGCCTTTATGTTTCTTTTCCACCCAAAATAGAAGGGAACCACCTGGTCCACTTCTCTGCATACATATGAAGAAACCAGTACACAGAGATTAAACCCAAAGTCACACCGACGTTTAATCCCAGCCAGGACTAGATTTTAGTCTCTTGATTCTGAGTTCAATACTCTTCTTTAAAATGCCCAATAAACCACTTGCCTTTGAGCCTTTGCCGCTATGGGGCATATGTTCGTCATCTCATAGAAGTGTTAGCATCCATCCCGGGGTCTACTCCAATGTGACTCGCCTTCAAGACACGATTCTCTCTCTTTTTAAAAATGTAATTCAAGCTTTTTACTCGCAAAGGCAAGCAGATGCGCCGCGGTCAGCGAGCGAGTGCACGCCCAAGTGCAGCAGTTTCTGAAGGAAGGCTGCCTGAGGGAGGAGATGGTGCTGGACAACATCCCGCGGCTGCTGAACTGCCTGAGAGACTGCAACGTCGCCATCCGGTGGCTGATGCTGCACACGGCCGACTCCGGTGAGGCGCGAAGGGTGGGGGCATCTCTTCTGTCGCTCCGCAGAAAGGCTTTCGGGGCTGAGCTCTGCTTCGTGGTGCAGGGTGGTCTAGGCCTTGGATGAGAATCCAGTTGCTTTGTTACTGAGTCATTCCGTGCCTCCTCGGGCAAGGCAGTACCCACCTGAACAGCTCCTTTGTCTGAAACTGTTAGGTGCGTGGAATGGAGAAATTTATCTCCCATGTTCAAGGGGCTTATCGCCAGTCAAACTGGGGGATGGATGAATGCAAATGAAAAGTGTAACTTCAGCTCTGTGGTTGGCAGAATAACGTCTCCCTGCTCGTGCGTCCGGTAGATGTTCCTCATGGCCTGTCCCTCAGAAACTGGGGGTGTGTTACCTTATGTGGCAAGGGAGAGTTCAGGTTGCAGATGGAATCAATGCTTCTGATCAGCTGATCTTCAGGGAAGGAAATTGTCCCGGTGGGTCCAGTGCAATCACTAGGGCCCTGAGGTTGGGAGCAGGGAAGCAGAAGAGGCAGAACTAGCGAGATGGCCTCATGAAAAAGACCCCATGGGCCATCGCCAGCTTCAGCAACGAGAGGACCCCTGGCCAAGGAATACGGACAAAGGGCAGCTTCTAGATGTTAGAAAAGACGAGGACCTGGGTTCTCCCCAGGGCCCCCAGAAGGGGCACCGGCCTGCTGACCCTGTGACTTCAGCCCAGTGAGGCCCCTTGCAGACTTCCCACCCTCCTAGACCCTTTTCCCAGGAGCGGCTGTCCAGCCGTTTTCGTCTTTTCCACCACGTTGCTTCTCTCCGTAGGCCCCTGTCCGGTGTGTAGTTCACTCACAGCACGAACACCATGGCTAAAGATTTTAATCGCGGAATGCATCTGTTTTTAATTGGTTGAGTTGGCCTTACATAAACTTCAGCTCTAATTTGAAGATTTTACTACACTGACTCAGCTATGGTCTTCTTTGCCAAAAGTCGTACCTTCCCAAGCCTGCGAACAGCCCGGGCCCTGGTTTCGTCCTGCTGTGAATCCAGCAGCGGTTTCTCAGTGACTCAGCCCTGTCTCCTCCGGCTTCGGGCGACTGTTCCTGACAGCGGGGAGCCGGCGGGCTCCTGGGCCTGCGCTGTGCCGGGGGCCTCCTCGGCCGCCCAGAGTCCTCCGCTTTGATCTGCGGCCACATCTGTTTTCCATCTCTGTGGCTGGCAGCTGTCTGGCCCGATTGCACAAGGTCGTAATTTACCAGGAACAAATGGTTTGCCTCTCTGGCTGTGAGTCACATGTGGGGAAAGTAACTGCTTATTTAGCTTTTATGGTGTTTCAGTCGCAGAAAGGAAAACATCCTCTCTGTACCCCATGCTGTTAACCAGCTGCAGGCACGTCACCCGGGCTCGGGGGCTTCTGTGGTGCCTCGAGGCCATTGAAGAAACACACGCTGAGCCAGCATGGATGAGGCTAGCCTAGCTGGCCAGTGAAGCCTGTCCCCACATTACCATGGCTCAGATCTTAGAGGGTCAGGCCCAGGAGCACCGGCACCAAACCTGGTTTATACCAGGGAGTTAATCGTTAATGCACAGTGATGTCCCCTATCCAAAAAATGAAAGCAAATTAATATCAGAACTTTTCTTGTTGAATTAGAATTAATATAGCCCTGGCTGGGTGGCTCAGTTGGTTGTAGCATTGTCCTGTACACCAAAAGGTTGCAGGTTCGATCCCCAGTCAGGGCACATACGTAGGTTGCAGGTTCAATCCCCAGTAGGGACACATAGGAGAGTCAACCAGTCGATGTTTCTCTCTCACATTGGTATTTGTCTCTTCTTCTCCTCCTTCTCCTTCTCCTTCTCTTCTTCTTCCTCTCCCCCTTCTCTTCCTCCTCCCCCCCTCCTCTCTAAAAATCAATGAACACATCCTTGAGTAAGGATTCAAAACCCTTATATATTTGGTGTGGGTGTTTTTTAAGTTAAGCAAATATGAAGCTGAAAAACTGTCTCTGCGTGATCAGTGTCGCCCGTTCCAAGGTAGTCGTGGAGAACGTGTGACACGTCAGGACCCTGCAGTTTGCCGTGAGAACTGAGCCCTTCTCCTGGTTGTCCCGAGTCTCCTGCTGACGCGGTAACTTAGAAACGAACATAGAAAACGGCCTTCCTCTGTAGGCCTCGCCATACGAAGCATCAAAATCACCCCTGCATTTGCTCTCATACATGGTCACTCTGTACATGTCAGACATTCTGAGATGATGATGGGGGGGCAGGGAGGCGGGGATGTGCACATGTGATGCCAGAGTCACTCCCAGGGACCTTGAACCTCACCAGCTGTGAACTTGACTGTGTTTGTTGCTTAAAGTTTTTGTTTTGGCTATATTTGCAGTCCAGGTCGCTTTTGCTTATAAATATTTTTGCCTTACCCTATTTTCTTATTCTTTCTTAGGCTGTAATTGGTCCCATAAACCAATTTCAGCAAATATTAGTGTTTTTTATTCTATACACTTTTAAAAAACATATTGTTTGTCTTATTAAAACAGTTTGGCTTGGCAACCAAGAGGCTGAGCAGGGAATCAGGACCTCTGGTGTGTGTCCCTGGGTCGGTCACTGCCCAATGTGGGACCGTGGCCTGGCTGCCCTAATCTCTGGGCCTGGACAGTGGCTAGTCCAGAAAGCCCTGAGGGTCGGTTTCGCCCCTGGGTCTTCACAAGGAGCAGAACAGTCCCAGGCCTGGTGTTTCCCATTTGCAGGTGCCACGTCTCTGTGTGGGTGACCCTGCCTCCCTGTTGTGTCAGGGGTCCCCTAGACTTCCCCGGGTTCAGGGATTACACCAGGAAGGCTCAGCCTGGAGCAGTGCTCACAGCTACGGTTTTCTACTGCAACGGGGTAGGAAGCAGATCAGCACAGGGGAAAGGCGCGTGGGGCAAAGTCTGGAGGAAAGTGGGCACAAGCTCCCGAAGCCCTGTCCCAGCGGGGCCCTGGGGATGCCTGTGACTCACCCAACAGCAGGGAGGTGGGCCGGCCTGTGGGGGGGTGTGGCCAGCCAGGCAGGTCAGGAGGAACTCGGGGCCTCTGTCAGGGGCCGATGGCAGGCAGCCTCTGCTTGGCACGTGCCACAGTTCCAGGCTCCCTGAAGGGGAGCCGGTATTCATCACGAGCATCCTTCAGACAAACAGTCAGGGCACAGAGGGCCATTGTTGCCAGCGTTCAGAATGGTGGGATCTCATCCGAAATCCAGGTTCCCAGATGCCTGCCTCGCAAGCAGGCCTTTCTGAAGAGAGCAGTCGCAGGCCTGCTGTGTCAGCTCTTCCGAAGACCCGCCCACAACCGATCGGCAGGGCTCAGTGCCCTGAACCAAAGGCCACCCCCAGCAGACGGGGCGTCGGGAGGCTCTGCCTACCCCTGTCGGACAGCCAGCCACGAACCAGCCCAAAAAATGCCTACAAAACCCGGAAATACTGTTCCACAGCGTGCTGTCCTCATTCAACACCATATCACAGGTGGCATTCCATGCCGAATCCGGTCGTCGTATTTAATAATTCAGTTACGCTTTCTCCCAGAGCCTACGCTTACTATGATTAGTTTTACCACCGGTTATGTGTAGACATTTGCCGTTTACCTTTGAAAGACTTAAAGTGAAGGAGAGTATTTAAGAATTCACATTCCGTAGATCTCTCCTACACATCTGATAAGCAGACACTCTCTTGTTCCCGCTCTAGCCTGTGACCCAAACAACAAGCGCCTGCGTCAGATCAAGGACCAGACCCTGACAGACTCCAGGTACAACCCCAGGATCCTCTTCCAGTTGCTGCTGGATACCGCACAGTTTGAGTTCATACTCAAAGAGGTAAAAATGTTGAACGGATGATTGCCAAAATCTCATTTTTTAATTTATTTTTTTATTGTTCAAGTATAGTTTTCTGCCTTTTCCAAATTCTTATTTTTTTTACATTTAAAAAAATTTTTTTGAGAGACTGGGGTTTAGTAGCAGCATCTCTGATTCCAGCTGTGGATTCTGAGTGTCTGCGATCAGTGTTACAGAGAGAGGGCGGAACTCCACATTGAGTGGGCACTCAGTGCCAGCTGTCATTGCAGAGGCCGAGGTGGGGACCGCGCAGGGCTGTGGAGGTTGCGTCTATGAGGCACATGGACACGACCCCGGGACCCCATGTGAACTGGGGTGCATGCTCTAAAGGAAAGGAACGGAGTCCTCTGGGCACCTGAAATAAAACACCTTGTCCTCGCTCCGACGACTTCCCTGGGAAGAGAGGCTCCAGAGGGGCCCCGAGGAAGGGACCTGTCAGAGTCATTGCACACTGAGATAGGCAGTGTGCTGGAGGGCGCTCCAAAGAGAAGACGGAGTTTGTCCCAGTCCTCCTGGCTGAGGAGCGGCCTGGCCAGCTCCAGGCCCCGAGAGGCTGGCTGGCTGGCTGGAGGGGGGCGAACACAAGGAGAAGGGGGTATGAAACGAGCTGGAAAAGTGGGCAGGACCCGCCTGTGCCAGGCCTCTCGGGATGTAGGTCTTTATTTAAAAGCCACGATGACTTACTGGAAAGGGCCTAAGCGGGGTGGGGGATTTGCCTTTGAACAACATCCTCTCCTAAGAGCTTTAAGGAGTTCTGCATTGACTAACAGGAACTCTGGGGTTAGTCTTTTCCCTAAGGAAGCTTCTGTGGGCACAACAGACATGGCAGACCCCTGGGAATGTTCTGTGAACAGCAGCCTTGGGGGTTGGATCGGGTGAGCCCAGGAGCTCGCCCAGTGCCCCCATCCCCATTCAGAACCAGTACTCCACCTTGCCCCAGCCTGGTTGGGAGTATCGTGGAGGTCCCTTCGGCTTCTAGGTGGGCAAGGATGCTGTGTTCTCCTACTTAGTGGCTCAGAAGAAGTGGTGTTGATTATCAGCCTCATGCTAGTGTGTGTGCTGAGTGTTTTCTGCGTCTTGTGTCCGCATAACTTTATAAAGTCAGGGGGATGCCACAGCGGTGCAGGGGTGTATTTCCCTGGGCCCCTAAGAGGTAAAAGCGCATGAATACTGATTGTCCTCTTAAGAAATTCTTTCCTTTTTCATAGTGAATATTGGAAAAACGAGCCGTGGGGCAGGGAGACCCTGTCTGCAGACGAAGGGGCCGAGGCTGGGTGGAATTTTGTGGGGCCGGGGCAGAGGGATCTTTAGTGATCAGGCGGGATGAGTCACCAGTGACACATGCGGTAGGGTGAGGACAGTGAGATTTATTGACAGAGCCCGCCCTGTCTCTGTGGGCGCCTGGGCCCATCAGTGCCATCTGACCGGCAGCGGCAGCAAAACTGTCACTCAAGGCCTTCACTGCACACCAAACGGCCTTGAGTCCTTCAAACGCTGGTTCGCAGATTGAACCCACAGGTTTTACAAGTTGCAAAATGGGATTTGGGACAGGAGATGGTCCTTAAAGTAGGAGCACACCTTCGTGTACAAATCAGAAGAAACGCCCTGGCTGGTGTGGCTCGGTGGATGGAGCATTGACCTGCACACCAAAGGGTCATTGGTTCGATTCCCAGTCGGGGCACATGCCTGGGTTGTGGGCCAGGTCTCCAGTGGGGGATGCATGAGAGGCAACCACACACTGATGTTTCTCTTTCTCTCCCTCTCTTTCTCCTTCCATTCCCCTTCCTAAAAGTAAATAAATAAAGCCTTTTTAAAAAATGAGAAGAAACACAATTTCAATTAGTATATTTATAGGAGAATCTAGAAACAGGGTTGGGGTGGCAGGTAGGAGAGATGAAATATAGGTTAAAGAACCACGCTGACGTGTCAGAAATTCCGCATTGTTTTGCTGTGTTCACATTAGACATCACGGAAACTGGCACCTCAGAAGGACCTCAGCGCGGTGGTCACCAGATGTAATTCCATGTTAAAATGTTGAATCCTGGCCCTGCCTAGGACCTTCTGAACCAGAATCTTCACGGGGTGGGGGGCTTAGGAATCTGACAGCGTGAGGGCCCTGCAGGGGGCGCCCATGCCCCGTGGATCTGAGAACCGCTGGCTTAGGGAGGGTCTGGCTTTGGCCCTCCATTTGCATAGAGAAAAAAGGCTTAACAGACAGCATCAGGGCAGTGTTAACCTTAGGCCTTACATGTTTCTGATACGCTGGGTGTCACCAAGGCTTTCTTAGTAAACTGCCTAATCTGGATTTTTCTCTTACGGGAATAAATGCCGTCTGTCCCTTCAACAGATGTTCAAGCAGATGCTCTCAGAAAAGCAGGCCAAGTGGGAGCATTACAAGAAGGAGGGCTCGGAGCGGATGACGGAGCTGGCCGACGTCTTCTCGGGGGTGAAGCCCCTGACCAGGGTGGAGAAGAACGGTAACTGCTGCTCGAATAGGCGCCCAGATTGTTAGAGATGGACAGAGTCCTCGGTTGTCATTCACTCTGTGCTAGGACGTCGCCGTGGAGATCTCTTGAGCAATTTCCATATCTTCCCTGGACTTCGGGTTTCTTACCTTTGAAGTGGGAGATTGAGCTAAATCAGGGTTCTTACTCTCTGGTGCGTAGATAGTCTTTGTAGGGTCTTGACCCACAGCCCCACGCCCCCGTAGTGTGCAAAACCAGTGTGTCAGCTTATGTGCACTTGGGGGCGGCAGGAAGGACCTGTGACTGTCATGATCTTCTCAGAAGACTACTTTGTCCAAGAACATTAATAGCCCCTAATGTAGACATCTAATGTCTACATTAGATGACAAGGAATATTCTTACCTTCTAACCTGGCTTGGTTATTTTTCACTGTTGCATCTGCCATCTAGTGGTCTAAAAGGAGAACTGCATACTTGTAACTAAATGTAGCTTAAGTTTAACTTTTCATTTTAATCCTGCTTTTTAAAAGAAAACTTATCAATAGGAAAATTATGGTATTCCTGCAGATTTTTATATAAATGGGAACCTTTCAAATTACCCCCAAAAGACCACTCTGAATTTTAAAGTGACAAATTACACTTTTTTAAATGTTTAATGTTTAACTATCAAATCCATTTCGATAGTTATACAATAAAATTGCTTAATAGTATAGGTTTTTCTTTTTAAAAAGCTTTACTATTTTTAACCAATAGGAGCTTGTAATTACTGTATTTGGTTTTTGTTGATTTATTTGATGCAGAATGGTTGTCTAAAATATATTTCCAAATTACATTATTATTCCCAAAGAAGAAGGCTAGCCAGTCTTTAATGATGGGAGGGAAATCGGCAACGTGTTTTGCAGGTCTCCATGCTGTGACCAAAACCAAAGGGCCGCCTGTGACGATGAGCAGCCCAGCGTGTAGAATCCCGCACATTGGCCTCTGTCCTAGTCCCTTTTCGGTCCTCATAAACACCGGCGTTGTTTCGGAGGACATTCAGAACAACACCTTATGCTTTTTCCAGCTGCATAGCATATTTTGGTTTAGGAAGTACTTTCTCAAATATTTCTCGTGTGATCCTTACAACCCTGTGAGATAAACATCTTCATCCTTATTTTATATGTAAGGAAACCAAAGCTTAAAATGTCACTACTCACCTACCGTGACAAAGGTCTGAAGCCTGGGTCTAACTCATTGCCTCAGACTCCAAATCTTGACCTCTTTCTGCTGCTCTGTAGCTGCCTCAGTCCCACAAAAAAAAAACTAAAATTACAACTAGTGTTCCTCGTGACAATCACAGTAACTCACATCATGAGCCTTTAAGTGCTTTTATTAAAGTGAAGTCATCCCACTGGTAAAGAGAACGGTGGGGAATCACCTTGGTGAGGCGAGAAGAGCAAAGCCTTTGAACAGGGACAGACGAGTGTGACAGTCCTGGCTCCACCACTTAGTGGCAGTGCAGCCCTGCTTCGAGTTCCTAACGTCCCTGGGCCTCAGCTTCCTTATCCGAGAAATGGGCCCTAACTCCCACCTCCATAGGTAGTCGTGCAGATTAAACAAGACCAAGTTTAGGGCTTTGCCCGACATAGCTGAGGTACTGGCAGCATGCTGAACCCATTCCTTCATCTGCCCTTTGAAATGCCGGCTGGTTTGGGAATGCACATGGGGGCCCCCGATCCATTCCAACGTGCCTGCAGCTCACCACTCCAACCCCACACTGCTGATGTGTGGGTTTCCTCTCTGTCCCCAAGACATGCCGTTGCCGGTTCTGCCAAGAAGCCTCTGTGCACATTTGTCCCTCCATCTAGGGACAGACCATCCCTCCTCCTCCTCTGTCTGCCTGTCCAGACCTGTACCCCACCCTCACTTCTCCAGAAAGCTCCCCGTTGACCCTGCATCCTCCGAGATTCCTCCCCACCACCACTGCCACCTTTGTGCGCACCCGTTTACAGCTGTGTTTGGGCCTTTACACCTTTTCTGCCAGATATTGCAGACTGAGCTACACAGGAAGTTTAACCTTTTCCACTGGGTCACATGCCCCAGGCATTCCTGTGGTGGAGGTTGGGTGAGTCCTGAGAGCGGTGGGAGACACGTAGTGACAGCTCTATGCGTGAGAACTAGATGTGTAAACGGTAATTCCGTTACACTCAAGCCACGGCCACAAGAATTCTGGGATATCAGCAGTCTTTCCTTGTTTCTCTGTTAACAGAAAATCTTCAAGCTTGGTTCAGAGAGATCTCCAAACAAATACTGTCTTTAAATTACGATGATTCTACTGCTGCAGGCAGAAAAACCGTGCAGCTCATCCAAGCTTTGGAGGAGGTAAGCAAAGTCTTTTTAAACGACAGTTCTTGGGTCACAAATCATCCCTTTTGACCAGCCATCTGCTCCTCGAAACCTATCTAAGAATATGTTTTATCAATAAAAGCAATATGAGTCAATATGCCCACTGTAATATTCTGTACTGCGTCCTAAAAGTGGGAAAATAATTCAATAACCAGAATGAAGAGAATGGTAACAAAAATTGTATTTCAACTTGAAACATAAACTCTTGGAAAAATTATTATGAAAACAATATAGAAACATTTAGCATATTGTGGTAATGAGGTAAAAGCAAAAAGAAAATTGCATCGTACACACCAGTTTTAGGTTTATAAAAAGTATATGTCTTGGAAAAGCTAGAAGTCATACAGCAAAGTGAAAATAGTTGTGGGATAATCGTATGCTTATAAATTGTATATTTCTTTTTTTGAAGAAAAAAGTTTATTTTTTTTTGTCTACTCAAAATGTATTGTGCCAAAACGCATTATACCTTCACACTTAAAATGTTAAGTGTATGTTTAACTAGGTTTAAAATGGAAAATAAGAAAATCAGAGCAATAACCATTAACAGTTATTTTTAAAACATCAGCCCATACTCATCTGTAATTCTGTCTAATTGGTACAATTGTACATTTAAAGATATGATACTTTTTTCATTTGGCAGACTTTCTTATAGGCCTGTTCTTAATTTTGCGAGGCTTTTTAGGACGGTCGCTCTTAATGGCAACAAAGTACCACGGTGTGTTGTTAGGGTCCCAGACCCCTGCACCATCACAGAGCAGTGGCTTGCTTGCACCGTGTCTAGTTCGGCTGCTGTTTGGATTTTCTAGTCCATGGTATAACTACAAGCATCTTTGTAAATGTCAGATGGCTTTTTATCCTTTGCATTATTTTGGCATGTAGCCCCGCCCCTTCCTTGAATTATATATGTTAAAATTTCAGGACATAGCGGCACCACGGTTCTGTTTTCAAGAGGACATCAGAAGAACTTAGTCAGGGACTCGGGCCAGCACCTAGGTTGTGGTGGAGCTTGTTCTGGTTTTATCAGTCCCGCAAGTCCTCAGACTTAAGAGGATTCGCCGGTACATGTTTATTGATGCTGAAACGGAATGTCCCCTTATTACATCATGTGTCTGCAGGACGAGACTTACTGCTCAGTTTCTACTCCTGCAGATCTGTGCGTGGTCTTGTGACCTGGCTCACACATGTCTGACATTATAATTTGAAATAAAATTTTTGCCAAGAAATCCTTAGTAAGGAATGGGCTTTGTTTGGAGTATTTTTCAAGGAAAAACGAACACCATACAGGCCACGCAGGATTTGAAAATTAAATGTACTTACCTGTGTCACGCAGGTTCAAGAATTCCACCAGCTGGAGTCAAATCTGCAAGTGTGTCAGTTTCTAGCCGACACGCGCAAGTTTCTGCATCAGATGATCCGGACCATCAACATTAAAGAGGAGGTGCTGATCACCATGCAGATCGTGGGGGACCTCTCCTTCGCTTGGCAGCTGATCGACAGGTAATGCGGACAGCCCAACATTCTCCCCTGGCGAAACCACCGCGAACGTCTTCTGACCACTCGCCTCTCCCTGCAGCTTCACGTCCATCATGCAGGAGAGCATCAGGGTGAGCCCGTCCATGGTGACTAAACTCAGAGCCACCTTCCTCAAGGTAAGCAGCGAGCGGCGAGTCGCGGCGAGTCATGCTCCCGGCCGCCGGGGAGGAGCTGGCCCTCATTCCTGCCTCGTTCACTAGCTCGGCCCAGCAGTTCATCCTCTTAGAAAGTTGGGTCATTGGATTTTTATGAACTGGACATTGGTAGCAGTTTTTCTTTGAGAGCATGGTTTTGAAAGGTGCCAGAAATACTCCAGGTGTGAATTAATAAGTTAGGTCATCTTCCACAAAATTATTTTTAAATGAAGAAATAGATTTTTTTAACATTTTACCAGTATCTACAAATGTCAGTCCTGTGGGTCCTGTATTCCCTGGATGTGAATTAAACACCTTTACTCACTCATTTTTAAAAATTCTGCCTGGCCCTTGCTCTCAAGTAATCTCAGGTCATGATAGATGGACAGATCATGTACTCAGATGAATGCATGTGAATTCTGAGATGCACTTCTCTCATACCTTCACATCCCTGTCTTTGGGGACGGGTCTGGCCACCGAGGGCACATCGCAGTCTGCTGGCAGCGTGTTTTTTCTTCCTGAGAGGGACGTAAGTAACGGCGTGTCTCGCACGTTGTGACATCTTTGAGTGGACTTAGCACAATAAATAGTCTGTCGATCAGAACGTCTGGTTTCTGAACGAGCTGTCTTCTGTAGCACAGTGGCTTTCAAACCTGAGGGACAGGAGACTCCCCGGGAGCCTGTCACAGCGCCCACTGCTGGGCCCCGCCCCCGGAGTGTCTGGCTCAGTAAGTCCAGGGTGGGGCTGGAGGACTGGCTGCTCCAGCAAGTTCCAGGTGGTATCGCTGCTGCTGGTCCGGAGACTGCACTTTGAGAACCACTGGCTGCTACAGCAAAAGTGTTCCATTTTTTAAAAATTATGTCCATGTCAGGAACTATTCATGATGTTGACGCAGCTCAGAGGTTGTTGCTCGCTCTTGGGTGAAGCCCAAGAGTTGTGTTACATGTTACTATTTCTGGAAAGAGACATTTCTGGGACTTTCGGGAACAGAAGCAGGCATATCTTCTTCCTTCCAGCTTGCCTCTGCCCTTGACCTGCCCCTTCTGCGTATCAATCAAGCAAACAGCCCCGACCTCCTCAGCGTGTCTCAGTACTATTCCGGCGAACTGGTGTCCTACGTGAGAAAGGTAAGAAGCACAGCAGAGTGGTATTTATACTCTTGGCAACATAACTGCTATTTTACATACAACAGGTAGCGTGGGCCCTATGAAAAGTACAGCCGTGTTTCTGTCCCTTGTTGTTGTTTTTAGTCCAGAAATCGGCAGTACCTGAAGATGAATGCACTCTTGCTGGTACTGTGGGTGTGCGATGTGTCTTCACGTTCAAAGGACTTTTACCGCTGGTTTTTAACTGCAGGCGGCTTTAACCCCCATTTTATAGGGGTAGAAACCGAGGAACAGATTACAGTGGCTTCTCCAGAGTCACAGAGGCGGTTGGTACAAGGAGCCAGGTCTAGATGCAGCGTATCCTCGTCTGCACTTCAAGTTTTCAGGGGGATTTTGGTCCCTGTTTCGAGAATTTAATGGTGCTACCTGGAGCAGCTGCACAGGCCTGGATTTGAAACTTAGCTGAGTCACCGGCCAGTTGAGTGTGCCCCCAGCCGTGTGACTTAACGCCCCGGACTGTGCGGCACAGGGAACAGAGGCGACAGCGCTGTGATAACTCTGCAGGGCCAGGCAGGCCCTGGACTGATCAGGGGGTCGCTGTGTGAGGCGTGTAAATGTCTCATTTACTGTGCCGGACACCTGAAACGAATCTCCTGTGAATGTCAACCATAACTGAAAAATAAAAATTAATTAGTTAATTAAAGGTAGCCATCCGCCTGTAAGTAAATAAATACATTCAAGTTTGTAGTCTGGGAAGGATGCATCTTTCTGCAGCACTTCTGTGACAGCTGGCTTTGTACCCCGTGAGCAAGTCAGGTTTGCAGGAGCGCAGTCCCGTGCCTGGGAGCCGTCCTGGGAAGGGCTGTCTCGGCCCCGCGGCACCCCTTCCTGTGGCCCTCCGGCTTCATGCATGCTGGGGCCCTTCCTCCTGCCAGCCTAGCATTTGTGAGCGAAGAAAAAGAAAAGAGGCGTTTGCCCTGGCCAGTGCGGCTCAGCTGGTTGGAGCACCGTCCTGTAAACTGGAGGCCTGAGGGTTCACTCCCCAGTCCGGGCACCTGCCTAGGCTGTGGGTTCGGCCCCCATTGGGGCGTGTGTGGAGGCAGCCAATCGATGTTGCTCTCAGATCGATGTCTGTCTGTCTGTCTCTCCTCCCCTCCCCCCACTCCCCACCTTCCTCTCTCTCTCTCTGGAATCAAATAATACATTCTCGGGTGAGGATTAAACAAATAAAATTAAAAAACTGTTTAATTGGTTTTTGTCTTTCCCCTTTCACGGAAGGTTCTGCAGATCATTCCCGAAAGCATGTTTACTTCCCTTCTGAAGATCATAAAGCTGCAGACCCATGACATCATCGAGGTGCCGACCCGCCTAGACAAAGACAAGCTGAGGGACTATGCCCAGCTCGGCCCGCGATACGAGGTGGCTCGTCCCTTTGACTCGCGCCTTTTGATGGTTCAACCCCAAACCATCACGGGTCTGTGTCACCTGCCAGACCCCAGGGCACCAGACCCACCCTGATTCGTTTTCTCCTGCTCCCGGCAATAACTCCGTTTGCTGAGTTGGTGCAGCCACACCTTCTCTGTCCCAGTGTCATGGCGTCACCTAAGGCCGGGCCGGCCTGAGTGTTCTCAGGGGACGCGGTGGTCCTGGCGAATCAGGCCTCGTTCTCCCTGAGCTAGGTTGCCTGGACTCTTCACGTTCAGATTCCTGCTTTGGATGCCAAACGAGTGCCTCAGGATAACGCACGGCCCAGTAACCACTTCCTGCAGCCGGACTTCTGAGTCCACTCCGTAGCTCAGTGGCCTCAGAGGCTGGTATTCCCAGACACCTCTGCTTCTCTGTCTCCCCGTGCTGCATGGTGTGAAACGTGAAATCAGCAGCAGATTGCAGGGATGTCCAGCATCCTCACATTTCCTCCCACGTCCGTTTCACACCCTCTGGCACAGCTCCAAAGTGACATCATAAATTTAGGTCTTTACCCTTGGGGTCTCCACACTTGTTCTCACTGAGGAATACAGTGCCCATCTACCTTACCCGTGTCTCCTGGTGTCACTTGGGGAAAAAAGTAGATAGTAGTAAGGGGAGATTATCTTCTTAGAGTCCTGGTGAGCCTTCCCTGCTTGGAGGGACCATGCCCTTGAGTCCTGCCCCCCTTCTGTGCATGAGCAAATGGGGCCCCCAGGAGGGGAAATGATTGGTCAAAGCTTAAAGGACTATTTAGCGTCTTCTGACTCAGTTTCCCAAAATGTCTCCTAGTGGCACGTGCACGCTGGGTTCCCACAGCCTCCTGCTCCTTCCTCTTGTCTTTGCCACCCGGGGCTGTTAGCCAGTTACTTGAGCTTCCCCTGTAGACGGTGGGTCTTTTTATCTGAGGTGCTTCACCAACCACTCTCTCTCTGTTGAAGGTCGCCAAGCTGACCCATGCTATTTCCATCTTCACGGAAGGCATCCTCATGATGAAGACGACTCTGGTTGGCATCATCAAGGTAACGGCTTTGAGGCTGGCCCGAGCGGCCTCGTCGTGAGACTCCATTTGAGCGACTGTGCTGTTACCACTGTGGGAAGGGGGGCGGCATCCCCATCTTGTCTCCCTGCTTTCGTATTCATTTTTTTTTAACTTTTTTTAAAGATTTTATTTATTTATTTTTAGAGAGGTAAGGGAGGGGGAAAGAGAGACAGAGAGACATCAATGTGCGGTTGCTGGGGACCGTGGCCTGCAACCCAGGCGTGTGCCCTGACCGGGAATCGAACCTGTGATGCTTTGGTTCGCAGCCCATGCTCAATCCACTAAGCTATGCCAGCCAGGGCTCATATTCAGCTTGTGAGCATAATATTACTCATATGTTGATGGAGGAAGAAAGAGCATTAATATCCTTATTTTTCATCAACCCTAAGAGTTCTGTAAATCGAAGGGAAATCCATTTTATTGACTATTTTTAATAAAGAAAAAACGGTTTCACGCCCTTAGACACGATAGCTGGCTGGTTATCGCACCCTTTCGGCCACCCTTGTTTCTTTTCCGTGTTTTCGTGTTGCGCCCCAGGTGCAGGGAGTGAGGTGACCGTCCCTTACTGTCACCGTCAGGTCGTCGCCAGCACTGATGCCCGTGAGCTCCTCTCCTCTCCTCTCTCGCTTTTTTCTTCCTCGTGTCCTGGACGCTCACGCCCATCCGCCACAGCACCCACTCTTTCTGTTCGTCCCTAAACGTGCAGTCACCCTATTGTTAGCATGTGGTGGTGTTTTACATGTGCGTGTGTGCTGTCAGTCATTCTGCCCTTAACTTTTCTCACCAGGTGTTGCTTTTGAAATAAATTCGTGTTGCCTCTTACTGCTGCGTAGAGTCACACCTTTTACTTGACCATTGTCCTAGGGACAAACACCCGTGTTGCCTGGCATCTCACCTCTGCTCCCCTTTATCATAAACAGCATCAAGATGAGCATCTCCGGACATGTTTTCACAGCAGGCCTAGACGAGAGTTTTTGAAATCTGCATACCCAGAGTGGGTCCCTGGGTCACAGGGCATACTGGTGCTTAATGTGGCTCAGTACTGCCAGAGTGCCTTCTGAAACGACTATTCCCTGTGTATCTGCCCACATCTTCCCCAGTACCTGTTAATTCCCGCTTGCTAGGCTTGGCTCTTCCGGGATGTATGATGCGGTAGCTCACTGCTGTTTTAATTTAGCATCCTGTAATTAGTGATGTGCCCATTCGCATGGTTCATGGTGCTTTTGTTTACTTTTCCGTTTATCTGACATCGGTAGAATCTGAACATTTCTGATTTTTTGAAAACTATATAGCTATCGAATTACTAGGTTAACATTTATGTTAATAAAGTCCAAGAAAATGTAGGAGATGAATCTAGATAGATATAGAACTTTAGTGTGTATTTTCTGGAAGTGCATTAAAAGAAATACCGTTTACCCCTGGAATATTAATAGAATCCACTCAACATGCTTCTGTCCTGATGCCAGTCTAATTCAGTTGATGTGCAGAAAGTATACATGCAGGTTACCCCTTCCGATTCATCCATAAAGTAGTGATAGCATCTTACATGCAAAGTAGCATCTTACATGCAAAGTGACCCTCATGAGAAGGATGGAATAAAACCTAACAATTAGCAATAATCATCTGAAAAAAAGACTAAGAAAAATGTAACTCTTTGCCACACAGTTTCAGGTGATACGAGCGGAGGGGATACACTGAGCCCGTTCTGCCCCGGAGGCTGCTTCTGCCGGTCCAGCAGCTCGGGCCCTTACTGATCTTGAACCTCCTGATGTTGAGTATCTATTTCCAATTCTCTTAGGAAGTGTAAGTTCACTTCAGTTAGTGTGACTTCACACGAGTGAGATGTACACGAGGATACGTGTTCATCGTTCGAAGAGGCCAAAACAGTAGTGACGACCTAAGCGTGTATCGGTAGGGGGTCGGCTGCCTGCGTCCTGGCACACTCCCGCTGCCGATGGCTCAGCCGCCGTTCAGAGCGAACCTGCCCCTGGAAGATTCCCAGGAACTGAAGTGAAAAAAGTCAACTGCAGAACAGTGTGTGTCTGTCTGTGTGTGTAAATTATCCCATTTGGATTTTTGAAATTGGATATGTATAAAGGACAAATATGCATGCATGTAAATGAACAGAGAGAGTTCTGGAGGGTCCATGTGAAAAGGGTAAACTGCTGCTCCGTTCAGCAGAGGGGAAAGGAGGTGTATGGAGGGGACTCCCCCTGCTGTGAGCACCCCAGGGGCCAGCAGAAGTCTGGGGGGAACGTGAAGGTTCCCCGCAGACCTTTAGGCCCGTCTTTTCCATTAAGTCTGTCTTTACAAGGAATGTTTTTTTTTAAACTTCATGTTGCTTATTTGATTATATTCTCATTGACTATGTTTACTTACAGTTTACCTTTTTATTATAAAATAGAGCATAGATGCTAAAAACTACAGAAACAATTATGTAGCCTAATGGGTTATTTTAAGGCAAATAGCATTCATTTTCACCAACACTCGAGTCAGGAGACACAACTGAGCAGCTCCCAGCCCAGCACCGCCCCCCCCCCCCCCCCCCCCCCCCGCCATGTGTCCTGACCAGACTTCAGGCTCTCGGTTCATAGTTTTATTATCCAGAAGTAGATCTCTCTCCACTGTAGTTTATACTTGCCCATTTTTTAAAATTGTTGTTCAAGTACAGTTTTCTGCCTTTTATTCCCGTACTTGCCCACTTAAAAAAAATATGTCATTTCTTTTAGTCCTAGTTTAGTCTCCAGGTTTCTTTTTAATTCTTTTTTTTTTCCCCTACAGTTTATCTGTTCAGAACTCAAGGCCTCTGACCTGTAGTTTGTCCGCAGTCTGGACCGTGCTGAGCGCATAGCCATGATGTGTTCATTATGTTTTCTGGCTTTTGTCATTTCTGCCACTTTCATTGCAGTTCCCTTCCTGGAAGTTTAGATGGGATCAAACCCAGATGGAAGCCATCAGTTACCTTTATGACTTTTTGAAATAACTGTTCTTTACAAACGTCAAAAAAGAGATAAGTCCCAGAGAATTCAAAGGAGTGCCTTAAAGCTATTTGATGTTTTATAGATATTATAGGAGACTCTCTTTGGGGGAATAACAAAAGCTTCCTCATTACAGAAAAAAGAATCAGCAAAATAAACTTAGATAACAGATTTGTTTTCATATTTTATCTCCCTAATTACAAACACCATTCCGAGAGCGCTGAAGGAGAATTGTTAAATCTCGCACAGAGGGTCGGAACCCGAAACTCGAGTTTGCCCACATGGCTGTAGGCGCCCTCAGACGGGATCCGAGGGAAGGCACACCAAGTTCAAATGCAGGCCCTTCGTCCCACCCCCTCCTGGTGATAAGAAAAGGAACTCTTTACGTTTATTGAAGTGATTAGAATGGGAGGCAACTTAAAACTTTCCATACCCACCACCTTTGGAACATCATGTGAAATCGTCGTCATGAGTTTTACTGAGATAAACAAAGTCCCAACGAGGTGATGGGTTTAATAATCTGTCCTGTCTACCGGAGATCACGGAGATGGAAAGGAAAACAGTCCCAGTCCTACAGGGAAGGGGCAGAGACCGCTCCACTCGGGACTCCGTAAACCATCTCTCCTCTGGCCTCCTTCCGGACCGCGCCTCCCCCCACCGCCGGTGGTTGACTGCCCTCCGCTCTGCCCGCAGGTGGACCCCAAACAGCTGCTGGAGGACGGGATAAGGAAGGAGCTCGTGAAACGCGTCGCTTTCGCTCTTCACAGGGGGCTGATCTTCAACCCACGAGCCAAGGTACCAAGTGACCGCAAGGAGGCCATCCCTTCTCCTTCTGTCCGTTCTGTCTGAAGAAGGGCCAGGGCACCCGTTTCAACTATTATGAACAAGACCTTCCCTCCTAGCATGTATTTAATAGGTGATTTCTCAGTACAGTCAACAGACGTGCTTTTTGTCCTACATTATAATCTGTTTTAAAGTCAGTTCTTTCTTCCTTCACCTGTTGAGCCCCAGATTTAAGAATTGAACCGATGTTTATGATTCAGTTACTTCTTGTAGTTAAAAGAACTTGTTAACCCCAACGCTGATAGGAACTGGAAAGGCTGTAAGTTTTCATTTTGTTTAGTGTGTTAAGAAATATGGTAATTTGCCTCAGAAGACAAAAAGAAATAGGCCTGAAATTTATATATAGGGTTCTTTTCACCTCAGTACATTCAATCTAAAGTAGTTTGTGTTTTAAGATAGAGTTATTCATCCAGTGACGTGAGAGAAATCCACATTCATTTTTTATATCCTTTTGTATGGGGTTCCCTTTCCAAATGAAATTTATTCTTTGCTGGATGCCGGACATCAGCTCCCACTCATCCTAGATGGGTAAGAAATTCATTATTTCCAGAGCTGACTAGCACTATGGTCTCTTAGTCAGCGTATCATTTAAAGTCCAATACAGATATTAGTGGTCCACCGTCTACTGCAACATAACAGAATTCGTGTTTCCCCTCTTGAACAGACGAGCGAACTGATGCCCAAGCTGAAAGAGCTGGGAGCGACCATGGATGGGTTCCACCGTTCTTTCGAATACATACAGGACTACGTCAACATTTACGCCTTGAAGATTTGGCAGGAGGAAGTATCTCGCATTATAAATTACAACGTCGAGCAGGAGTGTAATAACTTTTTAAGAACAAAGGTAGCTGAAACCATTTCAAAATTCTTGCCTCTATTTGTTATTTCTGACTTTTAAAATACATACCCTAGACCTCAGAAATGCCAACAAGCAAGTTTATTTAAATAGTTACTAAAAATCGGTAAGCACTAGAAAGTTGTGAATACCTTTGGGGTACCTTCAGGAGCTGTGAGGATTCCAGAAAAGTTTATAAGACACCTGGCCTCTGGGAGTTCACTGTCCTAAGGAGAAAGCAGCCACGATTAAATGGCTACAGAATGAAACCATTCATTGTCGTTGTAATTCAAGTGACCGAGAGGCCAGAAGTCACCTGCGTTTGATCGGAGCATACACCTAAGAGCGGAATTGCTGAGCCAGGTGGTAATTCTCCGTGTAACTTACTGATGAACCACCACGCCGCTTCCCATGGTGCCTGCGCCGTTTTTATTTCCACCAGCGACGTCCAAGGGTTCGCCTTCCTAATATCGCACGTCCTTGTCAACACTCGTTGTTTTCCTTTTTTAAAACAAATGTGTGCCCACTGTAACAGGCGTGAAGTGGCACTTCTCTGGTTTTGATCTGTGCTTTCCTGATGACCAGTGATGTCGGGCATCTCTTCCTGGACTTGCTGGCCAGTTCTTAGCTTCCTCAGCGATGTGTCTACTCAGATCCTTTGCCTGTTTTTTAATTGGATTGTTTGAGCACCAAATTCTTAAGCTGAAAAGCGAGATTTTAGTAGTTAACAAGGGGCTACTCTGTAAGCTTTTCCTTAGGGAATTGATGATTCAGGTCTTGAAAGATTAGGTGTCTTCCAATGTTATTACACTGATACCTGCAGCTCAGGAGCCCCAAACCAAAAGTTCCTGTGTCTCTTCTCACCTACCCTCATTCACCTTACTTTCTCACAAATGTTTCTTTTTTAATCAATGTGATATGTGGCATTTTGGAATGACTATTAATATAGTTTTATAATTCTCCTCTTTGAAACCGAGGAGCATTCATTGTCACTCTTTATGCAACATTGTTCTTGTAAAACCATGTGGGAAAAGCATAACTAGGTTACCTTGTCAAAGATGTACTAAAAATGTGTTCTTTTCTTCTAGATTCAAGACTGGCAGAGTATGTACCAGTCCACCCACATTCCCATACCCAAGTTTGCCCCTGTGGACGAGTCCGTAACGTTTATTGGTCGACTCTGCAGAGAAATCTTGCGGATCACAGACCCAAAGTAGGTGCCTCTGACTTCCAGTGGGCCTTGCACACTGTGGACTATCAGAGTCTAAGCCGGTGCTGCATATACTCAGGTCACACCTTTGTTCCTGCCACAGCAGGTTCCCTTCTAAGGGGTTTACTCAAACCCACTTTTTTGAGACTGCGTATTTTCCTCAGTGTGACTGAGGTGACCCCAGGCCAAAGAACTATAGATTGAAACAGCCCTAAGGTCTGTTTGGCCACCTGCAGTCTATGCCTCTCTTGCTCTCCAGTTAATGCTCTATGCACTTGGGCCTGGGGGCATCCCAACATACAAAATGTTCTTAAAATTACAGATTGCTCATCTGTCCCTAGTAACCTTGGCACACACCCCATTGCAGTCACTGGGTCTTGCACTTGTCAGTTCATATCTTGACCTTTTGAGATTATCTCCTTGTTTCTCAGCCCAACCCCCCAGCGTATTGGATAGTGAGAACTAGCATTTTATCGAGCACTTACCTTGTGCTGTCTTCCCAGAACCTGATCCGCATTCTTTCGTTTACTCATTACAAGACTCTTTTGAGGCAGACATTGTTATCTCCATTTTAAAGATGCAATAACTGGGGGAAAAACTAAATCGCTTGCACAAGCTCGCAGAATTAATACAGTGGTGGGCCCAGAATATACACCAGACCCCTGACTCTGGAGCCCAGCTCCGGAGCCCTGTGGTGTTCAAGGGCAGACTGCAGAACTTGGCACGCAGTGGGACAGAGTACATGTGAAATATCTCATGTAATCAAAACTGCCCTCAACAATGTATGAACTTCTTTCAAAAATCCCAGTAGACATGAGTTTTGTGTAAAAGGATAATTGATCCAAAATGTTTTGTAGCTCCTCCTTTCTTGGCACCCACGAGCTGATCACTGAGTCCCTTCTAGAACATTCCCCACCCAGCGCCCTGCTAACACTTGCAGAAAGGACTAAGCATGGTTGGGGCTTTCGTGTCCTATGTTGAGCTCATCACCTGTGTTGGGAGCTTCGTAAGTGACACATTCAAAGTGCCGGCCCTTGGCAACGGAAGGAGAACCCTTGGAAGCCGGAAAGTAGACATCACATGTAGTTCTGGAAATCATCTTGTTCTTCTGATTTCTAGCTCTTGAGGCTCTTTTAACTCCCTCCTAAATCCCATTTCAGTAAAATGCTGGGTCGTGGAATTGGGGTCATGTCATCTGTGGAGATTGGGAATTGCAGAGCCTGGCACACCTACCAAATCAGACTCTCCAAGAGAGGGATCTGGCCACCTGTCTTCCAGCTTAACCTCCCAGTGATGTGAGGCCCCTGCCTCCACATTTGAGAACCAGTGAAGTGGTGGTTAAGGGTGTGGTGTTGGAATCAGGCCTCTAAGCCTCAGTTATCTCACCTGTAATTTGAGGGTCAGGTGGCTCGTCTATCACAGAGCCACGAAGAAGAACAAGACAGCTCAGCCCAGCCCCCAGCACAACAGAAGTGCTCAGTAAATATGGTTGTTCCTGTCATCCTCATGCTCCTGAGTCTAAAGAGAGACCTTGGTTTCTGGCCAGACCTGGGAGGAGAGAGGAAGTGGCTTTGTCCTCGTGCCCTGAAATGTACAACAGGGTGCCGGGGTTCAAAGTTTCTTTCTTACCAAAATGGAAACGGCACGTGACTGTTTGCCCACTGTGTCTGGAACTTTAAAGAAGGACCCCCATGGAGAGACCTCTGGACTTTAAAGTTCTCCAGCCTGGTACCCAAATCTAACTTTGTCCCCTTAACGTGATTCCAAAGAACAGCCCCGTTCAGTGGAAATGAATCCGTCAAATCAGGGACGTAGCACAGGGCAGACAAAGGAGGTATAACTCAGAGCTACCTTCCTGGTCCGTCATGTGTCAGTGTGAAGAGAGATAGATTGGATAGCGATGAAATAGACATAGGTATAGATTAGCCGCCTCAGTACAGAGGTTATCAAACAGATCGAGTCACTGTTGCTTTTCATGCCCGAAGCCCCCACTCCTGTTAAGCCCTGCGTCTCCTAACCATGAGTCCTCAGCTGCCTTGGGATTTTGGGGTGTGCTCTGTTTTTGTCTCAGGGTGACATGTCACATTGACCAGCTGAACACTTGGTACGACCTGAAAACGCATCAGGAAGTGACCAGCAGCCGCCTCTTCTCCGAAATCCAGACCACACTGGGGACTTTCGGGCTGAATGGGTTGGACAGGCTCCTGTGCTTCATGATCGTGAAAGAGTTGCAGGTGAGCCTTCCGGCGTCCGCGCGTGTGTTCTGTGGCCCTGGCCCCCCAACTTCGCTCTCGTCCCTTCCCGTGCTGACACACTCAGGGGCTTCCCATGAGGCCATTGAACGAGAATCAACTAGCATCCTTGGCCGGCATAGTATTTGTATGGGTAGATGGTTTTGGTGAGTTTCACCTTGGAAGGATGAGATTTTTTCTCTTTGGAACCGGCAACAATCTCCCCCTAGAAACGGGATGTTTCTAACAGGAACCAGAAGTTGCCGTCTCCCCAGCACCCCACTTGCAGCATGGTGGGATTTAGGCCACTGTGCGTCCCGCCTCGCGTTTCGTTAACTGGGGTGCTTGCTCATTTTGTTCACCGTGTTTTGGTTCTTTTATTTTGCCTTCTCGTTGTAGAATTTCCTCAGTATGTTTCAGAAAATTGTCCTGAGAGACAGAACTGTTCAGGACACTTTAAAGACCCTCACGAATGCTGTCAGCCCCATCAAAAGCATTGTCGGTAAGTGTTCCGGAACCAGCCTGCGGTGGAGCGAGCGCTGCGACCCTTCCAGATTCACTAAATGGAAAACTCTATTTTAACCTTTCAGCAAATTCGAATAAAATTTACTTTTCCGCCATTGCCAAAACACAGAAGATTTGGCCAGCTTATCTGGAGGCCATAATGAAGGTATGTTGTGGAGGGAAGGGTGATGGTCAATGCTCTGTTTTTTTTATTTGTCATTACTTGTTGTTTTAGTTGCCCACAGAAAGCTCCTTCTCTCTCCTTTGTCATTAAAGCAAAAGTACAGTATTTCAGTTTGTCATCATTTCCACAGTTCGTTTGACTCTTTGTCTTCCCCTTCAGGGCTGTTCTTGACTGTGCTTTTCGTTGGCTCATTGTTTTCCTTTTGCTCAAGGGATCTGCTTCTTTCTAAAATGCATTATAGCAGGAGGTGCTCCTGCACAGGAAATGGGAACTCCCCTCCCTCCGTGACTGTCCGTCCTCACACACAAGGTCACAGGCGTCTGTGTCTGCACAGATGGGAAAGCCAGGCTCTCTGGGGCACAGGCCGTCCCTGCACCACGCCCAGAGCGCTGCGTCTTTGGGGTGCGCTGCAAAGTGAGCTGAGGACGTTACTTTGCTGGACGGAGATTAACTTCGTTGTAGAACCCACTCCCCCACTCTCCTGCCGTGACATGGCCACAGTGGCTCCCGGGACCCTCCGAACCCTCTGCGTGCCCTCTTCTCATCACGTGATGACCCGAGACATCCGGCAGCCCTTCACTGAACATGTGTTACGTCCGAAGCATCGTCACATGTTGGGTGACACAGCTGAAGGAAACACCAGCTGTCTCCTCAGCAAACCTGCTGACATCCTACTAGACCTCCTGGTTCAGAGGACCACGTAGCGAAGGGAAAGTCTAGAATGCCACGGGAATTCACAAAAGCCACCTTCTCTTGTTCCTAGTGACAGGAGTTAATCACTGAAGACAGGACTCGTTGCCTCGGCCAAATTCACAGTTTATTTCCCATAATTTCAGTGAGTTGTTTATGGGTTGTGTGTTCACGAGTGTGTTTAGTTTGGGAACTGAGAACAGGTAACACGAGGAGCCTTGGGCTCTGCCAGGCGTCCCGTTACGTAGGTCTGATGGCCCCTCGCCGAGTGATTGTCAGGCGCTGAGAGTTGTGAGGCCAAGCTTCTCGTTGCTGGGAAGCCTTCAGGGCGGAGTGGAGAGTGCCCTGAGGTTGGGGGGCCTGAGTCTCCCCTCGGCAGGTGGCCGAGGGGGATGACGGGGGTTCTCGGACGAGGCCTGGAAGTCTTCCGCTTGGTTGCCAGGTGGTTTGAAGCCGGTGGGTGTTCCAGACCACCGTTCTTTTTCATTGTAGCCAAGGACTGTATCTAAGTCAGTGATCCTTAATAAGGCCCCCGAGGACAAATTTGTCATTTGGGGAATAGTCTGTGCCGTTCAATAGTGAACGTGGCCCCTAGCCACATGCTGATACTGGGCACTTGCAATGTGGCTTGGGGGGAGGGGGAGCCAGGAACCGAACCTTTAATGTTATTTCATTTTAATCAGTTTAAATAAACAACACATGTAGCTAGTGGCTGCTATATTTACAGTGCAGCTGTAAATCATGAGAGAAATCATGGAAAAGTGATCACCTGAGTTTCTCTAAGGAGGCCGACAACAGGGTAGACAGTTCCCGTGGCTGCCCGGAGGGAGAGAGCACCAGAAAGAGGAAGTGTTGGTCGCCAACATTCAGTGTGCTTTAAATAAGCACAAGTTGTGTTACACTGACTTGATTTCTGTTTCCAGATGTAGATTGATGCTTTTAAGGGAATCCTGACACACAGTGTCTGGAATTCAGCA
This sequence comes from Phyllostomus discolor, assembly GCF_004126475.2. Lineage (NCBI taxonomy): Eukaryota > Metazoa > Chordata > Mammalia > Chiroptera > Phyllostomidae > Phyllostomus > Phyllostomus discolor. The sequence goes on along the minus strand of NC_040909.2, from coordinate 129,379,562 downwards.
AAGAATTCCATGGACCAGATGCAAGGTTGGAGGCACATTTTTGAGTAGCCTAAGAGAACTTACAATGTTCTTGGCCTTGCTCTATTCTGATTTTTAAATAATGATATTTTTGTATTAACAAAAAGTTTCTTACTTAGAAATAGCATTTTTTTACGTTGACTTTTATTTTCACATAAGTAGAATGACAGTCTAGTAAGAATAGTGGTCAAAAGTAATACATTTGAGGTCATTTAACACTTTGTTACAAGTACCATTTATATAAATAATAACTTTCCTTTGTTCATAGAGGTCTCTCTCCCCCTCTCTTTAATCCTCACCTGAGGACATGCTTATTGGTTTTAAGGGGAAGGGAGGGAGGGAAACATCAGTCAGTTGCTTCTCATACGTGTACCAGGCATGGACCAAATCCGCAACCCAGGTATGTGCCCCGACCAGGGATCACACCTGCACCCTTTTGGTTTACTGGATAATGCTCCAACCAACTGAGCCACACTGGACGGGGCAACCAAACCGGTCTGTGTTCCTTAATCTCCCTTTGTTCCCAGCAACTCAGAGGAAACGTGTTCACTCCCACCTTACTGTGGCCGGCATCGCAAAATGGCCTGCTTTCCTGTCCCTCCTCTTCCCACTGCTGATCTTCTAGGGATACCTGTTCTAGAATAAAAAATAAAAAATTTACCGGCACAGAAAGTTAGAGCGTACTGTTGTTTCTGTGATGTGGACACGTTTATGGGAGCAAGCTGACACCTGTCTCAAACCACAGTCCCGAACAGTTTGCTGCCACCTGTTGTAGACGTCTTAGGTACTGTTTATGCTCATCGCTGCGTGGGAACCAGTGACCGGTCAGCCACATTAGCATAACTCTCTGTCATAGATCCGTTCTTCTAAATGTCTGATTGTTATGTTGTGTTACAACTGGCTCCCACGATCCTTTGTGTGTTATTTTGTGCACACAAAAAGTTGTTCTGAGGCCGTGTGATGTGCTTCACCGGATTCCAGAAGGGGTTCGAGGTGCACAGACAAGGACAAGGACCCTGGGTTAGGGGGTTCGCACTGTTAGGGGGCCCTCCTTGGTACATTTTATGTGGGTTATTTTTTAACCCAGATTATTCCATGATCTTTATCCCTGAGTGATGTGGAAGACTTCTGTCCACCACATCTTAGAGTATCAGAGGGAAGTGTCACCCTTAAGTCTTGAAAAAGTCCGGTTTAGGACCAGTAAAGGAGGTAGGGCTGGCTGCTCCTGGTAGCTACTAATCTTGGAGTATCTATTCCAAAAGATCAAAACTAGAGCTCCGAAACAGACACCTTTAATACATAAAGCACTGACCATTAATGAGCCTCTTTGTGAAATATTAGACATCAGGAGTTTTTGAGGTCGATGTTCCCTGAACGACCCTTCCCTGGTGCCCCGTGCAGGTGAGGTGGCGCTCAGCCACGGAGCCCGGGCAGGCAGTCCTTCAGTGTCCCCATAGGGCAGTGCATGCCCCACCGAGAAAGGGGCATCTCGGCGTGCACCTCCTTCCCTCACTGCGCAGCGCTGACCCGTTCTACCTGTTCTTTCTCTTGCCTGTTCCCAGGTCGGGCAGATGCAGATTCTGAGAAAACAGATTGCCAATGAATTAAATTATTCTTGTCGATTTGACTCCAAACATCTGGCGGCTGCCCTGGAGAATCTCAATAAGTAAGTGCCAGCGTTTGGAAGAGCCAGCTGTGGGCCGGCGTTGTGCATTCTCAGCTGGCACCCCAGATCCTTCCGCACCTGCTCTTTTGGGGGCTCGTTGGGTCGAGGCTCTCTGGATTCATGGGCTTCCTTCCCATGGATAACCAAACCTGTGTTTCCTCAGTGTTGTCCCTTGGGGGGTGTGTGTGTGTGTGTGTGTGTGTGTGTGTGTTTGTCTCTCTCTTTTTTCTTTTCTTGATGGATTCATGTATTCAGCCAACATACATTGATCACTTAATGCACACCAGACACTGGGCTAGGTACTTGCACAGACTGAGAAGGCAGTCACAGTTGACCTTGAACAACGTGGGTTTGCACTGTGTGGGTCCACTGAGACACCCATTTTTTTTTCAATAAATACTGTACGTGTTCTTTTCTTTCTCTTAGGATTTTCTTAACACTTTCTTTTCTCTCGCTTTAAGAATAACGTATATAATACATATGAGACATGTGTTAATCAACTGTGTATGTTATTGGTAAGGCTTTTGGTTAACGGTAGGCCATTAGTATTTAAGTTTTGGGGGACCAAGAGTTATACATGGATTTTCAATTGCTCAGGGGGGCGGTGACCCCAAGTCCCATGTTGTTTGAGGGTCCACTGTGTGACCAGAGTCCACACTTGACTTGCCACTGGACTGAGTCACTGATCGTCCTGTGGGCGACTGGGAGCGTGTTCATTACTGCTGGGAGCGGCTCTGGGCACACGTCCCGGGGTGCAGTCACATCCTCCGCCTCCCCAGCAACGCGCTCTCGTTCCCAACCTTCTACTTAAAGATAAGCAGTGCCTGTGTCTTGGTCATTGAATCGGAGCTTTTGACAAAGTAGGTATTGAAAACAGTTCACTCGATTCATAACACTTGAGTGGTCAGAGCATTTGATCTGGGTTAACTCCAGAAGGAAAAGTCATCTGAGGTTAGATTTTTCACACATATACCCGATCACAGGCGTGGCAATTGAGAACCAGAAGGCCAAGCCCTCATTTTCTAGATGAGGAAACCGAGGCCCCGGAAGATGACATCATGGTCCACATTAACTGTCGGATACATTCAGTTCATCTCTAACACTTACCGCCGTTCTGTTTTCCTTCCACCTAGGGCCCTCCTCGCAGACATCGAAGCCCACTACCAGGACCCGTCCCTTCCCTACCCCAAAGAAGACAACACGCTCTTGTATGAAATCACAGCCTACCTGGAGGCAGCCGGCATTCACAACCCACTGAATAAGGTCGATGATTAAAATTAAAATACCTGACGGTTTGGTGGGAGAGCGTGTGGTCCACAAAGGTGATGTGGCCCCGGTAGCCGATCCCTGCGCTGAAAGACTGGGGGAACCTGGGTTCCAATCCCAGAGCCTCCGTTCACGCAAGCCCCCGCCCTTCCGAGCTCCGCTTCCCCTCATGTAATAGGAGGAGGGGATCACACCTTCCCCACCTGACTCGGGCTGTGGACATCCAATGATACAGTATTTGTCCAGCTCCTTACAAAGCAAGACACGCTTTGTCTGTAAGAGATGAGCTTTACGTTTATCTGGGGTTTGACACTTGAATTGTACCTGAGTGGTGGCTTTGATTCTCCTGCCTGAAGGTGTTTGCCTTCGGGGATGACAGTCAGCACAATTGTAACCCAGAGCTACAGGCTCTTCCCTGCAGTTCCGGTCTCCAGAATCCTCTGAGAATGGAAGTTTTTTCACAAGTTGGTGTCAGACCTCATTTGGTGGCAAAGCCTGTTCCTGTGAATGTTTGTGTTTTGATGACTTTGATCATAGGATGTTAATCTAGACCCTCCATTGCCCTTTGTAAAGTCTGTGAAATGTGTCACCAACCATGGGTGTTCTCACTGAGTCTCACAGGGACTCTGTGAAGTGTGCCCTTGCTGGGGAGGAGCCTGGGCTCTGGGGTGCCTCCCTTCCGGGGGCTCCTCACTGGCTAGGGCAGAGCCCTGCTCCCGGCCAGGATGCCACCCTGTGCCCAGGCTGGAGGGGAGGGGGGAGGTGGCCAGGTATGCCCCGATTACTTTCTGCCAGGCGATCTGGAGGGGGCTGCTCTGTGACCTTGCCCAGGGGAAAGCATGTGACAAAGGAGACATCTCACTTTCTCCTTATGCACTGCCCCTTGCTGCCTCATGGAGCTTCCCTCCTTTCTGCCACCTTCCCTCCCTCCCTCCCTCCCTCCGCCCTTCCCTCCTTGGCGACTGCGTTTGCCTTCTGCCCCACTCCTGCGCCTCCCTGTTCCCCTCCCTTTGTTAGTGACATTCAGAGGATTGTGGGGAGCAGCGAAAGTCACTGCTAATCTCTCAGCAAAAATGTTCCTTTCCCGGAAGGGCTAATTGTTACATAGTAGTTACGTTTGTGGGGACGGGGTCCAGTGGTGTCAATAAAACTGAAGGCAGCAAGTTAATGGAACCATCCTAGTTTTAGGTAGTCTGAAAAGCAAATTGAAATTGGATGGAAGCTTTTCATTTGTTAATGCGTTCTGCGGTATTGTGCCATGTGGAAAAAACACCCACTCTCTCGCCTTTCTCTTTCCAGATCTACATAACAACCAAGCGCTTACCCTATTTCCCAATCATCAACTTCCTGTTTTTGATCGCACAACTGCCAAAACTTCAGTACAACAAAAACCTAGGTATGGTATGACGTTTATTCTTTGCAATAAGTAACAGTATCAATAGTTTACTAACTAATGAAACAGCTCTTTGTACAGAATGCTATGTCCCATGAGATCTCTTCTTAAGTAAATACATGTTTATAAAATCCATGTCTTGGAGCCCCTGAAATTTAAAGCCCCTTGCCTGAAATGGGGACGGTGGGTTTAGTGTCAGCCAATGGTAGTCCGCTGTAATTTCCAGTGGCTAATTATTGACCTTGTAAAATGGGTGGGGCCTTGGCCTCTCTCCTTTGCTGTTCAGGCAGCTGATTATGGTGTGGAAGGAAATTCTTTTGGTTCATGTCCTGTTCTTCCAGCAGGGGTCACGTGCCCACTGTGTGTCTAGAGCTGCGGTGTGAGGAGTCACAGTGCAGTTCGGAGAGTCGTAGAGGGATACTTCGTGCTTTAAGACATGTAAAAACTGACGACAAGGCCTCTGGCCCTGGGCAGAAATCCTCAGGGAGAAACCCAGCCTCGGTGCCCAGCCCACTGCACAGATTTCCGCCTTCTGCCGTCTCCACTTCTGCAGATTCTTGCCTTGTGTAACACTGAACATTGAGTTTAAAAATGCTTGTGAAACATTTTATCCAGCACTTTAGTTGTTTTCGTTTAAGACAGTAGAGTAGTTCGGGTATCTTATCTTATATATCACGCCGCCATTAATAGAAGTCACTTACAGGTATTTTTACTCTCTCATTTACATTTTTTATATCTTCTCATTTTTTTCTACAGTCGCATGCCTTAGTTATATATTCCAAAGGACAAAGTGGTGGTAGTTATAAAGAGAGTAATCATTTTATTGTGTTGAATCCCTGACATCACTGGAAGCCTGCCCGCATCCCGGGCCTACTTCCCAGGGCAGTCCAGAGGTGTTTTTCCTTCCGGGTCACCATGTGCCAGCCACGGTGGGGCCGCAGACACGCTGACCCGCAGGAGCATTCGCCCTGGACGGGCACCGCCAAAGCGAAGTGCTGGGCCTGGCGGCGTGACCGGTGACCCGTGTTGCCTTGCAGGGATGGTCTGCCGAAAACCTGCTGACCCCGTGGACTGGCCGCCACTCGTCCTGGGGCTGCTCACCCTGCTGAAGCAGTTTCACTCCCGGTACACGGAGCAGTTCCTGGCGCTGATCGGCCAGTTTATCCGCTCCACAGTGGAGCAGTGTACCAGGTAGGCGGGGCCAGCTGGAGCCCGTGGAATCGGGGTTACAGGCGGGGCTGCCAGCGCTGAGCGCAGAATTCCCCGTGTCGGCCCGGTGGAGATGGGGATTGGCTGCCTGCCCTGCTCTGAAAGCAGGTCAGGGCACATCTCCTTGTTGGAGGAGTTCAAGGTGGGCCCCGCCCGGGGTGCCCCTGCCTGGAGAGCCTCCAGGTGCACTCAGTCATTCTGCATGAACGAATGAGTCATGACGGTGATTAGTTTGGGGAAGAAAGTGCAGGCCCCTCCTCTGCCTGCGGGGGTGCTGTGCTCAGACCTGGGGGAGCCTCAAGCCACAGCCAGGCAGCAGCTCGCACCCTATCGGCGGGAGGCAGGGGCGCGTCTCCACCAGACCCTGGACACAGCCCGGCTCCTGCTGTGCCATGAAACAGAAACCACACTGATGTTCCTACCTAATACCAGGCTTCTAAGCCTTTCGTTCTTGCTCTGGACCCCACTAATGTGGCTTTTCTGAGATAGGAAAAAAACTTAATTGCATGAGATGTCGGGTCCTGAGCCTCGTCTGTTACCCTAACAGGTCAGCCTGACGGACTAAAGTCTCTGTCATGTTACACATTCCAAATCCGGGAGAAAACACCTGGTCACTTTTGTCAATGTAACAAAGACCACAAGGCTGGTCTTCTAGGCCTCAGCTGGTCGGGTGCGACTTCAGGGGCCAATTTGTTTACCCGCCACCAAGGGCCTGGATCGGCTCTCAGGGGTCCCTGGCAGGTAGTCATCCAGCCTCTGCTGGGTCATGCCCATCGGTGAGGCCCCGGTGACCACCCAGGGCGACCCAGTAGACGGTTGGAGACGTCCTCCCCATCAGAAAGTTCCTGATCGTGGTAAATGGGAAGGTCATCCACCTCTCTGAAAATGGCCTTCGCTGGGCTTCCTTCTGCCTTTGCGATTAGACAGAGTGAGTGCAGCCCCCTCCTCCACAGCATCACCTCCAGGCGGTCACGTCACCTGCTGCCTTAGGCCTTTTCTTTCTCTGGGCGAGCCCCTCCACCCACCCTGATGTGCAGTGGACCACTCGCCACACTGGTGGCCGCCTCTGGGCTTCTGGTGTGCTGCTGGCCACCTTAATGTGTTCTCCCACACTTGTCCCCAGATTCCAGATATGCCCCCCTTAGAGAGGAGGGTCGTTACCCTGTCGAGCGCAGTGCACCTAAAATGACAGCACTGGGTGCTTTACATCCGTGGTGTGCCATGGCTCATTGTGACTTTATGTCCTTTTTAAATCCTGGCATCTTTTTCCCATGAGCCTCAGTCAGACCAGATCTTCCCCATCTCAGTCACTGGTTAGAACACAAGCACTGGGTGTGTTTCTAGGACATAGGGTCAGTCTTGCTTCAAAGGGCCAATTTCTTAAGAATTGAAAAAGAGAAGAGAGCTTGGAAGGAAGAGGAAGTCTCTAATGAAATCGTAACAATCACCTTGGGGAGCGGAGGCCAGGGACCAGCTGCAGGCGGTAGGAGGGTGGTTGTTTCCGGCCACCTCCATGCTGGCCACGCCCAGGCACGTTGCGCCGTCTGTGAAGAGTTGGCAAACTCTTGTTCGCTAGTGACTGTGAACCCAGCCCAGCGTGTTCCTGGCAGCCTTGAGCGAGGTCATCAGGATACCGGAGTCGGGCTGCAGCTCAGGGTCTCTGACTTGGCTGCGTGGAGTGACATAGGAACCTGAGATGTGTGGAGACGCCGTCCTTCCTAGTCCCGAGCAGAGCACGTATAAACAGAGCCCTGGCCACACACTTGAAAGATCGAGAGCAGTGGGAACTTGCCAGGGGCAATCATCTTAAACGTTCTTTTTAAAAATATTTTTTAAAAATTTTATGCATTGATTTTTTAAGACGAGGAAGGAACAGGGAGAGGGAGAGAGAGAGATGTCGATTTGTTGTTCCCCTTATTTATGCTTTCATTATTTGATTCTGGTGTGTGCCCTGACTGGGGATCGAACACCGGCCCATCAGGACGGCGCTCTGACTAACGGAGCTGCTCAGCCAGGCCTTAAGCATTCTTTTCAAAAGCAAAAAAAAAAAAAAAAAAAAAAATCATCAGAGAAGTACATTAGTAATCCAGGACCATAAAATCCTTTGTGATTTAGAAAACGCCAATCTGTACATAAATTAGAACTTAGTTTCCCCCTAAAAACTCATTTCGATTAAGAATGCAAGCACCAGGAGAAGAGTGCCATGCACTCACTTCGCTGCAGTCTCGGCTCCAGAACGTGCTGGCGATACAGTGGTACGAACGAGTACATGAGTAGGATCCATACAGAAAACTGGAAGATGGTGTATCTGTTTGACACCCTCAAATACACAGTAATGGTCCAGGCACAATCCCAGATACTGGAGACAAAACGACGAAGACATGATCCACACCCTAAAAAAAAAAAAACCCAGCACGCAAGCAACTAAAAAGTTCAGAGGGCTGGTGGACGATAGCACCTGGTATACTGAGAGCAAGGAAAAAGCCACCTGCCCACAGGAGCCAGGGAGGACGCCACAGAGGAGGGAGTTCCCAAGTGGGGGCTGGAAAGATATGTCTAGAAGTTTACTTTCAAAGAAGCCTGCAGAGCAAGTGTAGCTGCAGAGTCTGGAGGGCGTGGGAAACTACGGCCCGTCCAGGGACCTGCCGGCCTTCGAACCGTGAAGTGCTGAGGGGGGACAGACAGATGCGTCCAGACAGACGGCCGGGGCCGCATTGCGAAGGTCCACGTGACCACAGAGAAGGTCAGATGTTCCCGTCTGCGCTCTGCTCTGAAGGCAGGTGAGCAGGATAACGGCTTGACAGGAGCCGAGAGGCTGTTCTGTGGATTTGTTTCTCCTTTGACCTCACTCAGTAGTCTGTCGTCGACTCGGTGTTTCGGTGTGTTGTTGGCTCGGGGTCTCCCACGTGCAGAGCAGGGGATTGACCCCGACTGTCCTCCGTTACAGCCAGAAGGTACCTGAAATGCCTGCAGATGTTGTGGGTGCTCTCCTGTTCCTGGAGGACTACGTTCGGTACACGAAGCTCCCCAGGAGGGTGAGTGACAAGTAAAGATTAACGCTCTTCGTGCCCTTTCGTGAGAAGATGGTGTTAGGAGGGGCCCCGGACTCACTGGGAGCGGGGTCCCGCAGCTCACTCCCAGCAGATGCTGTGCCCTCGCCACTGCTCTGCCCACAGCTCTAAAATCTTACCCCCTCTCCGCCACGTCAAGTGCTTTTCAAGAAGACAGAGTTTAAGACAGCTTCCCTCCCCTTCTCGCCGTCTACCCTGCCCTCCTTCAGTCAGCAACTCAGCCAGTTCAGGGGTGAGGCGCGAGGTCCGGGAGAGAATTCCGTCAGTGGCCGGTATAGAGAAATAACCAAGTGCGGTGTGTTCTTCCCTCTCCAGAGTAACCTAAGTTCATGCCGTGGCTAAAATGATATACAACCGCTCTTTCTAGAAATGACACACTGCCTTTAACCTGTTGAGACATTTTTTCCTCTTCTTTACTAGTACTTCTATTTGGGTGGATTTTAGCTCAAGGTGGGGAGCTTGGTATATAAATGTGAAAGACTTTTAAAAGATGCTGAAAAGCCATTCTGATTTTTAAAAATTAGTAGGTTAGGAATCAAAGATCCTTTTTTATAACAAACACCAAAAATGTTTTTTAAAGTTAGCTGGCCGTGCCATGCTGCGTCGTGAGACAAGTGGCATCCTCACTGAAGGCAGGGCTGGAACTGCGGCCCAGGTGCGAGACAGTATAATAAATGCAACAGACACGTGCAGGGTGGGAAGACGACCCATTCCTCTACTGAGGATCTAACTGTCTGCCTTGAATATCCACCGTCATGTGAAAAGCAATTAAGAGTTCAGAAAAGCTGATTTTATCAGTAACGAAGTAAATCCAATCCTATAGCCAATTCAAAAATATAATGCAAAAAAGCTACTATTCACAGAATTTACAAAGAAATAATATAGCCAAGAACAACTTCTTGAAGGAGTATGAAAGAACAACTTAAAAAGAAAGCTATAAATTTTTGAAATATAAAATTTTGAAGTCCATGTAGAATTCTGAATGAGGAGGCTCCAATATTACAGAGGAATCAGTTCTTTCTAGTTTATAGATTTACTTGCAATTATAACTAAAATCCCAGATACTGTTTTTAACTTAGAGAAAAAAAAATTTTAGACATTTCAAAGGACTTGGGCTAAAATAAGATTTGGAAAAAGATGAAAACACATTGTACCAAATATGAAAATATTTTGTAAGACTATAAAAATCAAAATAGCACAGTACTGGTGTAAAATAGATGGATCGGTAGACTAGAATGTGTAGCCTAGAAACAAATCTTAGCACATTCAATTACATATAAGGACAAGTAGCACCTCAAAGGAGGGAGAAGGGGTATTTTAGCCAGTAGTACTGAGAAAGTGAGTTTATTATGTGGTTGAAACATAGCAAGTCTCTTCACATCTCCTCCCATGTTTCAAAATAAATAACAGCTAGAGTTAATTTGAAAAATAAAACAAATAAATTAGCAGATATTTGGCTAAAATTAATGTATCAGCTCTTTTAACTTCCCATGTAAAACACCAAGGGAGAAAACCATAAAGTGAAAGATTTGGAGATTTGACTTCTTATAAATGCTAAATGTAATTTGACAATTCTGTCAAATGTCTCTTCATTTAAAAATTGGAAAAAGTATTAACAGAAGACCAGTTTCTTTGACTTACAGTGTGCTCTTCACACCAATAAGGAAGAGAAAACCAACCCAATCCCAGTAGGAAAAGAGCAAAGGATATTAACAGGCAGTTTTTAGGAAAAGAACTATAAATGGCCAATAGACATTTGTAAAGATGCTCAATCTGACCTGTGTTCAAGGTCAAAATCAAAATATCAGTAAGATCACTGTTTCCACCAAATTGGTAGAAGGTCAAATGTTGGGTGGCTAGTGCTTGGAGGTTGGAGAAATAGTGCTTCTCAGTCCAGTCAGTGGGGGTGTAAACTGGCATATCCCTGGGGAAGGGAAATTTGGCTTTATCTACATAAAAAAAAAAGGTTTTGGATTTACCTCCCTGATCCCAGCAATACCACCGCTAGGAATATGCACCTCAGCTCGCCACGGTTTGTGTGCAAGGATGTTCATAACGTAGGATTTAGCAGAGGTGAAGGACACGAGATTGGTCCCTAATTGTGTGTGTGTGTGTGTGTAGCCTAGAAGAATTCAATACGAAATAATTAGTTTTTTTCTAAGGGATTGAGATTAGAGTCTTTTAAAAAATGTATTTTATTATTTTAAGAGGAGGGGGAGAGAGAGAAATATTGATCACTGGCCTCTCGCACAGCCCCTACTGGGGACCTGGCCACAACCCAACAACCCAGGCTTGTGCCCTGGCTGCAGGCCACCACTCCATCCACTGAGCCACACCAGCCAGGAATATTCGTTTTTATACTCCTTCTGCATTTGCTAAATTTCCTCTAGTTAGCAGGTGATACCTTTATAATCAGAAAGTTAAACATTGCTTTTAAAAAGAACCCATTTCCAGCACCTGGAGGGTGCCTAGCTCTCTCTGTATTCCACCCATTCTACCCCTCGGGGCTTCCTCCACGAACAGCCAGGGGGATGGGTGCCGTGCCTTTGTGGGCCTTCCTCCTCTTCCCCCTCCAGCTTGGTCACTTGCCAGACGTCCAGTTCTTCCTGGATATGTCACCTCTCAGTACTTCCTAATCAGAGTGCCTTTAGGAGCGCAGATTTGGGGGCAGGGGGGAGCCGGGCAGCCATCCTGAGGTGTCAGCCGTGCGGAGAAGTTAGACACCAGGACAGAGGACGCCAGGTGCAGAGGCAGTGGTCCCACAGAGCAGCCCCCCGAGTCCGGTGCTGAATCCAGGCAGGCTGTGGTTCGCCCTGCTCTGAAGGGCACCTTCATCCGGGCTCCACACGAGGAGTTTGGATTGGTTCTGAATGATAACCCCGTGAATAATTTAACTCCTTTTATTCTTTTAGGTTGCTGAAGCACATGTGCCTAATTTCATTTTTGATGAATTCAGAACAGTCCTGTAACTTTTTCTTCTTCTACTTCTGTGATGTAAGGAATGTCCCTAAATCTCTCCACTAACTAAAATGAATTCAGAGGCTGAAACTCAACTGCTCATGTAACGGCGTGTTTTCCCTTTGTTGTGGGAAACATCAGACTCTCTGAGTAAGATGGCTCTCGTGGAACTGGATCATAGAATATTGTTTGAACCATGGTATTATACACAATTTCTATCATGTGGAAGCAGAACACACTTTCGTACTGCCTCTTGCAAATGCTGAATGTAATGAAGTATAAATCCATTTAGTTTTATGTTCTAAAGAACTATTTGTGCAACTCCAGATTTTCGGTAAAATAGTATTGTCAGTTGCTTTTCTGCTTATTCAAAAGTTATATATTCACTGTGCAAAACACCTTGTCTGGAAGGGAACAGATGAATCTGGTGGGAGGGCTGACAGGCACATGGTGCTAGTCAGACTAGCCGCAAATACAGTGAAATGCAGTGGCCGTGAAGTCTATGGGCCAAGGACCATGGGAGTTTCTTGGTGTCTGAGGCTCACCATCCTCCTCTAGTGCCAGACCCCTCAGGGGTTCACAGCATCCCTTCGGTGGGGCTGCCCAAAGCTGCTCCTCCCACCCTCTCCTTCCTCAGCAACCCCTGAGCCTCCCCTCCCCCAGCTCCCACACCACACTAGCCAGCCATAAGCCCTTTTCATCTTGGTGACAGGTTAACCATTAGCTTTTAACTTCCTGCCCTCCACCCCCACGTATCCTAAATCACTTCTACATGAAATTGCCCTGAAAAGGGCACTGCCATCCTATTGTGGCAACTGGAAAAGAGCAAAAGAGATGTTTAGCCCTGTGCTCCTCCAGAGAGGAGAGGAACAAGATGGAAAAACAAAACAAAACAAAACATGCTTAAAAGTCATTTAGCAAGTTGCAGGGGAATTAGCATTCATTTGTTATCGGGAGGCCAAGTGTGAGTCCTGGTTCTGCCGCTAGCTGAACCTGGCCCCAGCTGGCCTGTCACCGTCATCTGTCAAATCAGGGCTGGCTGGTTTCTTAGGTTCCTTCCCATTGTTTAATGTTATGACAAGTTATTTTTCAGAAAGCCTCAAATCCTGAGAGACTGAAAAGCCCTTGACTGCCTTCTTGTACGAACGTGTGATATTTTCCAAGAACTCAGAAAAGAACCGTATCAGTGTGCGTCACTGGACAGACGTGGAAAATCAGGTGCAGAGGTTCAAGGCAAACTTCCCGACGTCAGAGTGAGGACAGCTTTCCCTCTGCGTTCTGCATCCCACTGTGGTTCTCTTTTCCGTTATCCTGAAACTACCTGAAGCCCGCAGCTGAAAACAAAAAGACAGGAGGCCTCATTCTTCCTTTTATTGGTGTGTCCCACGTCCACTCATTCCAGACACTGAGTGCAGAGCTGCTCTCCGGTGTAGCACTAACTTACGGTAACAGTCATTTCTTTTAAACTATCTTACTTGACCGCTCATTTTAAATTGAAAATTAAAGTATATATTTACATGTTTATGTACAAATAACTCCAAAAACAAATTAATCCCAATCTTGGTCCAAGAGTTTCCACTTCACAAGTGGTGTAGTACTAGGCTGCATAAATCCTCTTCAAAAAGTCTCTTAGACTTGGTGAGTTCCAAATACTCGTTCACGAATGGTTCCCCTTTAAACTTAATGAACCAAGTACTTCATTTCCGAGTAAATCAGAGGAAATATCACAGAACACGCTTTGTACAATACAGCACCGCTACTGAAGATGGCCCGGGGTTTTGTAATCCAAGGCTCCGACTTAAAACAAAAGTATGAGGCATAGATTGCAACGGCAAAGAAGTGTCCAATCAAAACTAGAGGGTTAGGAGACAGTCTGTAGAAGAAAAAAACAAAACAAGTATTGGTAAAACTCAGAAATCCAATTCACTGTAAAAAAGTTTCAATTAGGTATAGTATCTATAAAGCTAAACACATTCTGCATTTTCGAGGACTTTATAAGCTTGTGTCTCTGCCTCCTAAGTTTGATGGCAGGAACAAAATTTTTAAAAATATTTTTAAAAGAATTTTTTAAATCCTCACAGAGGGTATGTTTTTCTATTGATTTGAGAGATAGAGAAGCACTGATATGAGAACCATCAATCGGTTGCCTCCCATACTCACCCAGACCAGGGGTCAAACCTGCAACCTAGGAATGTGCCCTGACCGGGGATCGAACCCACAAGCTTTTGGTGCATGGGACAGTGCTCCAACCAACTGCGTCACCCAGCCAGGGCTCAATCAAGTTAATTTTTAAATACAAATTTCTCAACTTCTCCATGGCTCCCCTAGCTCAGATCATTCAGATTAACCCATATGCAAAAACAAAAAAACAGCTTCTATGTTAATCAAGTGTTTTAACCGAGTGTTTTACCCTCATCTACCACCGACTTCCAATCGACACTGTTTCCCAGAAGTAATACAGACCAAATGTTGCCTTTTTTCATTTATCTGGGCTAACTTCTGGGTTGCACACTAATGAAAAAAATGACATTCGTTTTACTATAAAATACGTAAGGAAGGAAAATTTGCAGGAGTTCATTAACTGAAGAGCTGAGGAAATCTGGAGGATCTGTTTCCGGTGCGTCACCGAATCAACTTACATTGAGAGCAGCCCGACGGGACCAGCCACACACTCTCCGCCCAGTTTGAAGTATAAAAAACAGGCTTTTCTCAGCTGATGCAGAGAATCTAAAATAAAAGTTTGAAATTACTCTCAACCAAATTATTTACACATTCATGTTAGGGTTCTAATGATATGTCAGAAAAAAATGAAGGTGTACCAAACATCAAATCTATAATTTTTTTTAAAATCTAGCCCTGGAATTTCAACAACCCAAGATTTCTTTTACATCCCACAGTCAACAATATGGACAGTACATATGTACAAATTAACTCTTCTGTTAATAAATAATGACTACACCAAAAATGTGGGTCTCAGAAGTCAGAGTTGTTTAAATTCTTTCCTCGATCATGTTGTAAATTCTTTAAACAATGCAAAATAATCTGTAAACACTTTTTGTTATAAAATCACAATTCTGGAAACCAGATGCCTTGTGTGAGATGCCCAATAAGTTATAATAAAAAAATAATGCCTCATAGATATGAATATTTTACACTTTTCAAAGTCATTAAATCTTTACAATATAGTATAATTAATCTATAACCTGTTTTACTAGGTTTTTTTAGTGGCTTTTTTTTTTAGATTTTATTTATTAGAGGGAAAAGGAAGGAGGAAGGGGAGGGAGAGAAACATCAATGTGTGGTTGTCTCTTGCTCGCTCCGACTCTGGGAACCTAGCCCACAACCCAGGCACATGCCCTGACTGGGAATCGAACCAGTGACCCTTTGGTTCGCAGGCCGGCACTCAATCCTTGAGCCACACCAGCCTGGGCTATTTTATTAGTTTAAAATCAATGTTCTTTTCAGGTCTGCCTGCATTTTTCTTTACAACCAGTAAAATGGGATGCAATAGGTAAACTTGTGCTCCCATAAAGCACTCCTTCCTCCTCCAATCTTTCATAACTTTTGTTATTTTATTAACAGATTCAAATCCATAATGTTAAGAAACTCAAAAGCTTAAAAAAGTTTTAAAGAGTAGAAAAACTCGTAACTGAGTTCTTTTGTTTTTACTTGACCAGTTAGCCATTTAACGTCCTCACCAGTTAGCAAGACATTTGTTTGGCAAATCACCATCAATGAGTTTTTTGAGGTTTTTTGTTGTTGTTTATTTTAACAAGAAGGATGGTTATAGAAGCTACAGAAGGCATTTGTAGCATATCATACTTTGTAATCAGATCACCAAACCACAGATCACTAAAGCCTCAGGTAGGTCATAGAAATAGCTGTTTTGTGAGAATGTGAAGTAATGGGATTTGAGTTATATTTATTCTTGAAAACCTAAAAGTCTAGTTTCACTAACTGGTTTGTCCACTGCTGTCATCGCGAAGTGGCACAGCGCCTTTTCCTCCATTTCCAACACCGATTCTGCTAAGTCATGTTTTCCTTAATAAATAGATTGACCACCACCTCTCTACCACGAATATGGAAACAAAACAAAAGCACGGGAAGATTTCAGATGCGCAAAGGGGGGTGCATTCTGCTACTTGTGCCTTGCAGCAGGGGACAAAATCTAAACATGACCCGAAGCTCACATTCATTTCCTAAAATACCACTCTGAGAGGAAACCTGAAACTAGTGGTCAGGAGAAAAACAGGAGCAACTACTTTGCTTTCAATTCATGGCTGCAAAGATCCTCCATCACAGTTTTATGCAGCTAAGGTTATGCATTTGGACCAAGGGAATTAAAAATAACACGTCACTGCGGTACTGCTTGTAAGGGCGTCTGAGAGAGGGCCGCAGCCGTGTCTAACAGGTGCGTGGCGAGGCCCACACATGGAGTTAAAAATGACAGCCAGGTTAACCCAATGACAGGGTCAGGGCTAGGGCTAGGCTCACGCATAGAGTTAAAAATGACAGCCATCCAGAGTCCGCAAACACAGGAAACTTCTGTTTCTGTTCCTGCGCTAGAGATCTGCGATTCGATAAGGTTTATTTTTTAAAAGTCTGCACTTACCATCTGTTGCAGAAAATAATTCATACAGAGCCTGAGCAAGGACATTCACAACAAAGGAATGAGACATTTTTCTTGACCAATAGAATGATTTTTTGGCCTAAAAGAGAAAAAGATCATTTACTATACAGCAAGGAAGGAACAAAAGAAAGCACCAACTGATGTTTATAATCCCCTCAAACTGATATTTATCCTGAGATCCATTATAAGTCATTATGCCTGTGGTTTACCAAAAAAAAAAAAAAAATCTTCAGAGCAATGAGTTACGTGACTCTGAAGCCGAATTTACAATCACTGTGAGCAAGTGGCCGATGCCATCCAGGGTTACCTAATACTCAAGTGCAGGCACTGAACAATTCTCTTAAGAGGCGCAGCTTGCAAGGCAGGTTCTTCGAGCGTGTGTGGGATTGCCTAAGAGCCAGGAAGCACCAGGCTCCCAAGTACAGCTCTCCCCATCAAGGCCCCATTCTTCTTAGGCGCCATTCAGAAATCTATTTTGAGACATTTTTTATCAAAGAATAATTTACTACCTTACCTGGAAAATAGCTGCATCATCATAAAGGTCAGGGATTCCCTTTAGCAATTTTCTCCACAGTTTTATATCTTTAAGAGCAACGCTCATCCCCCCTCCTGTAAGGGGATGCCTGATATTGTACGCGTCTCCCAAAAGAAGAACACCTAGAATGAGATCATTTACATTATGACATCATTCTGGAGCACCACTTGAGCCAAAAAAAAAAAAAAAAAGACTAAGTTAATTTATAAATTCTATTACTGTGAGTTAAATAATATTGTGAAACTACAAGGGAACAGATCATGACTAAAATTTGTTGAGGCAAAAATTCAAGAGTTGATTCAATCAATAGCTTTTGGGCACCTAACGTGTGCCAGATGCTGGGAATACAGTGAGAGAAAGAATGTGGTCCCTGCCCTCGTGAAACTCACGTGCAAATCCAAGGTTGAATCAAACTGTCAAAACATCTGTGAGACCTCTCTCATGAGAAAAAAAATAAAAACCCACAGGTACCTAGGCATTAAAAGCAAGTCTTCTAACAAGGGGAAAAAATAAAGAGGCCTTTGACATTTCCCAGCAGTCTTCGCTGCCAGCATTCTACAGAGAAATGCCTGTTCAGCTCTACGGAACCACAGTACGGTCTGGGAAGATTCTACCCAGACACGCTGTAGTTCCGGCCGAAAGGCATGGGGTAGGCATTCTCAGAACCACTGGAAGTTAATTTAGGAGAATAAACCTTGGTTGAATCTTATCTGAAAATTGGCCCCTTGTTTCACAACTGCAGAGCAGGAAGCACCACAGTTTAACCCCAGGTGCACCTCCTGACCGTGCTGCCTGACTCAAAGATTCCAGCTCCACTGTCAGCCTGGTGCGCCCGTGACTTTTAGACAAAACGTTTGTTTAATTTTGTCTGGGAGAGTAAGTGTTAAGGTGGCAGAATTATGGATGACTGTTTTCCTGTAATGTCTTGATATACATTTATAACTATAGAATATATATACCTATAACATAGCATAGTTAGCTCCTAAACATTGAAATCTTGTACATGTTACTCAGATACCATCACTAAAAATCCACAGACGACAACCAGCTTTCCTTCTTCTGGCTCCGTGGAAGATTTCCAATCCCACCCAACATTTCCAGTCCCCGTGGTGTTATGCTCCCGCAGCACCCCATTCATATCAGTTGGGCGCCGACTTCATTCTGCTCTACATTATAGCTTATTTAGATGACTGGCAGTGTTTTACGCCGGCTTTTCCATAGTGAGCCACAGCCGTCTCCTGTTCTGGAACCAGAGTGCATCAGCAGCTTCCGTTCAGCCCTCTCTGGTCAGAGCTCCACCCTCCCGTTCCCAGGGCTGCTCCACACCGCCCCCCCCCCCCCACTCAAGTGTCTGTTCACACTTCAGACCCACGTGTCCACAAGTAAACTCACCACCTCTCCCCACACCTCCCTAAATGCAGGGAGTCTCGTCCCTATATTTCCAATGTCGGCAAATAGTTGGCAAAATTCTCTAAGCCTGAAACCCAGAATTCATCAAGCTGCCTCACCCTTCCTTGCTACGATATCCAATAATTCCCTCAGTTTCATGCATTCTCCATCCTTAGTATTACCCAATTCCATTTTTTACTGCCACGACCCTAGTTCAGGCCTTTCAACATCACTCACACGGAGTAATTAATTAAATGGCTTTACTACCAGCTTCAGTGTGCACTTTCCTCCAAATCACCTTCCCTCCACAACGTATCAGAGGACTACTCTAAAGTAAAAATCTAATCACCACACTATCTTGATTAAAACTTTACAATTAAACTAGTAAATGAATTCAGTAGGGTTTCAGGATATAAGATAAATATGCAAAACTCAAATATATATCTAAAACTAACAATGAGGAATCTTGAAGTGAAGAAAACAATCCCATTTACAATAGCCTCGAGAGGAATAAAATACTTAGGAATAAATTGAACAATCAGAACACAAAACAAACTCTGAAAACTACAAAACACTGTTGAACATCTAAATTCTTACACTTACAGTCAATTGGATTTCGACAAGAGCAGTACCAAGACACTTCAACGGGGAAATAACAGTCTTTTCAACAAAGGCTGCTGGGACACCCAGATGCCCCCCTTCAAATGAAGCGGGACCCCTTCCTCACACCACAATTTAACTCAAAACAGATCAAACACTGAAGTGTAGTAGCTAAAACTATAAAACTTTTAGGAAATATAGGAGTAAATCTTTGTGACACTGGGCTGGGCAAAGCATTTGAGATTCGATATCAAAAGCACAAGCAACAAAACAAAAAGTAGATAAACTGACGACATGAA
Organism: Phyllostomus discolor; assembly: GCF_004126475.2. Classification (NCBI taxonomy): domain Eukaryota; kingdom Metazoa; phylum Chordata; class Mammalia; order Chiroptera; family Phyllostomidae; genus Phyllostomus; species Phyllostomus discolor. Next base: position 129,360,528 of record NC_040909.2, on the reverse strand, counting down.
AATTAAAAACTTTAATGGATACCCTCAAGGAAGAGAAAAGAAAACCCAAAGAATAAGAGAAAAGTTTTGCAAATCATGTATCTGATAAGGGATTTATATACAGACTAAAAAGGAACTCAGAAAATTGTTTAATTTGCCCAATTAAAAAACGTACAAAGTCTGACAGACATTTGTCCATAGAAACACAAATCACAACCGCAATGAGGCATCACTTCGCACCTGCCAGGACGGCTGCGAGCAGCAGACCGACAGCACCAAGTGCAGCCAAGGATACGGGGAAACTAGAACGCTCACACGCTCCTCCCGGGAATGTAAAGCGGGGTCTGGCGGCTCAGAGCTGCACACAGTCACCACACGACCGAGCAGTGCTACCTGCCGACCCAAGAAAAATGGAAACGTCCCACAAAAATTCATACACCGATGTTCGCAGCAGCGTCGTTCGTAATCACCAAAAGTGGAAATCATTCCGATGTCTATCAACTGATGGGTAATCAAAACGTGATACGTTCACACATGAACTACTATCCAGCCATGATACCAAATGAAGCAAATGAAGGATTGACACCTGATTCCACAGGGAAGACCCTCAAGGCAGCCAGTGACCAAGGATTGCATGTCAATATTATGTGATTCCATTTATAGACCATGTTCAGAATAGGCAAATCCATAGATGTGAAAAGCACTGCCTTGGGCTGCGGGTTAGGAAGAGATGAGGGTTGACTGCTCCGGCTACGGGGTTCCTTTGGGGAGTGATAAAAACGTTCTAGCCCTGGCTGGCGTAGCTCAGTGGATGGAGCGCAGGCTGGGAACCAAACTGTCCCAGGTTCGATTCCCAGCCAGGGTACATGCCTGGGTTGCAGGCCATAATCCCCAGCAACCGCACATTGATGTTTCTCTCTCTCTCTCTATCTCTCTCCCTTCCCTCTCTAAAAATAAATAAATAAAATCTTTAAAAAAACTAGTAAATTGAAAAATAAAATAAAAAAAAGACTTAAAAAAAAAAAACGTTCTAAAATTGATGGTGGTGATGGTTGCATATATCTATGGATCTACTAAAACCTAATGAACTACGTACTTTAAATGGGTGAACTCTATGATTTGTGAATTATGCCAACAAAGCCATTATTAAAACACTTTTCAATGACCTCCATTGTCTCTACAGGATTAAAACTAAACTTTAAATAAATGTCTTACCTTTTCACCCCTCTGACACCTACCTACCCAGCGCTCCAGCCATAGGAAACCACCTGAGCTCACTCAGAGTGCAACCCTGTCTCAGGCACCCAGGCCCCTGTAGATGTCATTTCATCCCCTGAGAAGTCCCTCATCTCACTGTCCGCCTCCTGAACTCTGCTCACTCTCCAAGCCCCAGCTCCAGCTTTACTTCTCGAGCAGTGTCTTCCCCAACCGCCCTTCCCAGTTCACAAGCTCCCCTCCCTGCCTGCACACCCCTCCCCGGTGGGTCCACAGGACCATAGGTGGGGTTTTACAGCAGCTGTCCACAGTGGCCTGGAATTACCCGTCTGTATTCCATAACTAGGAAACTGCCTCCTCTAGATCGAGAACTGTATTTAACTCTTGTATCGCCAGAGAGTATTAGCACAATGACTTATATGTACTCTCAATATTAAATAACTCAAGATAACATAAAACTAATGTTTGTATTAGTTATGTGTCCATGTGTAGCAACCAATACTCTGTCCCACATGTTACTCCCAGCAGCATAAATTTAACCATGTATATGTCACAATATTAAATTTGAACTTGAAGTACCCTTTATAAAGTAAGTCCAACAAATCGATACCTCGTTTGTTTACCGGTGAGGGAGGAAGGAAGCTTGCCGGCATAGACTTCAAACGAGAATTCTGAGTCGCTTCTAGAAATGGTTCTTTCAAGTGATCTGCAATAAATCCCACCCCACCAAATAAATGGTTTATAACATTCCAATTTCTAATTATCACACTTTCTCACCAAGTATAAACAAATATCTACTATACATGTGTTATGACTGTTACATCCCCTTGTGATTAAATCAAGAGCTACTTATTTTATCAATAAAATTGTTTATTAAGCACCTAGTCTTTCGTGCTAAGGAATGACTAAGGATTCTAAGAGAAAATTAAAGTAAAAGGGCAGCTAAACAAATTTAAACACTACATAAAGAGTGAAGCAAATTCAGATGACATCATGCAGGGAGAAACCACCCACCTCTCTTCCAAATGTGAACTGGCAGCTGTCATATTTAACAATGTATTATCACCACCACATTCTGGCAGTATCAGATGAAACGTACTACCACTTCACAAACAGCAGAAGGAGAGACACACTAGAGGATAAGATGTAGAGAGCTCTACCTTTCTGAGTTTTAGTTCTGCCATCACAAAATGAAATGGTTGGATTAGTTTATCTCTAGGTACTTTGTGCTTCTACTGGTATAGGAAATGAAATCTCTTTTCACACAGTTCCCAGTGCACTCTGGGAGTACAGGAGCAGACTGCCTGTGGTGAAACCACTGTATTTCTGCCAGGAATGTAATAATTTCAGTAATCTACCATTAATATAAACCTATAAATTGTTTCCCTCCATGATTTCAGGGTAGAATGCTCCAATTAACCTCTAAACTGGAGAAAAATCCATAGTAAGAGGAAAAAAATGATAAGAATGCCAGGTAATTGACACTCCTTTTCCTAAATATGCATAACTCATTTTTTCATTAGAAAGCTTTAAAAATGGCTTAAGCGAATGAAAATGTAAAATGTTGAACGCATCATTAAAAATCTAAGTTGGTCCATGTAAACTTTACTTCATTTCTGTTGCTATTCTGTTCTTAAACAGTGCTTTCACATAATTTTAAAAGTAACTTGGAAAAAAACGCATTTAAACCAAACAAATTCATACAAAGATAGTTTCCTATTACTATAATCATTAATTGGCAAAAAGTCATTTTTATGATTTTACAAAGATACCTAACATCTCAGGAAGCCTTTCTGTCCTCAACTTAAAAGCATCTCTGAGGTTGCTTATAGCCCCCACGTTCTGAGGGCAGGAACGGATGATGACCCCACAGGCCTGGTTTCCACCGGCACTCTGCCACCTACTAACAGTGATGCCTGGAGAACCTAAGCAACCTCTGAATTGTCATTCCCTCATCTGTGAAATGGGGATGATAAATGATAATACCAGTGCCAAAGACAGTTGTGTAGAGTCAATAAAAGTATGTGTGTAAAACACTTCTTACATAGCACACATTCAATAAGTAGTCACGATCGTTACCACAGAACCAAGTTTAAGTAAGTGTAAAAGATATTTCAAGTATTCAGCCCTTAGATTATTATCCAGACTACTATAAAAATATTCAGATTTTGTCAGTATTTGATAATTATTCTGAAAACTATGTTTTACAGAACATACTGAAACTAATTGTTTTAATTTGGAGATTTTTCTTATGTTAAATAAATAGTCCAGCTTCAGTGTATCTGATTGGCTGGATTCATTTCTCACCTGCCAATCCTATCTATGGCCTATTTCAGACAAGGCTTTAGTGACAAATGGAGATGAAAAGCCTTTTGTGAGATTTGCTTTCAAACTTAGATTACAATGGAAGTGAAATCTTATTTCTTACCAGGTAATTGTGGGTAAATTTTTTCAACCATGTATTCTCTTAAATTCCTTGGCAAATCTCCTCGAACATCAACAAGTACTCGGGTTTTATCAGATGAAATCTGATAGATGAGCACTGGACTTGGATTAACTAAAAGAAGTTCAGCATGATTTGCTTTAAATTGTGGTGCATTCTAGAAAAAAAATAAAATATTTTAATAATTTTCAAGTTTCAAGTTGCTCTTATTTTTTCTACAATTACACTCCTACAGTACCTCCATCAGAAAGCCGACAAAATGAGACGAAACAGAAACTTTATTGGAGATCAGGTTTTTCCTGAACTTGGAAAAAATTCCATCTGCAACAACAGTCAAAGGAGCGTGGAGTTCCTACAACAAAAGATAAAGAATACTCAGCCAAATGCACAGAAAATACAGAGTAAAAGAACCATTCTTTTAAGATGTGCGTGAACAAATTTAAATATATTATCGGGTAACATTACAGACGGTATTTGAAGATAATGGTATTGAAGAAGCCGCTAGGTCGGCTTCAGTTAATGCGTGCCCAATCTCTAGAGACACTTCCTCTGCGTCCCTGAGGATCACCTTCCTATGATCCAGCCCATCTGGGATTAAGTTACTCACTGATAAACAATGGAGAAGCCTGCAAAGCTAGCATAGTCCACAGAAGGTGAAATCTCATGCCAAATTCCAAGGATTAGCCAAATTCTTTTATTCTAGAATTTCCTAACTTTACATAGTACTTCAGCCAGTGGCTAAGACTTTGAAAAAATTTTGTTCACGTGGGTGCACGTACGTATTTATATTATATTACCTGCAATCACCCTCATTAGAGTACAAGTTCTAGGAGGCAGAGTCTGTAGAGCAGCCTCAGAAGCAGCTACAGATTAGCTTTTGCCTCTTTCTCTTCTGTGACTGGGCCGCCCTGAGCAGATCCTGGAAGCTGTTTTCTCCTACTATTTCCTGAGATTCTCTTACTTTTGCCTTTCTTATTTAAACAACTGTTTATCTTAACCATTTCTTTTATGTTGAAAAAATACTTCCTTTTTTTTTTTGCCTTCCAGTTCCCCTCTGCTTCTCCTCTAGTATGTATCTCAGTTTTTGATACTGTTAATACAGTGGTGTTTGGTGTTTGTTATCAGAGTAATGTCTATAGCATTCTAAGGCAAGCAAAAGACAATGTTTTACAATCTGAAACCCACCCTGTTGCACAGGGCTTACGAAGAACTCAGCCCACTTGCTGAAGAATGACTTGGTGAGCCTCCTTTTTTAAAGGAGTGGGAGAAAAAGAGAACAAGCTCTTTGGAGAAACGGACCCTGGAGATACCATCTCACCTTGAGGTCTCCGGTCTCTTTGTCCCTGTACTGAACTCCAACCACAGCGTCATCTTCTTCCAACAACTGCAGCACAATGCCCTCAATAAACTTTGTACTAAAAGGTAAACAGAAATAAATTCTACAGTACACACTTGAGCAATATAAATAAGGAATCGTAAATTCCTTACCCCTTATCTCCAGTTTTTACACATAAACAAGCATGCATGTGGGTTGCATACACATGTACACAGAGAACTGTCTGGAATGACGCAGTAAAAACATTAATGGTTTTTAGAATTATGTGTGGGTTTTATCACCTAATTTTAATTAATTATACATTAATTTAAAAGGTAATGATTTTAAAAGTATTTTTAAAAATAACATTAGATTTTTACCTCAATTCACTAAAAAATAAAATACATACAGAAAAAGTTAACATACCCCCAACCAATTCATACACAGATGGGGAAACAGAATTGAAGTTTACCCAGCAAAGTATTCAGAGCAGTTAATTCTTAATTCTAATCAGAAGGATCATGAATAGTTTTTTAAGTCACCTTTATATTTTGGGGTATTTTCTACAATAAACATATTCTACTTCCATAGATAGCAAATCCTTTTAGTCCTAAGGATGAGTTCACTTTGTCAACATGTAAGCCTATGCCAATGACACAAGGTTGCTCATATTTATTCATTTTTTTAAATTAATATATTTATTTTTAGAGAGAGGGGAAAGGAGGGAGAAAGAGGGAGAGAAACATCATTGTGTGGTTGCCTCCTGTGTGCCCCCTACTGGGGACCTGGCCCATAATCCAGGCATGTGCCCTAACTGGGAGTCAAACCAGTGACCCCCAGGTTCACAGGCCAGCACTCAATCCACTGAGCCACACCAGCCAGGGCAGGTTCTCATATTTAAAAGTTCCTCAAGTACAATGTTGAAAGGCTAGAGGCAAATACAAGTTAATAAGTAAGAGAAGCAGCCAGTCTTGTCAGATAAGGTCCTTCCCAAGAATGGAACAGGGATTTTCCCTTGAAGGCCTCTGTCCTGACTTTCAGGAGGAAGTACCAAAGCCCCAAACCCAAACTCTCAAACAGGCACACGTCTTAGTTACAACAATTATATCCTCCTCTAAATTCCAAACTCATAAAAATCACAGTATTTAGTCAAAGGAAAATTCTCAATAGTTCCATGTCATTCCAAAAAAATTCTCTATGCAATATTTTTAATAAAGGCGCTGGAAAGATTTAACACTCTTCTAAGTTATAGTTTCTTTTAGCATAAGGCATATGGTCTAGCCCATAGCTAAACACAGAAAATTTTACAAAAATAGCAGTTTCTCAACATTGTATATTTGAAGCCATATTCTTACTTGGGCTCTGCCATGGCTGCTTTCCGGAGACTCATGATGAATCTCCCGTGATGGAATGCTCTTCCGCTCTGCACTTGGTTGTTTTCTAACAAAGGGTAGGGAATCTGAACATTTGCCTCGCTTTCCTGATCATGAATTATGTAGCCGTTTATAACCTGGGCATCAATACCTTCCACTGTATCTGCAAAACAATTCGGTTCAAAAAAATCAACTTTGTTAATATGCCCAGAGTTATACTAGGCACGAAGAAAACATGGAGGCATGGAATGAGTTGGTCTTCAAAAAGGTATGATGACACCATCTGGAGAACCGGACATTGCTTTAACTATTTCAGAAATGTTAATGCTTCTGGAAGATGATAATCTTAGCACACTTAACAACAAAAGATTAATATTTAGATTTAAAACTTAAACATTAAAAATATTAAGATCCCAATAATAATGGGGTCTTAAACAATATAGGAACACTAAATAAATCCTGAAAAATGTTCAAACCCTGATTTAAAAAAAAAGAAATAAAATTAAAACAATTAAGATACCAGATCTATCAAAATTGCTGGTGAAATTAGATTAAATTGATAAACATATATTATTGGTCATGCTATAAACTATAACACTTTAGAAAGTAGCTAAAGCAATAATTATCAAGAACTATGAAGAAGTTAGCATCCATTGATGTAATAATCTTAGCTTTGAAAATTCATCTAGGAAATTCACTCTAAAGATATAATTTTTATTTTTTAATAATTTTTAAACTTATACACAAGAATAGGTTCACTACAGTGTTATCTCTAATAAAAAAAAACAAAATAATCTAAATATTAGTGTAAATTAGAAAGGTAAGGTACATTATGAAGTATCAATTGAGAAAATGTTACACATAGGTTTACAATTATAATTAAAAAATGGTTAACCGCAGTAAAAATACACATAGGTTAAGTGAAAAAGTTGAATTTAGCAGGTATATTAATATTATCACATACTATATGTTCAAATACATTAAAATGCAATATACTAAGATAAAGAACATTAAAATAATTGAATCTTTTTAATTTTTATTTATGTTTAGAGAGAGGGTAAGGGAGGGAGAAAGAGAGGGAGAAAAGCATCGGTGTGTGAGAGAAATATCTATCAAGTTGCCTCTCGCATGCCCCCAACTGGGGACCTGCCCCAAAACCCAGGCTTGTGCCCTGCCCAGGAATCCAACCGGCAACCTTTCGGTTCACAGGCTGGCATTCAAACCACTGAGCCACACCAGCCAGGGCGAAAAATACTTTCATTCATTTCCAATGAAAGAAAAACATATCACACATCTATGCTGAGATCAAAATAAGTTAGTTTTATGATACGCTTTTTAATTCGAGTAGAGTAACTTTTACAAATGAAAATAAAATGGAATATCTTTTTACCAGTGATAGATAAGACAATCTAGAGTGAGCAGTGCTTGCTTACAGCACGTAACTCCTAAAAACCAAGATGAACCTACCTCCAAGACCAAGGTCTTTGAGCACATGATAACCACCCGGCTGCAGAAACTCTCCAACTATCCTGTCAGGCTCCTGTAAGTCCCTCTCGATCACTGTCACCTTTCTCCCGTCTCTGGAGAGCACTGCGGCCAAAGCAGAGCCAAGTATCCCGGACCCCACGATGATCACTTCTGGGTCATTTTGAGAAGAGATCGATGTAGAGGCAGCTGCTCCTAGTAAGGTGCCTTCTGAAATGCTGCTTCGTTTTCTGCACTGTTCAAAAAAGACAAGGATGCATCCACATTTGTTAACCTTAAATCGTGCTACTATATAGACACACTGGACTTCTGCATCTTGGGCAAGACCTACGCCCTAAACATTACCAATGAAATGAACTCTGATGTTTTTAAATCATGATCATATGTAAAAACCAATAATATCAAAAGGTTGGAGAAATAAAAATTTATAATAACCCAACAAAATTAAGTGTATATTTCTTTCCAAATATGGTACTTAGAAAATGATGTGATACAGACATATTTAGAAATTCACACCAAGCCAGATATTTTAAAAATGTTTGTAAGTGGCTTCAGATATCTTATATGGAAAATTGTATTATTATTATTCAATTCTTCAGACATACACTGAGCATTTACCAAATGCAAATCACATACAACTTCCAGTTTGACTCCATGCTGCACATATTCAGCACCTTTCATATGTTTCCACTATTTATCTTTATTTTCTCCTTCTGGATTGTCATCTGAAAAGTCTACCTTCATCTAAAATCACTTTTATGTCACAAACTGTCAAATCCTGGCTACTCATGTACTAACAGAGAATTACTTAACTCTACAAAATTCCAAAAAGAGTAACTCCTTGTCCCTTGGAACTTGACCTGCTCACAATTTTAATCTGTAACATGTAAGAGCACATTTACTTTAACCTTCTTTATTCCCCATTCAGATGCTTATCTAAGGGAACCTGGTCAATGAGGCCAAGTCAGTCCTCCAGTTTACAAACAAGGACAAACATTAAACCTGTCACTAATTGGGTTGACAGTAGAAACTTTAACTTTGCACATAAGATGGAAAAAGTCCTGTTTGGAGAGATTTATACCCACTGAGAATAACAGTAAATGGTTTGGATTTGTTTGTTTGGTTTTTTAATGAACAATTCAATTCAAAGTCGTAATCAATAATTTTTCTTCTCCTTTTTGGGAGGAGGCATGTGGATTCACAAAGGAATACAGTTCAGATAGAGGGTTGCAAGGAACCATCTTCCTTGAGCTCTCTGACCTTAAGCATTAAGATAGAACTAAATGTCATTTTGACGTGGTTTTAATAAAAGAGACCTCAGGCGGAGAGGAGACCATCCCTACAATCCTTTAGAACTTTAATTCTCTGTGATCCTAACATTCACCTATCTAGCCTTCTTATATTTCCATAATGGAGTGGGGCCATGTTCATTCCATTTTTCATCATTTGTCTTAGAGAAATTACCTTTGTGTCCTTTACCAAGGGAAGACAATAGTCTACTCTTCCCATCAGTATAGCATTTCTTAATGGCCAGAATAACAGACTATTTAAATTATTGTTAAGAGAGAAAGATAAGCTCCTTTTGTCTCTTAACCATTATTTATTAGTTTTTCTTGAGAGTTTCCCTGTTAAACATACTCAGGCAATCCTGGAGTGGGAACTCTGGAGGAGGTCAGAACCTGATCAGGAGAAGTGGTGCTAATGGGAACTTAGTACAAAGCAGAAAGCCTGGTGCGTTCACAAAGTGGAACCAACATTGACTGCTGCTCACCAACACTCCCACCCCAAGACTGGTCTGCACAGCTTGATGTCATGTCCGTCCTGCCACCTGGACAAGAGCTTGCTCACTGACCCCAAGGGAAGCTATCTCAAGTCAACAGTGTCAAACATTTCAAACTGCGAATCAAACTTTCACCCTCCCTCCCCTCCCATTCCTCCAGCCCTCACTTGCCATAACACTGACTTAGCACCACTCCAAAGGCTCCTAACAGATGTGTCCTACCTTTAGAATAACATTAATAGCTGCTATTTTATATTGGGCAATTATGGAGCAAGCATTAAATCGGTAAGGCTGCTGTTGTCCCCATCTAGCAGAGGAGATAACTGATTAATTTGCCAAAGGTCTCACAGCCAGAATCGGCAGAACATAACTTCCAGACCAAGTCCCTCTCTTGGGTAAGCCTTGCTCACCTGTGCTGTGACTATAGTAAAATACTGCCAATCCAGAACCCTGGCTGTGCAGGCCACTGGCCCAGACTCCAGGTCACCATCAACCCTCACTGGGCGACAGCGGCAGCCTCTCACCTGATAGACAGGATAGCCTTGCTCCCTTTCTTGTCTCCCTACGATCTACCCTTCACACAGCAATTGGAATGTTCTTTTTTTAAAGTAAAAATCAAATACGATTACTCCCATGCTTAAAATCCTCCAGTGCTCTTGGGAAAAAGTCCAAACACCCATGGCCCACAGGCCTCAACCACCTCTCGCGGCTCCTCTCCCACACTGGCCTCCTCTGCTGCCCCGAGAGGGTCTCGATGACCTCACGGGTATTGGAAGCCCTGGCCTTGGATTTGGGAAAGGGGCTGCAGGGTGGACATTGCTTACTTATTTACTGCCAACTTGTTGGGTTGACAGTAAAAAAAAACTTTAACATTGAACGTAAGAAGATGGAAAAGTCCTGTTTGGAGAGATTTATGAGAATAACAGTGATTGCTTTGGGGTTTTTTTAAGTGAACAATTCAATGTTGTAATCAGAAATTTTTCTTTTCTTTCTTTCTGGTATGTGGATTCACAAGTATGGATACACTTCAGATAGAGGATATCCGGGCACTGATTTACTCAAGGCCCCACTGGTGTGGGAAGAGGAGGTGTTCTGTCTGTGGCTGTAGATGCTGAGCATTTTCACGCTGTCACTTTTTCAGATTGTTCTGTCACTTTCCCCAGACTGCTGTCACGTTGGTACAGTAGAGGGCTTACTGCCACAGGTTTCCTTCTTCCCAGCTACAAACACCAGCCTTACCCAAGGATTTAAATCAAACATTTTTTCCCATCACCGAGAGTGGTTCTGCCCGCCTTCAAAGTGAAACTCGAACATTTTATTTCACTTTTCAGAATCAAACTGATTTCACTGAGCCTTGGCTCAACCTCTGCTAAAATGACACAAATGTTTTCAAATCACTAGCAAGAGTGCCAAGGAACAGTCAAACGCTTTTTTTTAGTGGGGGAAACAAAAATTTAAATGAGAATCCACACCTGAGAATCTCAGCGGCTGCCCTTTTCCCCTTAAAGGGGGCAATTCGCATGTGGGTGGCCCCGGTCCTCATTTTAAAAACAAGACACTCATTCCCTGGACCAGCATGAATCCCACCTACCTTCCTGGGCCCGAGCGGCTCTTTATTGTCGGCCCCGGGCGCGGGGTTCGCCCAGAAGAAGCCGATGAAAGGCAGGGCCGACAGCACCCCGGAGAGCACGGCGAGCTGGGGCCCGCTGGGCGCGCGCCGCGGCGGCGCCACCGCGCTCCGGGAGCGGCAGCGGTAGGACAGCACCAGGCCCAGCGACAGGAACACCAGCACGCACAGCAGCAGCTCCTTGTTGGCCAGCGTGACGAAGTCCCCGCACTTCTTGTAGAAGTACGTGAAAGTGGCAAGGCCGAGGAAGGTCCACATGGTGCCAAGGCCCCTTTGGTGGCACCGGTCGACGCTGAGTTCCTTCTCTTTTTTCTTTTCCTCCACCCGTGGAGGGTTGTGATGGTCGGAGATCGTCCCCAAAATGTGTCTTCAAAAGGAGCACCGGGAACCCGCCCGCCTCCAGGTAACACCGTCGCCGGGTCACAGTTCGAAGCCGGCTAGTTTATAAAATCATACAGTTAGTATAAAAGTGTCTGAAGGCGGATAGTCAGGACTTAGCAGTATTTCAAAAGCTCCAACAGCTCCCGATACAGACGCTCTCCTCTTTCGAGCAATCCATTTATTTTTCTTTCTCTCTTTCTTTCTTTTTAAGATGGCTTTTTTTTTTCCCTCCTGGTGGTGGTTGCCGGGGTTTTCAATTCTGACGTTGGTTCATCGTGCTGTGAATTTGTTCTCTCTCAACAGCAGCAGGTGCCCTTTCAGAAACAGGTGGGGTGGGAGGAGATGCAAGGAATATCTTAACGCCGCGAAAAAAAAAAACAAAAAAAACGCGGCCGCCTCTTGGGACGGCGACGGCCTGCACGCGCGGAGTCGGGTTCCACTCCCCACCCGGCGGCCACCCGCGCGGCCCAGGGTCAAGGGGAACCTGCGGCTTCCGGGCGGAGAAGGGCGGCCCCTATACCTCGGTACTTTCTCCCCCGCAGCAGCTCCCGATGCAACCGCCGCCTAACCTGCCGGAGCGCGACTTCGTTTCCCCGCTGATGAATGCAGGTCTCGGCCCAGTTTCCCTCAGAGGACGGCGGCGGAGGCTCCCCGCGGCGTCCTCCCCGGCATCCCTCCCGCGGCGCTCGGGCTGTAACCAGAGCAACCGTCCCACGCCTTTCGCCTCTGACTCAGCCCGCGAGCCTCAGCTGCCAGGGACCCGGCCACAGGCCTAGGGCCAGGGGGCGGGACTCCGGAGAGCGACCCCGCCCCGCCCAGAGTGCCGTCAGAGCAGGCCCCGCCCACCTTCGCCGGCGGCCAATGAGGGTGCAGACATGCGGTAGGCCGAGGTGGCGCTATGGCGCGTTTGGCCAATCGCGGCTGGGGCGGCCCTCGCAGTGACGTGCGGAGAGGCGCTAGGGCGATGTTGCGTGGTGTGGGGTGGGGGCGTGGGGACGGGCGGGCTGCACGGTGGGCGGCTGGGGAGGCACCGACGCCTCCGGAGAGAGGGGCCTTGCCCTGGGTGCCAGGTCAGTTTACTCAGGTTAGCCCTGTCGTGAGGGTAGGTTCGTGATACAGCCTCGTGTGAATCAGTGGGGCAGCTCTCTGCTAACCCCAGCAGAGCAGCCCAGCACCAAGGGATAGATTAGGATCGGCAGCACCCAGGAACTGTGCTATTCACTCGTCTTTTATGGACTGCGGGTTACTCGAAGTAGAACATCAGCATGCATTCATATCCTGCTCTCTAACAATGTACGAGAAATACAACATACACACAGCAGTTAATGGGGGAAAACGAGCCGGAGTCCCAGAGTCTCAGCCTGCGGCGGGCCTGGGAGACAGGCACCGTGGTCAAGGGAGTCGTCGGCAGCGGCTTGCAAGGAGGCATCTCCGGAGCCAGGTGGGCCGCACGCAGGGCAGGCGAAGACAGTCCAGCAGGGCAGAGCCTCCGGGAGCCGATGCCAAGGGAGATCAGCGTGGCGTGGAGCAGTACTCTGGTGTGTGAAGCTCAGCTGTCTCAGCAGTGGTCTGGAGCCTGCCTCAGTTATACCTTGAAAATGGTGTACTCCACCCTTCTGGGTCTCTTTGGATAAATGTCTTGGCACCCCTGACGGCAAGTGCGGAATTTGCCCAGGAAACTATGGGTGGTCCTGCAAGCATGGCTGTTCCTGCCACATGTGCAGATATCTCAAGTGTGTCTCCTTGCCAGATGTGTGTGCTCTGACTTAGGCCGTTTCCCTCTTGAAGTGTCATGGCTGATTGATGGGCACTTTGGCTGACATGAGTGACTCCATTTTGTTTTATATACTTTATACTATCTTGACTGGACCAATGCCATTTCATTGGTCCTGGTCTCCACAAGCCCCAGCCTCTGGGGTCTTATTTGGAAAAAGAGGAGTCCGTTCTGAGGAAGTTCCTGCCTGGGGATCTCCCGCTCCAAGTCTGAATGTTTCCATTGATCCCACAAGCATTTGTTGAGTGCTCACTACCTGCCAGCGGAGGGATTATAGAGACGATTCAGATAACAACCTTTCTGTCCTGTGCCTAGTGTGTGTAGGTGGTAGGAGGGGCTGGAGGATGTGACTCGACCAGAATGTGGAAGAACAAGTACGTGAGGATATGCCAGGTGTTCCTCTCACCCAAAACTATCAGCTAAGACTTGTCACTGGGTTCAGGCTGAGGATACACTGATGTACCCAGTCCCTGTTCTCTCAAAAATGTGGGGAGGAGGGCATGGGGTAATTTCATCTTGGGCAAATTGTGTTCCGAGACTCCGATTATCTTTTCCAGACATTTATTTAACACAGGTTCGCTGTGGGGATTATAAAATTTCCCACAAGCCAATATTTCACAAGCCAATAGCATGCAGGATGCCTCTTAGTTGTAAATAACATTACAAACCAGTGATAGATTAATTACACTGTTATTCCAGGAAAAGGGGAGATAAAAGTACAAATTTAGTGAAGTATAGCTTTCGACATGTTTGTTCTCCACAGAATCAGTTCTTCCCACTAAAAGCTGGGTATGAGCTGCCAGCTTAGGTCCCTCTCGGTGCTTGGGAAAATAGCTAGCAGGGTATGGCCCCGGTGTTGGAAGTCAACCTAGGCTGCTCCTAATGTTATTATTCTAGGGACCTGTACACGGTTTTCCCCCATCGCCTTCAAAGAATAGGCTCACTAAAACAAGAACAGATGTCCCTTCTCTTCCTGACACTGCTGCACGGTGTAACCCCACTGCCACTGCCAACCAAGGGTAGCCCAACCACAGCCTGGAGCAAGTGTCTCAAGATCTTTGGAGAGCTACTTAGTTAGATCAGTAAAGAGTAGCTTTGCCCAAACCAAACACTCTCAGTAAGTCTTCATAAATTCTTGGTATTTGAGGTTTAGCTACCTATCACATTTGGAGCATCTGAGTGGCCCAGTGTAATCTTAAGGGTCCTTACAAGTGAAAGAAGGAGTCAGAAGGGCGAGAGCCAGGGAGATGAATTCAGCCTGACAACGCTGCCTTTGATGTTGCAGGACGAGGGCCAGGAGGAGAGGAATGTAAGAGGCCTCTACAAGTTGGAAAAGCTCCCACAGAGTCTCCAGAGTCTCCAGACACCTTGATTTTATCCCGATGAGGCCCACTTTGGAGTTCTAAGCCTCTAGAATTGTAAGTTAATAAATTTATATTGTTTTTAAAATAGCCACACACCCATACGCAGTATCACATGATTGTTTCTCCTCCACATGCTCTTTTTTTTTTTTTAAGATTCTATCTTTTTTTACTTTTAGAGAAGGGAAGAGAGGGAGAAGAGGGAGAAAAACCCCAATATGTGGTCGGTTGCCTCTCACATGCCCCCCCCCACCCCACCACTGGGGACTCGGTCCACAACCCAAGCATGTGTCCTAAACTGGGAATCGAACTGGTGACTCCCTGGCTCACAGGCCAGCACTCAATCCACAGGGCCACACCAGCCAGGGCACCCACCACATGTTCTTATAGATAAGGCCCCGGCAGTACCAGTCAACCGGTGTCATGACATTCTGGCACAAATTCCTTAATTTAAACAAAATTCACCTTTGGGTCAAAGCAACTTAAGTCATAAACAAGTTCATCTGAGATTATAACAAACCAATACACGACAGGGACAAAGAAGTAAAACAAAGAGAGGTGTGTCATAAGTGCCCTGAGAGAGTGAAGGAGGAACCATGGAAGCAGGAGGCAGCCCCTCACTGGCCTCCACAGGAAGTTAAACATGAACTCTGTTCAAGGCAAGTGTTCCAATGAGAACAACAACAGTCAGGCAAGGCCTCCGCAGGAAGTTAAACATGAACTCTGTTCAAAATGAGTGTTCCAACGAGAACAACAACAGTGTGCAAGAGTCAGTGTGAGAGATGGCCCTTGTTATGAAATGATGAAATGTTTCTAGAATTCAGTGAGGCCCAGGTAAGCGCCTTCACTCACCCATCATTCAACCCCGGACTGCCTGCCGTAAACCGTATGAGTATGTACAAATCCTTTCTGCTATTTGGAATACGGCTGAATTTTCACCTTTTCCACCAAGTCTCCACGGACCCTTACCAAGTCACCTAAGTTTATTCATATCTTATTGTTCCCACTCTGACTGTACACTTGTAGTTAGGTCTTATCACCCCACAAGCGAGGGACCTGCATATGATAAATCAGAATCACCCGAAGCACCTACCAAAATGCTTTGCACTTAATTTATCCTCCATGACAATGTACTAAATGAATGAATGAATGAATGAATGATGAATGACGGTGTAGTAGGAAGACTAGGTGACTAAAATCAGGACATCTAAATTCTGGCTGCCACTAACCAGCTCCGTGACTTTGGAGTCAGCAAGTCCAAAATCAGTCACCCTCTGCGGGTAGAGACATATATCTTCACAAAATCTGAAGTTTTGTGGCAATCGTGTGCCATCGTGTGCCAGGCACTTTGCTGAGTATAAAGAAGTATGGCACCAGTCAGCATACTGAAACTGGGAAAATGACCTGTACCCGGGTCCAGAGTGCCTGTGGCTACAAATGCCAAACCCGAGAGACAGGTGCTAAGGTGGAGGAAAGAAATTTAGTCCAATTGCTGGCAATTTGGGAGATTGGGGACTTTTCTTGTCTTGCTAAAGCCCATCTCAGAATTCCAGTGCATGTGGAGATTTTTATAAAGATGTGGAGGGAAAGCAGAACAAAGAGATCCTGGGTGGTGCGTGCAAAGTGTTGCTTCTCCTGAGAAGGGGGATCACAAGTGGGGGGGGGGGCACGACTTCCTCCCTTTGTCTCCGTGTTCTCTCTTCAAACAGGAATTTGTAGCTTCACTTGCAGACACCTGGGGATGTTCACAGCTGGTGCCCAGCAGTCCTTTCTCCCCCAGAATAGACTTCTCTAAGCTGTAAAAGGCTAGCTAAGAGGTGAAAACACGGGGTTTTACTTACACACTCCAAGAAAGTAGAGGGCTGGCTGCAGCCTTGAGAAAATGTAGCTTCATTGAAAGGTTCAATTACGGTTACCATTTTTCAACCCAAATATTATGTTTTATCTGCTAGTAAAATAATTACGTGTTAAAACACTCCCCTGGGCATCATGGGACACCCAAACAAACCTGATCTGAAAAGTACAAAAGCAAGTCGGGTAGCTCAGGCGGTTAGAGCGCTAAGGGCCGTAGGCTGGAACTGAGGTGGGAGCAGTGCTATAGCACTCACCGTTCATGGTGGATTCGGTCATGGGGCAGCCCACTACCGGTAGTAATGACATTGGGGAACTTTACTAGTGTGTTCGCCTCCCGCTCTCCTTGTAGGGGTCCTGAACACAGGAGGGTCATGGAAATAAGGAAAATAAACATTATTGGTTAATGGAGCGGGGACCTGGGATCTTTGAAGTTCAATAGAACAGGAATGTGATGGAGATGATGATACTAAGGTTTTAGTTCATATTTTACTTATCTGGAGATAAGGAAACATGTTTTTGTTTCTGGAAGAGTGATCTGAGATCCTCCACTGGCTCACAGGAGTAAGTGGTATTGTCCTGCTGTTGTGGCAGTCCTGGAGGAGTTGGCTCCTCCTGTAGTCTGGCTTGAGAGGGATGTATCCTGCTGGCGATGTCAGGGACCTTGATGGCTACTGGGGAAGATGTAAGGACAGGGAGGGGCCCTTCCCACAAGGGTTGTAGTTGAACACTGGGAACTGTCCTTTTAAACTTTTAAATAGACTATGTCCCCTGGTTTCATTTGTGTCGGAGCCTTGTAAGCCACCCGCCCCCCTGCCCCACCGTCTAGCTGGGGAATGGAAGACTTGGAGCAGGGCCTTCCAGAGTTGTTTTGCATATCAAGAACAGCAGGCTAGCTAGGGAGACCGGTGTGACTTTGGCCTGTGATGTAGCTAGGAGGCGGCGCCCCCTGGTTTCAGCACCTGTGCGAGAGTTTGGAGATGGTTCATTCCACACCACAGGGCCACACCTGCTGGACTAACTATGGAGCCCAGAAAGGCAGAAAATACAAGAGCGCTAGCAGGTGTAGCTGATTGTGGGAGGAGTCGGAAATGGGATTACAGAGAATATTCCAGGCTGAGATTTAAACTAAAGGTGGGTTGCCGTGTGGGACAGGAGACAGTGACGGAGGACAATGTGAAGACCATGCACGAAGCAAAACGGTGAAAGGAGTCTTGCTGGTGAGCCATGAGGAGGTGCCATGTGATTTTGGATTAAGAACTGGAGATTGCAGCAACACAGCTGATGGTGCTGGGGACGGCGGGAGACCTGCCCAGCCAAGCACGGATTATTGGGGGGAACCAGGAGTCTAGTCAAGCTAGACTTCTAATTCTTTTCCTGAGATGCGGTACCCCTGACTGGCCTGGCTGGGTAAGTGGAGGCAGGACTGTGTGTGTGTGTTCTAAAGGGACTTTGGGATTTTAACAGCGATATTCCATCATTACTCTAAACCTGTATAACTTTTGAATAAATAGTTCCTTTCATTTTACCAAGCTCGGGCATTGAGAGCCACGGTTCCTAACACAGTGGTGGGCAAAGAACCCCCAGTGACAGAAAGACCCATGGGGAGTGGCTTGATTCGGTAACAGTATCTTGGGCCCTCTTCCCAATGGGTCCCTTTTGGTAACAGCCTTAAGTTTGTTTCTATGCTTCTATAATGCTTTTTGCACCTGTCCTAGAAAGATGGTGGAAGGCAATTCAGGGTTGTAGTATATGTTTACCGCCCATTTCCTCTGTGGGGAAATAGATGCATAGGGTATTTACATATTGGATTACTGGGCTACCCCACGCTGGTCACAGATCCCTTAAGTCTTCTGCTAATGCTTGCCTAAATAAATGAGGGCTGTCCCTAAATTCCTGTGGGAGGGCAGCTCAGCTTCCTGGTTACTTATGTCCCTGTGAATGTGTCTACTTAAAAGTAAGGAGAAAGTCCTGGTTGTAGGCTTTCCTGCTACTCCTAGGATGGGGCAGGACTGGGAGGAGAGGGGTCCAGAGAAGGAAGTAAGGACAGAGTAGGTGGCCCCAGGACCTAATAGAAAGTTACCGCCCTACCTGCCGCACCCATGCGTACCCTAGACTTCAGGTCAGAAAGGTGACCTGCTGAGGTTGGGCTGCCTGGGGTGGGCAGCTTCAGCCCTGAGTTAACACTCGTAAGGCAGCTACGGCCTCAGGCCCTGGGAGCCCTGCTATCCCAGAGACCAGAGTGCCGCCTTCTTGCACTTACGGCTTGGAGTCGGAGGTAGCTTGTCACAGTTTGGACATTCCTTGGCCCAGTGCCCTGTCTTTTGACACAGTCAACACTTTGCGTCCATGGTAGTAGACCCGGAAGGGCTATTGGGACGTGGCCGTCCCACAGAGGCAGCTATAATTTGGGCCTGTGTAACCCTCTTCCTTTTCCCTTCTCCTGAGCCCCGGCTGCTCTCTCCTGATGCTGGCTATAGAAGACTATTGGCTGTGGTTAACATTTCCTTTAAGGACACTCCAGGTGCCTGAATAAGCTTCTGGGGTTTTCTCTTACTATCAAAGGCAGATTGTGCTAGAAAATCCTCTTTCAGTATGACCCGATCTTCATGATTCCAGATTTAGGTTGGTGTGTTTGATAAGTGCCTGTCTTAGCCTTTCTAAAAGCGTGATGGGATTCCCATCCGGGCCCTAGGAGTAGTTAATGGCCTTTTGTCAGCCTACCTTGAGGCCCACTTTCATGCAAATTAGAAAGTACTTTCTTTCCCATTTTTGGGAGAAGTTATGGCAGCCCCATTTAGGGTCTACAGGAGGAACTGCTGACCCTCCAGTGGGATATTTGCCATCAGATAGGTGTGAGTTGTTAGCCAAGTTTTTGGCCAAGTTAGCCAAGGTCTGCCCTAAGACAACCATAGTGTCCTTCCAGCTTAACTCAGAAGCTAAGGTAAGGTGTTGGAGTGCACCTATGTACTTTACTTACCTGTGTTGTCAGAGTACTTCCCAAGCCTGCCCTAATTTGTTTAAGCTCTGCAAGAGAGAAGGGTTTACGTACTAGCTGAAGGCCATATTCTCCCGCAGCCTTGATTAATGGTAGGAGGGCCCAGGACCAGAAGGCACGAGGGTTGCTAGTTGAGTTGAATGTGCAGGGTATGGAAGTAGTGGTGAAGATGCCGAGGGCACTTCCCTTAGAGGGTTTTCCCTAGGGCGAGGGTGGAGAAGGGGAGGTGCCTATGGAATGGCCACCAGATGGTACTGTGGTAAGAGTTTGTTTGTATTTGGAGCACGGGTCCCCCTGCCCCTTAAATAGAAGAATGCCTGTACGATGGGATTTCTGACCACCTGCCTAAGCGCTCCCAAAAGTCATCAGCTGATATTAAGGCCAAGCAGTGCAGTAAAAAAATATTAGTCTTTCCTTCTTTAGAGTTTGGAGGTCAAGCTGTGACCAGTTGGAAAGGATGTAGCTTAGTGGGGTTCCACCTGGGACGGACTCCTGATTTCCCGTCTGGAAGGGAGAAACACTAGGAGACTAGACAGCCTACATCTGGGGTCATAACCTGAGAGTCCGGGTATTCCAGAACCCGAGACTCTGCTTTCTCCAAAACGGATGTCTCCATTATGGACAGATGTAGAAACGCCTGGAAGGAAGACACACAAAAGGCTAGAGAGCTCCATGTGTTCTGGTCGTAGCCTGAGGGGCTCAGCGTTCCCAGGATCCGAGACCCTGAATACCCAGAACGGACATCTCTGTTGTGAATGGATCCTTCCAGAGTGTTTGTCCCTATCTTCCTTCGGCCAATGGGAGGAGTTCCTCGACATAGCTGTTATCTGGCTTTGCCTCTCCAGGGGTACCAGTGGGAATCGGAGAAGGGAAAAACACAAGGGATGAGCAGTGGTAAGGCTGCCCCGTGAGACGGGAGCAAGACCGTCCAGCAGGGATGGGCGGTGGTGAGGCTCCTCTCCCCTTCTCTGGATTTCTGGAGGCTGGGTACCCTGAAAGGGTACGGGGCTTAAAGGTGAGACCGACAAGTAAGACCCTGTTTCTGTTGGGTGGTGGCTCTTGCTCTTCCTCTGCCCTGTCTTGATTGTCCAACACTGATGGCTATTTCTATGAGTTGCTCAGTGGGTGGATTTCCGGATGTATTCCCGGAAGTGTTCAGCCCTTGGCAGACTTGTGGTTGGTGTTTGTGCACTTTTGTAAAGCCTTAGTTAATTGTCCCTGAAAGGGACAACACGGATGAGTACATAGGTGCACTCCAACACCTTACTTTAGCTTATGAGTTAAGCTGGAAGGACACTATGGTTGGTTGTCTTAGGGCAGACCTTACCAGATCTTGGAGAGCAAAAGGAATGAAGGCAGCCAGAAAACTTTGTTAACAACTCACACCTGTCTGATGGCAACTATCCCATTGGAGAGTCAGCAGTTCCTCCTGTGGACCCTAAATGGGGCTGCCATGACTTCTCCCCAAAATGGGAAAGAAATTACTTTCTAATTTGCATTAAAGTAGGCCTCAAGGCAGACTGGCAAAATGCCATTAACTATTCCTAGGTCCCTACTGTTAGCCAAGGCCTGGATGGGAATCCCACCACGTTTTTTGTATTCTTCCCCTCTTGTCCTTCATTGGTCCTAGTTCAATAGATCTCGTTAGGGTCCTGATCTGAGACTGTGTTAACACCTGGTTGGTGTGTGCTGCTGAGTACAATGACCAGCTAATTTTCTTAGCATCAGCCCTAGCAGATTCCCTTTGTGTTGCTCTTTATCTACAGCAATGGGAGACAACAATCTGTAAGTTACTCTAAATTAGGTCATAATTCAGTGATTTCAATTGACGAAGGATTTTGCTTTTTGTAACAAGGTTTTGAAATACCACTAAAAATTATAAATGAAAGTGTTATCAGGCCGAGAAATTAATTTCTTCATCCCCACCTGTCCATTTTACCTGGGGTTTCTATTGGGAAATAATGATTGGCTTTGGGAAAGGGAAGGGAGTTCTTGGCTCTTTCATTTGTCATTTGCCATTTATCTATGTACCTTTCCTTTTCTTTCTTTTTTGTAGTTAACCTCATTCCAATTTCTGTCCTTGAGTTTCCTACTCCGATGCCCTTTCTTCCTATATGTCTTTCCTTTTTCCTTTCTGTCCCCGTTTTGCTACCTCCATTACTTTTTTGCTCCTCCCCCCTACACAATCTTTTTTCAACTTGCAGACTCTCCATGACTTAGATGAACCCTCTGCAGGGTGCACTGACCCTCTGTGACATAGGCAGTCCTTCTGCAGCTCACACAGTCCCTTCTGCGGGACACAGCATTCTACAGTAACTGTCAGAATTATAAATGAACGTATATTAGAAATTTGCAGACTTTTGGAGATTTTTATATAATTTCTTTGACAAAGCTTTCCATGTATTTTATGTATATTAAACAAGCCTGATTAGCCCAAAATTTCTTTTGTAGGAAGAAAGAATAAATCCTTGAGATATTTCAGGGGTGCTTTGAAATACCCCAAAGCCATCTCTAGGTTAAGAAAAGACTTAAAATTTAAACCCCAGAAAGCTTGCCAAACTTACTTGACCTAAGGAATAGATTATGAAATGGTGTTTGACTATTTATTTAAGGTGATAATAAAAGGCATGAAATACCAATATAAGCTGACAAAACTTCAGTTCTCAGGATTAAGAGATATGAATTTTCTTTGAAAGTTCATCAAGCATTTGATTAACACACCATGACATATAATTAAATACTTTGCTTTATAGACAGATATAGGAAAAACTTCTCCCCACTTACGTAGGGACAAGAACCAACCAAATTTTGTATTAGCTTATATAATTAGCTTCATATAATTTCCTCTCAAGATTTCTTTCTACAAACCTTCTTCAATTTGTACAGACTTGCTATAATATGCAGTCCCTTTTAGTTTTCTTTTTAATTCGTTCAGAAATAAAAATTCTTTTCCCCATTGGCAGATATGCAGTGCTCAAAAGTGAGCTGTTTTGTTAGCTCGTAACCTTGACAACTGCAAGGAGGCTGGAGGAGTGGGGTGGGGGTACTGAGAGATCTTCAGCCACGTCAGTTTTAAAAGTACCAGTTTTTTCTCCCTTGCGCATTGAGGGAGGGGGAGTTACTGCTTCTGGAGACAGTGAAACAAAGACTTGGGGTTAGCAACAGGAGAGAGCCCAGGCAGGCTGCTTTGGCTCCTGAGAAAATGCATGGATAGGAAAGGAGCGAGCCAAGCCCCAGCTGCCTTCATTCACCTGGAAGTCAGTGAAAAGGCTGGGCCAGGTGTTGGGGGTGGGGGGTACTAGAGACACAAACAGGGGGTAAGCCGCTCCACTCCCCTGGCAGCAAGTCTCTGTGGGACCCTTAGAATTTGGAGGAAACAAAAGGTTTATGCCCAAGAAGGTTTATGACTATTTCTCGAGAGGAAGAGAGAGCAAGACATTCACCTGGCAAATGCACTACCCATAGGAGGAGAGATGCAGCAGGGTTACGACAGGGTAATGATTCAAACTTACTGTTCCCTGGCCATGGTTTAGAGGCAGAAAAGACTAGGGGATTTTGAGTAGTGGGTCAAAGTTTATGAGAGGGGCTCCCAAAGGCCATTACACCTTTGGTCATCCCCAGTACTCTCATGTGTGTTGGTATCTCCCCTGGCGGTCTAAAACAGCTGGGGAGGGGGGAGCTCAGAGTGCTGGGTGACTAACCCTTATTTTGCATGTCCCCTTACAGTGATAGGAGTTCCCTATGAGGTCCCTGCACATCTTAGTATTATTAACCCCAGGCACCTCCACGAGGCCCCTACTCACACAGGGATGCCTGAGAACTCGGACCAGAGGGAGGATGTACTTCTTCAGTCTTGGGAGAACAGGCAAACCTGAGCACTCACCTCAGGTCTCAACCTTGCTCCTGCCTCTGAACACAGAACTCTATCTGAATACCCCTCCTCTATAGCGTCACTGCATCTCCTTTAACCAGGAAGGTGAAACTGGCAATAACACATCGCTGGTGAGAGGGTTACTCCCCGTGGGCTGCAGCTGGGGACAAAGGGTGGAACTGGAGTCATGATCTGAGACCACAGCACTGAAGTATGTTCCAGAGAGAGACCCAAGTCAGGGGGTCCCCCGCCCGCCCTCCACTGCTTACCTGGGTTCTTGCTTGTAAAAGGATAATTCAATTGAGAGACAAACACATATAATGGAAATGAAACAGCAAGTTTATTTATGAAATATATGCGAGCACAAAGCTGCAAGCAGGCACCGAACTAAGTCTAAATGCCCCACATACAGAGGAAAGCAAAGTTGTAAGTTTGTTAGTGAGTTAGTGAGTTTGTTCTATACACTTGAGCCGAGGCTCCAAGTGGGCACTTAGCTAATCTAAGTAGGCCGACTATTCAGGTTCAGGGGTTATTGACCTTAGTCAGCTTTTAGGTTCTCCCTCCTTTTCCCCCTTCTAAATCTTGGGAATAACGTACAGCTACAAAGGCTCTCCTTCTCAGTTAGTAAAGCCTCTTTGTCTTAGTGAAATTGTTACAGAGGCCCCCTTTCCCAGCACAGCCTCAAGGACTCCCCTCCTCCTGTGCTGTTTTTGCTTGTGATGTTCGGTAACCCTGTCAAGCTTATTGGACCAGGCTCAGGATTGCTGAGTGAACTGGTGAGACATGTCTTCCTTTTGCTTCCAGCCTTCTGTATTAAGTTCTTTGTGAGACTGCAATGGCGAGGGCCCTGCCTTTATTTCCCCTCTGGCCACTCAAAAGACACCCAGGTCTCTGAGGCTAACTTCAAAGATGGTCCAAATGGCTAGTACAACTAGGAACTGGATTTTAAACTTCCTTTAATGTTAATTATATAAATTTTCATAGTCACATGTGGCTAGCGACTATATTAGTGCAGTTCTAAAGCTACAAAAGTTCACGTTCAGTGATCAAACATGCATTAAAAAAAAGGAATCTTTTCTTCCTTAAGACCCAGCAAAAGAGCCGGGAAATCAGGTTATTTGTTCAAAAAAGAATTTTCTCTGGGTAAATCCCTGAGACCAGTAATGATTTATTGCCACCCAATCAGGGAAGAGAAAATAAGGCAATTCAACGGCAATCTCAGCTCCCAGCTCTCAGGTGTCACTGCTCTAGGGGTATGCTTCAGGTTTTCCTTGGAAGCTCTTCCTATCTCTCCTTAGATCAAAACAAATTTCTTCTTCTCGTCCATCTCGACAGGATCTCTCACAGCAGATTCCCTGATCTGGTGATCCGGGTCTTCCCAGCCTTAAACTGAGAAGTTGGCTTTTTCTAGATGCTTTGGCAAACAAGCCAAAAATACTCTGTAGCATAGTGATCAGAGAATACCTTAATTGTAATGGTCCCAAAAGAAAAACAAAAGAAAAGAAAAATGAAAAAACGGGTTCTGGGACTTAAGAGGAAGATGAATTTGGGACTGCAAATGAACAGATGAGGGCAAGTTACCCCAAACAGTTTTTCAAAGTCCACTCATGAGGAAAATCTTCAACTTCTGTGGATTTTCTGAGACTGACAGGCAGGCACTTGTGCTGGGCGTTTCTCAGTCGGTCCGTTGGTAAGGTTTTGCTGCTATGTGGGTCCTTCCGCGCCTGATGAGGTTCAAGCCCTGACTGAAGCACTCACCACAATCAGGACATTCACAAGGTTTCTCCACTGTGTGAGTCCCCTGGTGAATCGCCAGGGTGGAGCTCTGACCACAGGCTCTCCAGCACTCAGAACCAGTGCACGATTTCTCTCCTGTACGTGTCCTCTGATGTCTAATGCAATGGCCAAAACTCTTTCCACATTAAACGAGGTCTGTCCAGAAGATGTCCAGCCAGTGTTAATATGACAATAGTTTGTGCAACATCGATGTAACCTGACAGCCAAGGAGAGTGGACTGGAATGTGCATGTGTGAACAATGATGACTTCACTGTACTAGTCAGCAGGCTCGGTAGACACTGTTGAGTGAGCATATGTACTATGTGGCTGTCACATTCAATAGACTGAGCAAGTAAAGCAATGAATCTGCATTGAATTTTGCATTCAGCTTGAACATTCCTGTGCGGAAACTAATCAGATGATTCAGAAGGCCATAGCTATGGGCAACGGGTGATTGGCAGCTTCATCACAACACACCTGCTCATGTACCACACCTTGTGCAGTTTTTGGCAACACATCAAATCACCCAGGTGACTCAGCCCCCCTACAACCCAGATTTAGTGCCCTGCAACTTCTGGCTTTTCCCAAAACTAAAACCACCTCAGAAAGGAAAGAAATTTCAGAATGTCGATATTCAGGAAAATATGATGGGGCAGCTGATGGTGGTTGGGAGAACTGTGTGAGGTCCCAAGATACCTACTTTGCAGGGAACTGAGGCATCACTGTCCTATGTACAAAGTTTCTTATGTCTTCAATAAATGTCTCTATTTGTTGTATTACATGGCTGGATACTTTCTGAACAGACTTCCGTGTGTACTCTCTGATGCTTTATTAGGGTAGAATTACAACCAAAGCTTTTGCCGCATTCACTACATCTGTAGGGTTTCTCGCCTGTGTGTGTCCGCTGGTGGCGAATCACGCTGGAACTCTGACTGAAACCCTTCCCACAATCTGAGCACTTGTAAGGTTTTTCCCCAGTGTGAGTCCTCTGATGTTCTATTAGGACGTAGCTGTGGCTGAAGCATTTCCCACAGACGGGACACTCATACGGTTTTTCCCCAGTGTGTATCCTGTAGTGCTGAATAAGGTGAGAGCTGCTGCTGAAACTCTTCTCGCATTCGGGGCACTTATAGGGCTTCTCTCCCGTGTGAGTCCTCTCGTGGATAACAAGATGGGAGGTGTTACTGAAGTTTTTCCCACATTCCCCGCACTGGTAGGGCTTCTCTCCTGTGTGTGTTCTCAGATGCTGGATCAGGTGAGAGCTGTTACTGAAGCATTTCCCACACTCAAAGCATTTATAAGGTTTTTCTCCTGAGTGGGTCCTCTGGTGAGCACGCAAATGAGAACTATTATTGAAGCTTTTCCAACATTCAAAGCATTTATGACGTTTGTCTTTGAAGGAGGAATTCTGCTGGTCAGACGCATTGGCATGTTCTCCTGGGTCACTGGGTTTTTCTTCCTCTTTTCCTGTAGAATTTTCCCGATTCTCTGACTTGCAGTCACTCTCATAGAAACTATCACACCAAGTCTTATCTCCTTGGGACAGTGTCAATGGTATTTCTTTCGTATCCTCCTGCTTAAAGTTTTGTGGGCCATCTGTTTTAGAGCATTCTGAGGCTCTCTCTTTATCTGCCTTAAGGTTGTTGTGTTGAACAGTTTCTAAATTATTCTTACTTTCATCTCCTGCAAAAATAAACAAATATTCTAAACATAGTCCCTAATCTCTGCCAGGGGAATTCTGAATTGCAGTGGAAGGGAGGAAATAACCAAGTAAAACCTTGTAAATTATTTTATATTAAAACGTTTTTAAAGCTAGTTTTACTTCTTTAACATCAGAAGCAAGTGAATTTTTTGTAGTTAGTAACAACACTATAAAGTATTTGAACAGTTGTCAGCAACCGCCAAGGGAGATATTTATTTAAAATAAATTCACTAGCTTCTTTCTAGAAGACTTAAAAAAGTGGGGGAGGAGACTGGAGCAGGGGAGAACTGAATAGCATACCACCTGAGGTGAAAACTAGACAATGCCTGAGCAGATACAGAAACAACAACAATAGCCACTATAGGCATACCTCACTTTATTGAACTTAGCTTCACAGATGGTGCATTTTTTACAAATTGACAGCAAGCACCTGTACCAGTGAAATGATTATGACCCACTTTATTGAAATACTTGTTTTATTGTGATCCAGTACTGAACCTACAATATCTCTGAAGTATGCCTATATTTACTAAGAACACATAGTGTCTCATTAGTCCTAAAAATATATGCGAGACAGATGTTATCACTTATTTCGTTTTCTTAAAGAGAAAACTAAGACTGTAAGACTTAACACAATTTATGAGCTACAGAACAAGAAATTAAAAGCTGGTCTCATTCTAATGCCTTGTTCTTTCTACACACTTTATAGCACATCTTATAATGGATTTCCAAAGTAATCAGATCATCTTCTTGATCT